>NC_139981.1:17456352-18046352 GCF_963993115.1 Abramis brama
CTGGCGCCTTGGCGTCTCTCTGCCCCTCTGCTTAAGGGCCAATTTTTCTTGTTGACGTTTCAGGCGTTCTCATTTTTCACGCGCCCATGCCCTCTTCCGGCTTGGACGTGTCACGTGGATTGACATATTTTTATTATTTTGAGGCTTTGTGTTTATTAATTGTCGTCTTCTGATATTTTTTTATTAACACGCTCAAAGTGTTGATGATGTGTCGAAGATTTTGACAATAGCCAATGTGCTTTAAAAAAAAAAAAATTATGTTGGAGAGCCACTGTTTTTAAAACTACAAGAATGTCGTAAATGTAGAGGATACACATTAGGCTGTATTTAATACAAAAAAATTAAGAACGAAACCAGTTTTCACATCCATAGTTTAGTTGAAGATGTTTGAAAGCCAATGTCTTTCTCATTAAAATCCCTGCTCTTAGAATCCTGTCCAATACAGAACAATTTCTATAAATTAACTTTGATTAAAACATCATAAATTATTAAAAGTTTATGCATCCAACAATAGTGAGAATACTCTTAAATATTGGCCTCGCTGGTTTTACAAATTTAATGCACTTTTCCAGTAAACTCACAATTCCCAAAACTCTGAGAAACTCTTTTAAAACTCCCCCTTTTCTAATCATTTGCAACAGAATAGTTTATATCAGCAAACGTCCTCTGCGTCATAAGAATATGCGGTAATGCCGTAAATATTGGTTATGTTTATAAGTCTTGTCGCTTAAAAATGTGAACGGGAAATCCTAAGATCCTAAATCCACAAGGCTGGATGTTAGAGATCCCAACAGTGAATCATGGATCTGATGCGGATGTCCTTGCATGCTGTGTACCGAATGCTGCGCACCGAGGCCGGGCATTGGGTATGCGGGAGCCACGGGAGAGTTGATGTTCCCCTGCAGGAGGAGCACGGGGTTGTGCTCGGGACTCTGCGGCGGAGAGTATTCATCCTCCGAGCTGGACATCAGCGACTTCACTCCGTCGAGCGGAGACCGCTGGCTCTGCTTACCGCCAACGCCGTTGTTCTCGCTGTTTTCTCTGTTGGATGAATATTACAATTTACCATATTGTATAGGCTATGGGCCTAACTGACATGTCATTGGCCTAGAATTTGGCTACATATTAGCCTATTAGATAGTGTTTAACTTTAACAAAGTGTTATGGTTTCAAAATAGTTTCATCTTACATCGGCTAAAGACAAACTGATGCTTTTTTTAAAACAGGAAAAATTGTTTTCGCACTTATGTAGGCTAGGCCTACTTCGCTTATGTGAACATGTCTAAAAAGATAACTGTCATCATAGATTTACGAAAGAAACGTTTCTAGAATTTGAGACGATTTTAGACTTATTACGAAACGCAAATCAATATTTATACTGAATCAAACTTTCAAAATATGTAATTAAATTATACGAATATGAGCCTAAATAAATTATCAGTGCAATAAGAAAAAAATCTCTTCCTTTTCTCTTGTTTCGTTCGTTAGAGCAACAATTTATTTTTTTAATCCTGACCAAAAAAAAACAAAAACATTTTTAATATAAAATACAAATTATAAAAAAGAGAGTGTATGGGTTAAATGATTAGGGTTAATTTTGAGTGACTACATTATGTTTTTAATATAGTTAGGCTATACATTTGCAATTTTTTCGCTTTATTTTTTAAAAAGGTGTTCATGCACTTCAGTTTGCATACTCTCAAAAAACTGTAGCCTACATTTTATTATGTTTATATATTTATTATTAGGCTATTATTATTACTTTTTTTAAAATCAAGATCTCACCTCTCTTTTGCTTCGGCTGCCCGGTCTCTTTGCCTCCTGTTTTTAAACCAGTTGCTGACCTGTGTTGTGGTCAGTCCCGTTGCGTCCGCCAGCTCCCGCTTCTCCCTTGGAGATGGATAGGGGTTGTGCGTGTACCATTCACGCAGCACACCCCGAGACTTCTCCTTAAAGCAGTAACTGGTCTCTTCGCCGTCCCAGATCGTACGGGGCAAAGGAAATTTCCTGCGCACTCGGTATTTGCCCACAGCGCCCAGCGGGCGGCCCCGCAATTTTTCCGCTTCCACATAGTGAGCCTTCAGCCACAGCTGCTGCAGCTTCGGGTGGTTGTGCGCGGAGTACTGGTGGCTTTCCAATATCTTGTAGAGCTCACGGAAATTTCCCCGGTGGAAGGCCACCACGGCCTTCGCTTTCAGCACGGATTCGTTCTTGTGGAGGTGGTCGCAGGCTGGCAGGGACCAAAGGAAACGTCCGAGCCTCTCCAGGTTCCCACCCTGCTGCAGCACCTCGCAGACGCACGCGACCTGCTCCTGCGTAAAGCCGAAAGAGGGCAAGATTGACATGGCGCCCCGATGGAATCCACCAAGTAATACCCTCCTAATCCACGGCTCTGTGGGTATTCCTCTCCAATGAGCCCCGGGACAAAAAGCCCCGTGCCACGTTTATCTGTTGATGCAGCTCCAATTTTAATAACCGTCTGTTATCCGGTTGTGTGGCACCACTGTCACTCTTCTGGGCTGTACACGTGAGATTCCGATGCGTTTTGTCCGTATGGATATATGACAGAGAAACCCAGCACAGCGTCATTCCGCGATTAGCTCGCCCCGGTCTGTTGTGGAACCGGCAGGCAGAACAGAACTGCGTCTACAGATCCGTTCCGTTTCCTCCCCGGAGGGCGGACGTCAAGGCCTGAAACTGGAGACCTTGAACACACACACACACACGCACACACGCACATACGCATATACTCTCTCACTCACACTAACCCGTTGATAGGCTACTAATCAATTATTAAATGATCACAAGCACCTTTGAATCCACAGCATTTACATCGCCTTCTGTTTTTCTTGACATCACAGTATAGATGAATAGAGATATTGGTTATTTTAATTATAAAATGATATGGTTTGCACTTGTGCTTTATTTTCAGTTATTAGCTATTATAGATTCATTCTATAATTTAGCAATGTGTGCGCTTAATTGGGTGGCATTTTCACTGCTTGTCAATTCTAGTGGGCCAGAATGTTTGATGATGGATTCAAGAGTGTGTCAAAGATGCTTAAAGGGAGATACAGAAAAGATTTACATCTCTGAATATATATTTTTTTAATTCAGTCTGTTATCGTAAATTAGGTAAAGATACTCTTGCCTTCGTTTTACTAATTAATAAATGATAAAGGCAACAATATCTATAATAATTAATAAATATGGAAATAATTTCATAGATAGCATAGCATTCTGTCTTTCATGCGTCACAATACGATATGAATTACCTGAGGTCTTATTTCTGCCAGTTGAACTTCCTGAAGTCAGTGGCCTTGAGAAAGAATGACCTTAGTCTTATTATTTTAATTATGAATTTAATACAACGTCTTAAATCTATACATGAATTCGACTTTATTTCTAATAGTGTTTCCTGGTAACTTATATAGTCATAAATTGCTTTGATTAATCCATTGTAAAGGCCTCTCTTAAAAATGTCACATAAATCTTAAAGAGGTTCCAATCAGAACTAATAAAAGTTAGGCCTACAGATTGATGCCATATAAAAACATATAGATTACAAAGTTAGCCTATTTATTCGGATTTATTTTAAAAACCGTGTAGGCTATATGATTTAAAGGTCCCTACTGGCCTGAAGAGCGTTCAATGAAACACCTAGAACTTTTTTTTTTATCTCTTCTTTTAATTCTAAAACACTTTTTCCCGAATCTATGATCTATTAAAGAAACTTTTTTTTAAACCGTGCATATTGTGTTTTATTTATTTTTTTATTAATTATATTTAGTTGAAAATACACATAAGCCCCGTCGTTGAAGCATTTGGTCTGTGTGGTTTTGTAAGGTGGGTCTGAAATACTATACCGATCCATTAGCGAATAACTTGTGAGCTTGACGAGCTCTTAGTCCCCCGGTCACAGCTCTTTATCTCTCAAGATATCCGTAACATGACTCCGGGAAATCCAGCTGGTCCGCCTGAGGCTGTTTATTTTTTTATTTTTTTTAAATATAATTTTTTTTTCCTATACATTTTAGAACGTGGTGAGGATTTTGGACTCTAAATATTCCCTAATGCTAATTAGTATCTGTGTAATCTTTAATTGGCCCCCTTAACACCTGTGAAAACAATCATTCGTGTTCAGTCGAACCTGGGCGTTATCCTCCCCCTCTTTTTTTTTTTTTTTTTTTTTCTTAATGGTTTTTAATGCCTTTGAACAGTTTACTCAGCAAGCAGATGTTAACTGCATTTTAGAATAATCTACTTCTATTTCTATGAGAATCAGAATTATAAATAAATTCTTAATCTGAGCTCCTTCTCGAGTCAATAAAACAAAACTCAATGGCTACATGTTACACATATTGCATAGTTTTTTTAACATCACACTTTGTTTAAATTAATCACGAATTATACACCTAGATCAAGTAAATATAGTAATTGTTTTTGTAAATGCACAGTAATGTGAAGTGTGATCGATATAATTCTATGATGTGCATAAATATATTCTTAGAAAATGTCTAAATGTGTGCATTGAATGTCTCCTCGGCTCTGTCCTGAACTGTACGTGGGTCGATGGCTTCTCTGCTCAGGTTACGGTAGTATGTCCAGCACAATGCACCCCCTCCATCACACCAGATCCTCTACCAGCCCCCAGGACGGCGTCGTGCCCGCTCTCAGTTCATGATCATTTCAAGATGTTATGGACTAACTAACAGAAGCGCGCGCGCGCTCACGCACAGGCGCGGCCCCGACGTTGCCATTGAGTTGTGATGATACAGGGTGAGGGGCTGAGGGCAAACACACACACACGCACAAAACATCCTAATAAGTGCAACATAAATGTCACCATATTTCATGTTTAGTAGTCCGTGCTCCACCACTGTGAAGGTGTAAACTGTTTTCTTTTCTCTGAGTGTGTGTTTATGAGTTCTCTGTGAGGTGTAAATTAAAGACTGAGCGTCGGAGAATCCACCGCTAATTAGACGTCGTTGCAGCCGTTTGAGAGGGAAAAACAATCCAGTACTATTGCATATATTACCAGTTAAAGGAATATTGATCAGATAATGGAGCTTTTTATCTTAATTCGTTTTAAACAGCAGTATTTTTTCAATAACAGTTGCATTGTTGAATGCATTTTTAAACATTATTTAGTTGCATTTGTTTTGTTTGCATGCCTGTAATTAGATGCAGGGGCAAATGACCGACTGTAATTATGCAACAAAGTCATACTATAGGCCCTATATAGGCATACTATATTCTTTCACATAAGTTAGACTGAACTAAAATTATTTGAATGGTTTGATTGTTTCTGATTTGGATAACTACACGAAAACATTACCTAATCAAAAAAAAAAAAGAAAAAAAAAAAAGTGTAGCCTAGTTGCTTCTTTACATTTTTTAAAAGTAAAATTAGTTTCGACCAATTGAATTTAATTAATGGTCAATCAAGCTGGAAAAAATATTAGAATAGAATATAAATAGAATATAATAAGTTAAATGGATAGATAGAAAACGCAAGATTTTCTTGTTGGATGATTACATTTGATTAGAATGTAACTTTCTTTCTTTTTTAATCATTTGAGGATTCTAGAAAGCAATCCGGTGATGAGATTGAGAAGATAACATATTTGAAACTAAACACGAAATATCTTTGTGCATTGATTTACACAGAAAATAATTAGACATATTCATCAAACGTAATGGGAATTGTTTTATGATGGCATATTTTATTTAAACAGGCTCAATACCAATACATTTCTAAAGTAGAAAAACAATATATTACTTGCACAACAAATATACATCCATGGCAAACTCCAAACTCAAAGTGTCATATTTTCGTACTACAGGAAGAGGGCGCCAGGCAGTGACATCTATCTGCTTTTGCCACAAATAAACATATGAGTATTATATGAAATGCCTTCTGTTAAATATTTACTTTTTGCTTAGTTTGTAATTGCACTGTAAAAAGTGATTGTTGGTTTTAATTTAAAAAAGCATGTAACCTGGTTGCCTTAATTTAAAGTTCATTGAAAAAATGTATTTTAGTTAATACAATGAAGGACATTGGTCAAATCATGAATATATATATATTTATGCAGTGTGAATAGAAGAACATAAAAACAAGACACATCACACACACTGTTAAAAAATATATATATATGAAGAGTCCAGATGCACAAGCCTCTAAGTGCCATCTGAAATTTTCTTCTAGAATGATTATTTTTATCAAGCTCGTATATATATAAGTTCAGTAATTTCACTTAAATGGCAATGCAAATGACCTATTAATTGTCATTTAAGTATAATTACTGAAATTAAATATACAAGCTTGATAAAAATGACCATTCTAGAAGAAATTTTCAGATGGCACTTAGAGGCTTTTGCATCTGAACTCTTCATATATATATATATATATATATTTTTTTTTTACAGTGTGTGTCTTATTTTTATGTTCTTCTATTCACACTGCAGATGAGGTTTCAGCTCAGAATCTGGAATAACAAGGTAAAACTAATTGAATTAATTCAAGAATAATGTCTGTCCTGCACTCTTACAAAGTGGTGTGTGTGGGCTGTCAGAAGAAGTAATGAAAAAAACAGTTGTGCTCTCTCACTCTGTGGTCCAATTTCACCAGGGGCATAGATTAACCCCTGTGTGTGTGTGTGTGTGTGTGTGTGCATGTTTCACTGAAATCCTTATGCTTATCCTCTTCACTTTTAATGATATGTGCCATTCAATCACCCTTTTTTCTATCTAACTGATGACATACCATATACTTTGTTTTATTTTATTTTAATTATATATATATTGCATCTTTTTGAATTGTAGCAACCCACAGCTGTTTGCAGAAACACAAGTTTAGCAATATCTGAAAAGTACTAGTGGCCTGATACTGCACAAAACGTGTGCTGTATGCATGAAAAATTGACCCCATACCTCTCCTTCCCTCTCTCTCTCTCTCGGCAGGCATACCAAAGAAATTGTGCAAGGCTGCAGAGGTCAAAGTTCAGTGAAGATGAATGACAGGATGACAGACTCATATCCCTAAAGGCAAAGAATGCAAGTTTGATGACACGATTTGATATTATTCAGGCTTATAAGCAGTTAGTTGTAGTTCAGGTTCAACTTGTGTGAGTTTAATGGCGTTTATGCACATCACCCAGACCTGATCTGCTCAGCTTTAGACTTCAAACTGACGGAAAAATGTTTGCTATTCACATTCCCTTGTCAGCAAGTATATCTGGCACTCTGCATTTACATTTACACATTCACACTTTTTGGTCTGGTTCATATAAATTCTCTATCTTACACACACACACACACACACACACACGCAGGTATGAGACACAGCTGAGGAGCAGCGTGTGCCCTTTCACCTCTCATTAGTGGGGGCGTGGGGGGAGGTTTAGGTTACAAATCCAGCTCTGTTTGCTATTCAGGGTTAAGTCCCCCCTCTTTTTGAAACCCCCAAAGGTGAGAGGTCATAGTTTTTAATAAGGCTCAGTTTGAGAGGTTCATGTTTTTTTATTACTGCTTCTCATTGATGCTCAGTGTGAGGTACGTTTGAGTAGTTTCGATCACCGTCACTTTTTTCTTTGCATGTTGTTAATGCCAAAATATATGACATAAAACCATTGAGCTCCCAACTCACAAAAAACTCTTCTCTCCCACTGCGTTCATTGTTGGAGCGAGTGTTATCTGATACCTGGCCATCTCTCATGGCAACAGGGTCACCTAGGCTGTTAGGGAACAGGTGACAATGCTCCTATTTCTTCTCCTCATACAATTTGTTCCAATTATCTCGCTCGCCCTTTTGTCCCGTCTTGTTTCCCCCTCCTCTGCGAGAGAGTCTGAAAGAGTCCCAGCAATGCTGCCGAGATGACGGTATATTCAGATTTGTTTGGCATCCGAACAAAATTTCAGGGAAAAGCTTTGGTATCGAAAATTGTTCGGCTGGCTAGCTTGAGTTTATGTGGTTTTAAAACTGCGACAATGCATTTGAGATCCACACAATGCCCGTAAGTGCCATCTGTAACAGTCATTGAGACGATTTCTCTGTCTGTTTCTCTACCTCCGTCTGGACCCCCCTAACAGGAGGCGACAAGGCCTCCAGAAAATCCCCCTCCTGTTTATTTGAATTTAGGAGTCTGAGGCAAGAGCAGCTTGCTAACAAGCTCCAGACCACCAGGCATGTGCAAACGATCACCGCTGATTTTCCAGCACCCGGCCTGGCCTTTCTGTATCAGGTCTCTGCTTCACCTCCCCTCCCTGGCTACTTAAATCTTTTTATTTGCATGTTTCCTGTCGGTCTGAATATTTAACATCCACTGTAGACATAACATGGGAACACAAACAAATCTACGTTGAGAGTTTACAAGATCTCTCACAGTCATGAATGAAATCACTCGGGTGAGTCTGTTTTTCCAGTATAAATATTTAATGGATATTTTTTTTTTTTTTTTTTTTTTAGAAAAATACATTATAACTCTAACATTTTTGTTCATGCTAAAATAATATTCACAATGCCATTTTTGCTTTTTGCTCATACATTTACATTAGCCGTACATTAGCTCATTTCACATCTCTGTCTTTTTAATTTCTGTAGAAGACTTTTCATTCGCCATCTCTGATTTCTAAAAGTCGTTTCTCAGTCCCAGAATGGCTGCATAGCTTTAATCATGGAGTTAAATACTGCAGATGTCAAACCAGCACCAATATATATATATATATATATATATAAAAAAATGGCAACCTGAAGACCAATCAAACGTTGACCTTCAGAAAGCAGGAAGGCACAAAGAACAAACTCAAAAGCAAAAACTTGTTGCACTCGTCCACACAAACATTCTGACAAACACACAACTCACTCACATACACAATCATAATCACATTTTGTGTGTTCACATTTTTCCTGTGCTGACACCTATTCAGACATTTAAAAAAAATCTAAATTAAAAGCTTGATTTTTCATATTTCATATTGTTTTTGCTTTTTAGTTTGAAGACAAATTCACATGATCTGCTTGCAATGATGAGTTTAATCAAACGTTTAAGTGTCCCTTATCGCAGGCTCAAAACAGTTTGCATCTCAAACGAATCAAGTAGTTCTCAGTATATTTTGTGTACTGATAACACCCAACATCTGTGGCAAGCTGTCAATTACCAACCATTCTGACTCATCCCTTTATTTGTATAAGCAAACGTTGTGGATTTTGTATTGATATCTACATTGCATATTATTTGCATATTATTATTGTAATTGGAAGATGCAGTCAACGTAATGACCATGACAATGCCACGAAGATTTTCACAGATTTTGTGTTTTTAATCTGGATGGGAATAAAGTGTGTCTGTGCATGTGTGTTTCCGTAGGGAGGTGACCTTTAAGGTTCGACTCAGATGACACATGACCAGACGTCCACCTGTCTGCTAACCTCAACTCTTCTTGGCAGAAACTAGCAGGTGACTCTCATAAAACACACATATGTCCACACTCCCCACTGTAGGAGGAAAACAGATAGAGGGAGCAACAGAGAGAAAATAAGAGCTGTCTGCTACCTGTAGCTCAAAAATACATGTAAACTCTTAAAACAGAAATAATTGCAAGAAGGGATATGGAGGAAATCTGAAAAAATGTTATTATTTTATGTACCAGGGGTTTTCAAAAGTTTTGATACCATCATTCCAAACATTAATTCCCTTGGAAAGGGACCCCATTCCTAATATATAAAAATCAGCTATATTATGTTTATAAAGACCAAATTTATACGATAATATTTTAATATTAAATAATGTTTTGTATATTTTCTGAAAAATATTTAGTTTCTATTTTGTTATTATGTTTCTATTATGTTCTACCCACCATTTTTTTTTTAAATTAATCTTAATTATTAATTGATTTTCAGACAGTCTTTAGAAAGCAGAATGAAATATAATGAAAGCATAACATATTTAGTAAATGGTATTTAATGTGTATATATAAATATATGTATATATATATGTATATGTATATATATATATATATATATATATATATATATATATATATATATATATATATATATATATATGTGTATATATATATATATATATATATATATATATATATATATGTGTGTGTATATATATATATATATATATATATATATATATATATATATGTGTATATATATATATATATATATATATGTGTATATATATATATATATATATATATATATATATATATGTGTATATATATATATATGTGTATATATATATATATATATATATATATATATATATGTGTGTGTGTATGTATGTATTTATTTATTTATGTATTATTTACTGTGAACTTTTTATTTTACTATTTACCTTATTGGTAACAAGGTTCGTTAGTTAACATGAACTAATAATGAACTGCACATATACAGCATTTATTAATCTTTGATAATGTTAATGTCAACATTTACTAATACTTTATTAAAATCTTGTTAACATTAGTTAATGTACTGTGAACTAACATGAACAAACAATGAACTTGTATTTTTATTAACTAACGTTAACAAAGATGAGCAAATACAGTAACAAATGGATTGCTCATGGTTAGTTCATGTTAGTTAATACATTAACTCATGTACCTTAATATAAAGTGTTATCATTTTATTTTTGTTTTATTTATGAATTAATTTTTTAGACTAGATTTTTCTGTAAACTCTTGTTTGAAAACCCCTGTTATACACAACTATTGATTTAGCATAGCTGAAAAAAGTAACTGTGTGTGGAAAGAGCGATAAAAGAGGAAAACAACAAAAAACAAACACTTTCAAAACCTGTATTCTTTAGATATGACTTTGCATAGGTTCTCCAAACCAAGTGACAGATAGATGTACCAAAATAATTTAATACTTACATTAAAAAAACAACAAAACATTTAGAGGCTGGAAACATAAAAAAAAATCTCAATCAACAATCCAATAATGTTGTGATTTCAGTAAAAAGTATTTTACCTCCTTCTCCTCTTAAGTTCAAAGGTCAGTCATTTCTTCCTCTATATGGACTGTTTTTAGTTTTGTCAGTTGTTTTTCCTCTTCTTCCTCCACTCCTCTCATCTCTCCCTTCCCTCTCTCTGAAACCGCACATAGGAAGTCTCCATTTAGGCTCGAGGTCATCTGGGCATCGTGACCTCTGAACTGGCCGGTAAGGTCCGTTTGGGTGAGTAATGGTGAGCTTACTGTGAGAGTAGTGTAGTCTTGCTGGCTCGTTGTCATGCTGGTGTTAAGTGTGGTGGGGGAGTAACCCAGGTGGTAAAGGTATCCGCCCGGAGTCTCCAAAGGCTCCTTCTTTACAGCAGACAGTGTGTGTGCGCTGGCCAGGTCGTAGAGTGCCGTGCTGGGCTCGAGAGAGGTCAGCTGAAGCCTGTCCTGCTCCTCCACCCCGAGGTGACACAGAGAGGCATGAGCAGGAGATCTGCCATCAACAACGCCTGAGAAAAGATAAAGCTCTTCAACCTTTTCGGTGGTATACAAATATTAAGGATATATTATTCAGTTCCATGATAAAGGAGAAATCATGACATTTTACGACCTAACCTTGCCTTGCCATAAAGGGTCAAATTATGTGACTAATAATGCAAGGATACATTAAATGTATTATATGTGACAGTAAAAACTTGTATAGTGTCTATTTCAAATAAATGCTGTTCTTTTGAACTTTCTATTCATCAAAGGATCCATAAAATGTATTAACTGTTTTCTACATTGATAATAATAAGAAATGTTTCTTGAGAAGCAAATCAGCCTATTAGAATGATTTCTGAAGGATCATGTGACACTGAAGACTGGAGTAATGATGCTGAAAATTCAGCTTTGCCATCACAGGAATAAATTACATTTTAAAATATATATTTTTTTATTTTATATTGTAATAATATTTCACAATATTGCTGTTTTTCAAAAACAAAGCCTTCTATTTTCTGATAAAAAGAAAAAATGCTAGAAGATTATGCCACTTATGTTTCCTTTTCAAGAATTGCTTTTACAATTCTTTTACTGAAGATTTTCCATCTATATAATATCAGGATAATTGTATCAACCCTCAAAAAATGAAGTGAAATTAAATATTATTTAATACAGAAATTAAAACTCATCATAAGAGCGGTGTATTAATGTCATTGTACATATGAGTTGCAGGAAACATCAAAATAAACATCACGTCTTTGACCTTCATAACAAACACAAACAAGACGTGTGGTCTTCTCATCCTGCTCAAAGGCATGATGGAATCTTTGATGAGTCTCACTCACCTTGTGTAACTGATGAGGGTGAAGAAGATGATGATGGGAGCTGCAGGGGAGGAAGGACCATCTTGTTGCTAAGCAGCGAGGTCCCGTTGCCTTCAGAAACCAAGTTGTAACCTTCAAGCTGCAAGCCATCGGACGAGGTGACAGTGAACGCCGAGCTGATGGACGTGGTCTGGTCCTGAACTGACACATCCTGCCTAACATCCTCTGCTTTCACCTCTACGTCTGTCCCATTCACACTGCAGTGAAATGAGGGGTACGCCAGAGCAGGGTCTGCTGTTACCCTTTTATCCTGTCCTGCACCATCCATCTCCACATCTGCCACTGACCTGCAGGCCAGAGACTGGAGTCCCAAGTTCATGCCACTGAAGAGTACATGTCCTGTGGTGGAGAGAAAGGAAGGGGTGCCGTTGTGAAAAACAGAGGCGGGTGTGTTGACCGAGACTCCGTTAAAGATGACGGACGGTGAGTTCCTGCTGTCTCCAACCTGCTGGACGATAACCCCGGCCTCCAGAGCTCCAGAGCAGAGAGGCACGACTGTATTACCCACCGCCCCATCAGAACAGGTCGACATCGGACACGGGGACAAAGACTCCTGACCTTTACTGCTCTCATCCTCCGTACTGTGATTTCCATCTGACTCACTGAGAGAGAGTGAAAGACAGAGATATGAAGGACAGTAAACCTTTGAGTCTCCATCGCTACACTTTTATTTGATTATTTTGCAAAAAAAATGATTGCACACTGCAGCTGAAATGAAAATGCTTTGACATTACATAAATAAAACCGAGTGGGACCCCAGACAGCAACATAGTGTCGGCCCAGATCCGGCCCACATCTGGGCCTTGTGGAATCCAGGTGTAACAGATGTGGGCCGGATCACTATGTTGCTGTCTGGGACAGATTCCAGTTTTCCAAAAAATCAACTAAATCATAAAAGCAAGAAAAAAAAAAGCATACTTGCGCCACTGGAAAATCAAAGATAGATAGATAGATAGATAGATAGATAGATAGATAGATAGATAGATAGATAGATAGATAGACACACACAAAAAAAACATATCTGTGCTCACTGTAACAATGGTGACACTGATATATTTTAAAAGACAAGAGAGAAATACTTGGGAAAAATTCTAATTCTATATTTCTAAACTGTGTGAAAGAGAAGATGAAATATGATTTTATTATTTTATACTGTTGATGCGTTTGGCAATATTGTATACAAAACACGCACACCAATAAAGTACTTTGAAAATGAAAGGGGGAATGTTGTATTATGAAACAACTTTTCACTATTTGAACTGTACATGAGCGCGGAATGACGCAGCTGCAGGAAGATGGAGACGGGAGCGCGCATAGACAAATGGGGAGGTGAGTATCCACTTCACACCGCGGGACCCCCTAGATCACAGACTTCGCATGTCAGGAGTAATCCTGTCTATACTACAGACTCTCTTTTACGCACGCACGCACGCACACCATTTGGCGACACAACCCAGCAATCACAGCATGACTTCACAAATGGTCAGCTTTATGTTCACAGTGTCCTTCGCAAAAACGGGGAGGGTCAGTACAACGAGAGGTTAAATTTAGCTGATATTTTAAAGTCCGATAGAGCGCGATTCCTCCACTGCGCGCTGAAGACGATATTTCACAGTGACTTCAGCTGTTCAAACATAAATTCGTGTAGTTGAGAATGAAGGGCGCGTTTAATGAATGACTGCAGCAGCTGTGAGTCTCCGACAGGACTTCCACAACGCTCATGTGTTCCTCTTCACAGCCAGCCAAAAGATTTTGCCAAATATTCTTTTTAGTGATAACGTCATTACGTGGTTGGGAGCTTAAACACAAGACGCGTTATGTCTGTCTACACGAGCGTCTTTGCTAGTTACGTCGCGTTTAAAAATAAATTTAAACTCGCCTCGAAACCTCTGCGTTCCGGTCAGTTCCTTGTTTTCCGTTTAAAACATATTTCAGTAATGCTAAATTAGGAAACCCCCAAGGTTTAGATATAGGCTATACAATATATTGGACTTTTAAACATATTATTTATATTTAAATGTAATTTTAAACACTGGTGATCTATTAAACACTATAAAAGGTAATGCCAATAATATTGATAATTAAATGCTATCTAAATTCCTGGCTGAGACCCTAAATGGGGTCCCTGGATCTGTAAAGGTTGAAAACGCCTGACGTGGCCTATTAATATCATATTTGCCACACCCCCACATGTGGAATTACAGAAAATAACAAGATAAATGAATGAATGAGGCATTTAAGATGTCCTCTATAAAACAAACGCATGCATTTTCTGGCTGATATTAGCAAAAACACATGTCCAAACATGAATTGTTGATTATTCAGAGGACCTATTTAGTGTTTTTCTTTTGTTGAAATGTTGGTCAAGGAGTCCAGCTGTAAATTATAAAATTTGTGCCTCATTCACGTGATAAATATATACGATTGCTTACAAATGCTTTAAGCAGCGTGTGACATCAGCTTTCTGTGAATGGAAAAAAAAGTATGTATGTGTGTAAGGTCACCACCACCAGGTGCGCAGGAGCTTTGTTCACAAAGAGTTTTAAACATTATTAGTGAATCCTGTATTTCCAGTGCATGTGTGTGAGTGTGTTAAAATTGAGTGCTGAAGAGGTTTTCCTATCCCCTCTGGCTAAAAAGAAAAGTAAATAGTTCAGAGTGATTTATGTGGTGGGGCAAACCTTACGCGTCAATGGATCCTGAGTAGCTACTCACTCAAAAATAAACACACGCGGTGGTGACTCACGCAATACATTTTATGCACACTTTTGGATAATGTCCTTTAGAATCTGCCTTTCAGTTTCAAAATGTCGATGTTTTCTTCTGATTTAACATCATTGTGAATAAATAAAAGATTTATTTCTAAATGCAGAAGCACTATAACAACCCACAAGCATACAAGCAGAAACTTTTTTTTAACCATGAAATGCCAAAAAGGGGGTTCTTGATCTCTCAAAAACTTTGCTTTAACTATATCTCAATAGTCTTGCCAATATAACTTAATAAAGTTCTTGTTAAATTCCTTGAGTGTTCGTTCATTCATTCATTGAACAGAATGTGTCTTGCTCACCTTTTGGACTGCGCCTCTGACGGGTTTCTGTCTCTCTGTCTCCTGTTTTTGAACCAGTTGCTAACCTGCGTCAGGGACAGTCCTGTGATCTTGGCCAGATTCCTCTTCTCGGCCGGGGACGGGTACCGGTTCTGCTTATAGAGTTCCTTCAGCGCGTTCCTGGAGCGCTCTTTGAAGCAGTACACCGTCTCCTCTCCATCCCAGATGGTTCGGGGCAGGGGAAACTTTCGTCGCAGACGATATTTATCCACTGCGCCCAGCGGTCTACCGCGGGCCTTCTCCGCCTCCGTGTACCGGGCTTTGTACCATAAGTCCTGCAGGGTAGAGTGGCACGAGGGGCTGAAGCTATGGCTCTCCAAGATGCTGTAAAGCTCCTGGTAGCGTGCCTGGTGGAAGGCCACCAGCGCCTGAGCGCGGAGGATACTCTCGTTACCGCGCAATAAGTCGCTCTGCGGGAGAGACCACAGGAACCGGGCGAGTCGATCCACGTTGCCCCCCTGCTGAAGCGCTTCGCAAACACACGCAACTTGCTCCGGTGAAAAAGCCAAAGAGCTCGCGGTAGTTGCGGGTGAAGTGTGCGCAGACAAAGAGTCCATAGTGGGCATCTTGCGCTCCAGTGGAGAGGTCTGCTGCTGCTGCCCGACGAGCATCCCGGCGGCCACCGGAGTGTCAAGAGTCAGGAGTTTGACGTGCCCCCGACTGTCCGTGGAGCTCTCAAGAGTCTCCGTGTACTTCACATTTTCCTTTTTGATGTCGCCTGCCACTGTCACTTCACTAGAGGAAATAGACATTGTTTTTATTCTTCACCTCAGATTCCTTTAGTCCGTCACCCCGCCTCGTTTCTGCCCAAGCTGATCAGGTTACCCGTGCGCCATGCGAGTGATATCGGGTGTCTTTGTAAGTGGATAGCTTTCCCCTTTCGCTCCAGCAGCGTGACTTCTCAGCCCGATGATTGGGGTGGGGGGGTTGGACACACATGATTGGCTGCACGAAATTTCGAAAGGGGCGGGGCGAACGCAGCTTCAAGGCGAAACCATTCAAATGAATCTGTCACTCAGCCGTGACGCGCTCCCGCAGCTCACCTGGTCTATAGGTGAGATCTCATTCGAGCTTTTGTGTGCTGCCGTGTGTTTACTCTGAGCTTACTCTGAAAAGACTCAGACTGCTCATACAACACTTCAAACGATACAGACATTTACAAAACGACAAGCCCTACCCCTCAGGCCATTTTATCTCCGGTTAAAACTATAGGTTTTTGGACTTAATGTCTCTTTAAAACTTAGTAAATATTTCTACAGTTATTGTTATAGCCTATAATACAACCAAACATGTATTATTTATTTATTTAACAGAAGAAAATTAATAAGGTGAAATAAAAGGAAAGAGGCATACAGTAAAATATATAATAAAATAAATACAATGTTGGTGAATTTATAGCCTACAGAATGTCTGAATCCATCCATCCATCCGTCCGTCCATCCATCCGTCCGTCCGTCTATCTATCTATCTATCTATCTATCTATCTATCTATCTATCTATCTATCTATCTATCTATCTATCTATCTATCTATCTATCTATCAAGATAGATAGAGATAGCTATCTAGCATCCATCCATCCATCCATCCATCCATCTATCTATCTATCTATCTATCTATCTATCTATCTATCTATCTATCTATCTATCTATCTATCTATCTATCTATCTATCTATCTATCTATCTATCAAGATATATGGATAGATAGAGATCCATCCATCCATCCATCCATCCATCCATCCATCCATCCATCCATCCATCCATCCATCCATCCATCATCTATCTATCTATCTATCTATCTATCTATCTATCTATCTATCTATCTATCTATCTATCTATCTATCTATCTATCTATCTATCTATCTATCTATCTCGTTCGTTCGTTCGTTCGTTCGTTCGTTCGTTTGTTGAAACTCAGCGCTGGACAGAGATCAAACTTGAGCAATGTTTGAATAGGAACGGGATACTACACGTACATGTTTCTTCCAGGACGAATTTGAATGTAACACTGTAATGAGCTCTGTTGTGAGCTGCAGAGTGTGTCGATTACTGGTATTTAGTTATTTTTATTTTATTTTTCTTACGTACTCTAACAAGTAATAATAATAATAATAATAATAATGGATGATCAGGGATGCCCGCGGTGCAAGACGACTAAATACAGAAATCCATCTCTGAAGCTGATGGTCAATGTGTGTGGACACACGCTGTAAGTACCTGCTGTCAGATTTCTACTCAAACCTGCTACAGATCTTAAACCTTCATAGATCCAGAAGTGAATCTTTATTCATGCTGTCCAAGACAGAACGTTTTATTATTTGCATCTGGTTTGTTTTTGCTTGTATATGTGCTCTAAATTAGCCAGGTCCGTGTTTCAAGCTGTGAGTGCAGTAAACCGATGTTTTTACGACTTCTAACTTCGGTTGCTCACCTGTTTGCGAGGCTCTCCTTACAAAAAGTGACCATGGTTTCAGCCATAAAACGGTTAATATTACTACTGTAAAACCATAATAATTTAACACGTAATGTCCTTCAAATAGTATAGGATTTTTTATACTATTTTGATGTGCATGATGACCAATGGACGTCAGATCTATTTTTTTTTTACTATTGCAATAACAATAACAATAGGGGAATACAGAGACATACAAAACATTTGAGTCTATAAAAATTCACAACTCTGCATCTTGCATCAGAAAATCAATCGCACATCTAATACATCAATTATCCTTTTCAACAACTGAGATGTCTTAACAGCTTTACGATTGTTATGTATTGAAGTCAGAGAATCGTAAAAAACCTTTAACTCAGTGGAAAATAGTCTACCATTTGGTACAATTAACATATATTTTGCTTTATATAGGCCTATGATATTTCCCAAATAATTTTTATTTTTTTTCGCTATATTATCCATTTCCAGTAAACCAGTATCACCATAAACAAGACCATTATATCAGTTATCGTGACAAATTTGTAAAACACCTAAAAAATAAACAGAGAAACTTTGGACCAAAATAATTTGGTATACTTGTACAATTGTACAATTGTTTCTGTTTCCTCTTTACAAAAACAACATAAACAATTGTACAATTGTTTCTGTTTCCTCTTTACAAAAACAACATAATGGAGAAACCCCTTCTTTAAACTTTAAACTGATAAAATCATTACATGGATAATATCTGACGTCAGATCTAGTGACAACGCATCACTGAATCAATAGGAAAAGTGACAGTTCTGTCAGACTACCTGACCCAAAACGGGCAGTTTTATCGTAGTATTAACAATAACTAGCAACTATGGTATTTTGATGGAAATCGTTTTCATGAAAAATATGTTGAAGTCACCAAGAAATCAAAATGGACAATTCTTGTTTTATATTATGTAATATTGCAGTAAAATTATAAATTATTTTTTCGCGCGAGGGCGGGACTGGGACCTGTCACTCAAACGAGTTCACTGCAATAGCAAACCACAACCATCCAATCAATTCCTGATGGACAAAATCAAGTCCCGCCCTAATTTTTATTTGTTCGTGAATCCGTTTCACTCGGATATACGTCACAATACACTGAAAAAAATTTGGAGTAGGATTTACTTGAAAAAAGCTAGGCAACTTTTTCCACTCAGAAAATGCTTGTAAATTTACAAAGATTTACCAAGTAAAAACCTAAACATATTTATCAGTAGCTTTAATTAGAAATCTTTACGTTAAATTTACTTGGAATATGGAATTAAGTAAACTTTACTTAACCTAGTTAAGTGAAAGTAACAAAAAAAAAAAAGTAATTTTATCTTGGCTAGTTAAAGGTTGATTTAATATCGATTTAGTTGAAATTTCCTTTGCATTACATTTGACTCAAACAATAATATTGAATTATACCAGTCATTTATAGTATGTGCTTTACTTACATTATCTAAGTAATTTATACTACAGCATGTCAGATGTTAAGCATCATGTGAATGCAAAGACCTCAATACTTGGTAAACAATACACAATGACGGTAACATTTGATGGATCATTTTTGTGTTTGAATGTGTCATTTTGAGCAGAAAATTTACTCGAAATGTCACAAAATGGCAAGTTACTAATCCTGACAACAAAAGCAATGATAAAACAGTGTAAATACCAGCTGGAAACCAGTGAAAAATGAACCTCATTAATTATTCAAGGTCCAGTGCATGATGGGAACCCCAGTATCAGAAAAGTTGAGTAATTTTTACTTAATTTTATTGAGTTGATATTTACGCTTTCATTTCTACTCGCTTGAATTAAGTACTGATATGGAATTTACTTAGTTTTTTTAATTCTTGCCTGAACTAAATTTTTCATGTAAATTTTTTTGTTTTTTTTTTTCAGTAGTATTTACTTCACCAAAAAATCATTTTTTACAGTGTAGGGAAGAAAAGACTATCGCAACATCCATTTAATGCTCACATTAAAGATGAATACAGACAACAAAAGAGATCAAACTAGCTATTCATTTCATTTGGTGCATGGGAAGAGTCATTCAGCCACAGAAAACTGAACAGAGTAGTGTGTGGCTCTCATGGGTAATGTGTGTCTGACTCTGAAGTCACTTGACTCCTTGTGCTTTGGGTGTCCTTGACCTGCAGAGAACGTAAGGATTCACAGTGGACTGCTGACCTTGGACTCGGAGACCGTATGAATATATTACACACTGATGACACACTGCTGGAGACATTCCAGCACACACTCCCCTCCCCTGCTCATTTCATGAGAGTTTACCTCTGTATGCAGAACATAAGGATGACTGTAGCTTATGATTAAATGCAGTTGAGAGAGTGGAAGAAGATATTGCTTCTGGTGTTTCTTCAACTATGGGAACTTTTGACCCGTTGGGCTTAAGAGAGAAAATAAACTCTCTTACAGTTTTTCTCAATCATTCATGTTTTTTCAAACAGTCTTACCATTGTCTAAACTGTATAAGACAAGTGCAATTGTCACAACTGTTTAATAGGACGTCGCATTCGCAACTCTGTTGCATTGTCTGCAAAATGTAGTTGGCTAACTCACTCAAAACATTCAATTCATGCTTTGAAACCTAGTTATTGATAAGATTTTGATAACTAAATGGATCATTTTGCATGTGTGTCATCACATAGTGAAAAAATGTTTAGAAGTAGTGAAGAGTATAACAGTTTCACTGAGAATCAACTCATCAGTTTTGATTGGCAAGCCATGTGCATTTAGTTATAGAGTGGTGCAGGTATGACCTCACTTTGTAAACCAAAACGCAGAAGCGAGTTAGCATTTTAGCACTTCCGGTTCCATCGTCATAAAGTCAATGGGTTTTTGAATGGGGCTTTAGTTAAATTCCTGAAATAAGGTATTTGGTGAACACAAGCTCAAGACGCTTTAATGTTTTAGCTATTATACGACATAAAATACATCAGTATTACCCCACTCGTGATTTTTTTGAAGCTGTTACATGTATCGAAAAAGGCGGTTGCTAACAAGTGGCTAAATGGGACTACAGAGGTTGTCGCGGAGAGTAAACGTCATCACGCCGAACAGCTTTTACAGCCTTGTTATTCTAACTCAAACGTTCTGGGGAAATTTTTTAGATAAAAACTGAAAGAGTTGTTGGAAGCTTAGTGGGGGTGACGTTTAATTTGTGGGACCGTGGTGTAGTAGTTCGTTTATAGCCTAGCTTTAGCGTTTTACTTCTGGCGACTGCATTTAGGCTTCAAAATTCATAAAAGTTGTCATCTGTGATAATTATCTTTCTTGATGGACAAAACGTGCAAGTATCATAAACGTTTGTTGATCACAGAGCTTATTTTTAGCGATAATCCAAAAGCCTATGGGAAAATCCTATTGGGTTTTTGTCGAGGGAACCAGTGTGATGCTAACTGCTGGTTGGCCTGCAAAGTGACGTCATACCTGCACCACTCTATTGTGCAAATTGTCCACAATTGTACTTTTCTGCACATAAGCCAAAACGCATTCAATTTGCCTGAATGAATAAGAAATTCAAATCAGATCTGTGAAGTAATTGTTCAGAGATATGAACTTATTGTTTTGAGAAAAACAAAAACTAATTTGAAAATAGAGCCAAGTGATTTTAAGATATTTTAAAAAGAAGAAGCAATTTTTTCTTAGTTTTTCTCCTCATTTATCATCACAAGAATGTTCGTCATCGGCACTGTTGATACATTTTTTGATAAAAACTAAAACATCTTTTGGTTGTGATGGAAATCATTCGTGCAAAAATTGACATGTTTTGACTAATTATTATTAACCATCTTAATATTTATTATTTCACTCTTTATTTTGATTGTTATACGTTTTATAATAGTCCAATAATTATGTAATTCATATTTTGTTATGATTTTTCCAGTATTTAAAGATCTTTAAAAATCTACAAGGGTAAAATAATTAAATAGATATTAAATAGATGATTAAGCATTTGAAATCTGTTTTATTAAAAACCACCAATCGGACAGGTAGTTGAAGAAACACACGTGTTTGTGAGTCTTAAGCTGATGCTGAGTGTGTCCTTCTGACCTGCTGCAGTGAAGAGGGAAGGGCACAGGTAGGTGTGTGTGAGAGATAGTTGATGAGAGGGACACAGGTAGCTTGTGTGTGTGTGAAATGCAGTGGTTTGCAGATTTTGTGTGTGCGTGATGGGGTCAGTTGTGCTGAGTTAGAGGAGTGTAGTAACCTCTCAACATGCTGACAAAACAGGGATCGGGAGAGGAGGAACGAGCAGGGAATGTCTAGCATTTATTCACATGAAAGTCTGTGTTCTTTCTGTTTTGCAGGCTTTTTGTGCCAGTTCACTCTCATACATGAACGCCCACCTTGTTCAGGTCATGGGTCAGGGAGAAGTAGAGTCTACCCTCTAAATTAATTTGGAAGTAAATAATAGAGATTCTTCAGGGAAAACCCAGGGCACGATAGGGCAGACATCAGCTGAGCCATGGTGTTGCATGCGGTGGTTAATACACATGTTCCTGACACTTTGAGTTGTTCTGCTCATGCAGTTCTGTTTCACATCTTCAGGTCTGCGATGTGTTTTGATCCCATTTCATGGAAAGGGTGTGTAAGAGGTTTAATGTTTTTATTTTTAAGTCTCTTGTGCTTACCAAGGCTGCATTTATTTAATCAAAAAGAGTAATATTATGAAATATTTTTACAATTTAACCATTATGTTGTGTTTGGGTCATTTCGACCCGGAGAGGATTTTCTTTTTCCCGAAAATGTTAATGTTATCGCATTGGACTCAAACTTACAGTCTTTGCTCAGTCCTAATCAAACAGTTTCAAAAATAAATACAAAACCTCTTCTAATTGAAAGAAAACAACTTAAAGGGTTAGTTCAGTTAGTAAAGACATCTTTAAAATAGTCCAAGTGACTACAGCGGCTCAACCTTAAGTTTATCAAGCTATGAGAATACTTTTTGTGCGCAAAAATACCCTAAAATAACGTCTTTATTCAAGTCGACTTTAATAAGATGAACGAAAGTCTTGGGTTGGGTCCAACTGGGTTGGGGTTGAGGGTGAGTAATTACTGACAGAATTTTCATTTTTCATGTTCAAAATGTAGGTTCGGGAGGAGCCTGAACATTCAGTCCTGCCAATCATCATTACGAGCGTACTATATAAGCAGCATACACCACGTCATCTCATTGACAAATTCTTCCTCCCCTTCTCCTCCAGTAAATTATCTCTATCCTCTTATGCACAATTCCATCATAACATCATAACATCAAGCCGAGCTTCGGGTTCGAGCTTCCTGAAGGCTGAATGGGCAGGTGATAATATCATAACGAGAGATTTATAAGCAATATTTTTGTAGGCTGGTCATTTTTGACTGTGAACACCACAAGTGTGACTTTATTCCATTTTTGTTCATTGACTTTATTCAACTCATGAAATGAGTTGACAAAAAGATTTTTAGAAGGCTGGTCATTTTTGACCAGGAACTAATATTTTAGTAGGCTATATTTTAAAATGTTACTCCTGTGTTGGCAAAGCTGAATTTTCATCAGCCATTACTCCAGTCTTCAGTTTCGCATGATCCTTCACCTTCAGATATCGTTTTTATATTCTGATTTGATGCTCAAGAAACTTTATTTTAACTAAATTTTATTATCAATGCTGCTTCATAGTTTTTTGGTAACTGATTTTTTATTTTATTTTCCAGGATTCTTTGGTCCATAGAAAGTTCAAAAGAACAGCATTTATTTGAAATATAGTTTTTGTAAAGCTGTTACTATTACTTTTGTTTACTTTTTTGCATACTTGCTGAATAAAATAAATAATTGAATGCATTGTATTTGTTTTTAGCAATGTATTTTAGAAATCTAAAATAAAGACATATTTTTATATGAATGTTAGATTTTCTTAACAAAAGCCAATTCTCCAAAAAAAATTTTTTATTTGCAATATTTTTTTATCTGCATTAATTTATTTTCCAGTAATTTCCCTTCTATAATTTCCTGTCACCAGCAAAGATTGATTACAGACAGTGTGTCCATTGTGTTATATACACTCCCTGTCATTTTTTACAGGCACAAATCAGATTTCAAAGAGCAATGTATTCTGAAAGCTGATAGAAAGAGAAGGGGGAATGAAAAGGAAAGTTAAACTGCTGAGTAGAAAATTTGTTTACTGAATTTTTAAGAAATCTACTTGAAACTCAGCATTAGTTATATGCATAAATTCTGGGCAAGAAGTAACATTGGTTTCTAAGACACTCTGTACTTTGTCAGCCCTTAATGTGTATGTCTGCTTTGCCTCAAACCCATCCCATCATCACTCCATTATGATTGAACAAGACCACCACACACACAAATATCAGGCCTCTGTTTTATCCATTAGCCGAATTTATGGTTCCTTTTGGAAATATGGCCAAATTTCACTCTCTGAAGCAGTGAGATGATTGAAATGTGTGTTTGTGTGGAATCGCTTCTGAAGGTTTTTCCAGCAGATTTCACATTTCATTACTGTTTATTTTGACTCTCTTTCAGCAGAGTAGACCTTCTGCCAGTGTGAGTAAAATGTGTGTGTGTGTGTGTGTTTCAGGTGTGAGAGCTGTGTGGACATGCTGTTTGTCCGTGGCTCAGGTAACTGTGTGCAGTGTAACACTCCTCTCAGAAAAAGTAATTTCCGTGTGCAGCTTTTCGAAGATCCAGCCATCGATAAAGAGGTGGAGATCCGCAAGAAGGTCCTCAAAATGTATGTGACTCTGCACGCATCCACTTAGTTTTTCTTAATGACTAATTATACTATTTTAATAATGATGTGTATTTGGTTTCTTTCAGTTATAATAAGAGGGAATTTGATTTTTCCACTCTGAAAGAATATAATGACTACCTGGAGCAGGTGGAGGACATTGGTGAGATAAATATACCATTTATTTAGTCATATTCATATGATACAATTGTTTTTGAAATATTTTTTTTAAATGTATTTCTTTGTGTGTCTGTCCAGTGTTTAACCTGACTAATAACGTAGATGTTGAAAGTACCAAGCAGATAATGGAACAGTACCAGCGAGATAACAGAGACGTTATACAGAAAAACAAAGCCAAGCTGGTGAGTGCGCATGCTTCTGATTTCACAAGCGAGAACCTCTTTTAAACAGAAATAGATTATAGCAGAAATAGGTTACACTTTATTTTAAGGTGTCATTGTTACAGTGTAATTATATATTTAAGTACTGAGTAATATTAAGCAACTACATGTACTTACCATGGGGTTAGGGTAGGATTAGGATTTAGTTGCATGTAATTATGCATAATTTACTGTTAATACTATGGTAAGTACATGTAATGTAACAAGGACACTGTAAAACAAAGTGTTACCCAGAAATCAGAAAATCTTGTGCTCCAGATGAGTGTTGTTACTCTAAAAAAGTAATTAATAATTACTAGCTACTAATTACATCTTCAACTGTGTAATTAGATTAACTGTACTAATTATTCTCTCTTAAAAGTATTGGATTACTTATTACTAATTACTTTCTAAATCACATATCAACCTCGACCAGTGTAACAAAACAAGGATAGACAAGAAACTGCACTTTTTATTCTTTCAAAAAAACAATATACAATTGCATAAATCATTCTTGAACTGACCAAAGTGTGTAAAGGGAGAAGGTTACTTTAAAAACATACATTTTAACATAAAATTTTGAATGTTAAATACTCAATTGTTTTATATAGAATTGTTGTATATTAGACTATACAGTATTTAAAGGTCCCGTTCTTCGTGATCCCATGTTTCAAACTTTAGTTAGTGTGTAATGTTGTTGTTAGAGTATAAATAATATCTGTAAAATTATAAAGCTCAAAGTTCAATGCCAAGCGAGATATTTTATTTAACAGAAGTCGCCTACATCGAACGGCCCGTTTGGACTACATCCCTCTACTTCCTTCTTTAATGACGTCATTAAAACAGTTTTTTGACTAACCTCCGCCCACAGGGATGCTCCCTCAACTCTACCGAAATTCGTTTATGTACTTGCGCACTTCTTATAACTTACTGTGTTTACTCAGCTCTTACGGTGATTTTCTTAAGTAAAACTGACGCTTCATCTTTTGTGTGATGTACAATAAACTTTATTAAACTCATCAGTATATGTTTGATCATCATTCAGACAGCAGACTTGTAGGCTATTAATAAATAATGGATACATACAAACAAATGACAAATACGTTATAATAACCGTAATTAAACTACTAAACTATACCTGTTTCATCTCTATACAGCACTCTGACTCTGTAGGCATTATTGTCCGACTCAAAATGAACACCGTTACTGAGAGTTTCTGATATTATCATCATTCCGTGAGATGAAATTGTCCTGAGAGACTGAGCGCGAGCTCGTGAGGCTCCGCCCCCTGGGTCGTCCAGCAGCAGCTTATTTGCATTTAAAGGGCACACACTAAAACAGAACGTTTTTCTGAGCCCCAAAAAATGACAATTTAAACATGCTGTAAAAAATGATCTGTTGGGTATTTTGAGCTGAAACTTCACATACACACTCTGGGGACATCAGAGACTTATTTTACATCTTGTGAAAAGGGGCATAATACGGGACCTTTAATGCAATTACAGCAGAAGGAACTAATTAAACAGAAAATTAAAAGTAATCCATTACTTTTCTTTTTCAAGGGAAAAGTAATTAAATTACAGTAATTAGATAACTTAGTAATGAATTACACCCACCACGGCTCTAGATACAGTTGAGCCTTTATTGTTGTCTTTTCTTAGTCTTCATGAATGTGTTACAGTTGTTCAGTTGCCTTGCAATGTGCTAAAAATTACAATAAAGTTGACTTTGACTTTATTTTATTTGATCCCATGATTTATTATTGTCACTATGTTAGACACGTGAGCAGGAGGAGTTGGAGGAGCTGTTGTTACTGGAGCAGCAGGATTCCGAGCAGAGGAGACTGGAGACCCTGCAGGAGGAACAGAGACAACTACAGGCCAAGAGGAAAAACAAACAGGCCCTGCTGGATACACTGGTACACAGTACAAACACACTTTAAAGTCGGCATGAAACAGAAGTGACATATATCCGAGTAAAACGGCTTCTCGTACAAGAAAAAATGTATAGGGTGGGACTTGATTTTGTCCGACTGGATCGCTGTGTGATTTGCTATTACTGTGATCTCACGTGTGACAGGTTGACATGACATGTGCCCCTCCTACCCATCACTATCCCCTCTCTGCTATCAATTAAAGTGTCAAAATGAAAGTTGGAAAGAAAACAATTTCTTGAATGTTGTGTTTGTGCTTGCAGGAGAGTTCCAGGTTACCTGCGGCTGTGCTTTTGGCCCAACATAAAGATCGAGCCGCCCAACTGGAGACTCAGATAGAAAAACAGAAGCAAAACGTCAAACCAACAAACATCTTCTCTACTGGAATAATGATTGTGAGGAAACAACACACATGCATGCACACATAATCAGTAGGACTGTCATTGGATTACATATTTAATCAAATGTATTAACGATTAAGCAAATTAATTCTAGGATTTGATGAGAAAAGCCACCAAATGAAGGCTTATTATTAGCCATAATTAAATGAATTTGTTTTATAATGAATAAATAGTTAATATTATTAAATATATAATTAATACAAAATATTGATTTATTAAAATTTTATGTAATATATAATATATATTTATATAATTGTGTTAAATTTGTTTATAAACATCTAATGTAGCATCACATGCACTGTTACCTGTGTAATATTCATCACATTATACATGTGCTCTAGCTTCCACACAGACACAGCATGTTTGTATTAGCCAGTGTTTGAGTATGACGTGGGAGTGTGTGTGTGTTTATATCATTTTGTGGTGCGTCTGTGTTGTAAAGCAGGTAAAACAGGTTTGTTCTTTTTTAAAAAATCCCTTCAGCGGTCACTGCAAAGGACACAGACCTGAACCAACATGTCATGAATGTGTATGCAAACTTGGAGGAGGGGGGAGCAATACATCTTAAAAAACTGCCGTTCGAGAGTAAAAACAGAAACAGTGTGCACAATTGTGTGTGTGTTTGTGTATCCAAGTGCATATGTTGCCACAAATGTGTCTTGTGGTTGGCATGAAGAGATGACTGGTGTGTATGTTGGCATGGATCTTAGTACAGGGAGGATAGTAACTGGCAAAAAAGTGTTTGTCAGCTTTAGATGGCTTTTCACTACAAGGCAGGAGGCACGCTTATACAGTTATATTTAACACGCAGATGTTTCTGAGCTGTGCAGTTTAGCAATGTGTGTGTCCGTCTGACTTTTTGCAGGCAGATTCATACTCTGCATACATGTGGAGAGAGAGCCAGCAGGCTTTGAGATCAAAATAGTGTGTGTTACAGGGCATAGAGAGGGCATTGGCTCTCACACTTGTTACTTGAGCTCAGTTAATGCCAGCTGGAGGGTCCACAAAGCTCACTTTATCCCCTCTGAACCTGTATGTGTGCTCACTAGTGTTACACGGTACATTCAGGACACTTTCTCTGTGTGAATTCAGTGACTGATGGTTATTTAGCTGTGAATAGGACAAGATATTTCAGATCATGTGATTATGAGTATATTTTGTTGTATTTGTGAGTGTTAATGTACAGTATGTGTGCTTTTGTGACATTTTTCTCTTGTGTCCCATGCAGAGCAGTGTGAGTGTGTGATCATTTTAAAATGTGCTGATCTGAGGTGTATGTGTGTGTGTGTGTGTGTGTGTGAAGGTCAGCAGAGGTGCTGATAGACAGTTTATATTTGTTGACCTTGGAGCGTCCTGAAGACTTGCATAGTCAGAGTCCCGATGCTCTCTCCCGGCTTGATCCCCCATGTGAAACAGAAACCTTTCGCCGCTCTCTCGCATTCCTCTCAATTTAACCATTAAAAAAAAAAACCTTAACAGAAATTTGCTCAGAACACATTGTTTTATGAGGTTTTGTGAAAACTACTTTTGTAAAAGCTTTTGTGGACAATCTTTGTTTGAGGAGGTTTTAGCAATAGTTTTCAACAAAAAATATGTTGTACTGTAATACTGTATAGTTTAGATTTAAAGCAGTGTTTCTCAACCTCACGAAACATCCAAAGGGGTGCGCAAGATGAATTAATAAATTATTAATAATATATTAAAACGATCTAACTCTAACCTTAATAATAATGCCAAAAAAAACATAAAATCAAAATGTAAACTATCATTATTATGTAATTTCATAATTACATTACACAGTGGAAATACAAACTCTGAACATTATATGCAAGCCTATAATAATTTAATTAAATAATAAATATACAAAAAGTTAGCAATAATAATGTTACTAAATAAAGTTACTTAACCATATGCTGAGTCCACATCGTATTATCATGCTTATTTATATCTCTAATGAGGATTGATACTTCGGTTGGCAATAGCAAACATTAGATCTTGATGAGGGAAGTGTTGTTCTACGTAGAAAGAGAAGGCAGTTTTGCGCCATTTAGTCCCCCAGCAGTCAGAACAAAATCAGGACATGTATATTACACACTTGAGTGTTTTGTATGAATGAAGAGATCCCTGTGGATTTTCACTAACCGCTGAGCCTGAACCGCAGATTCAACGGGAGAAAGAATGAAAGATATCTCTGTGTATTTAAATGAATTACCGCAGAGTACACAATAATAATAATGTTTTTTTCCGTCGCTGACAGACCACCATCTTCTCTTTTATTTTACAAACATTCATTATATCTAGCCAAGTTTCACAGATAAGTTTCTCTTTACAGCAAATGCGAACGTCGCTAAGACCAGAAGAATACGCGGAAGTAAACATGCACACTCGCATCGCCGAAGCTCACAGGTGCCATCTTGTATTTAGAATTATGCATTTCTGATTTATTGCCCCCAAATGTTACGTTAAAAGTTAATTTAAATGTCAGTCATATGGCTCTTAATGTCTTGGGCGGTTTTTGTCCAAACAAGCTCCAAAGTAAACTAAACTTTATTCTAATTATCAACTTGACCCGCTCTGTGTCCGACATTGTGTACTACGAGAATACAAGATGAATTTACATAAAGTCTTAAAGGTGCAGTAACAAAAAAGTTTTATTTTTTTGTTGTTGTTGTTTTTCGATTTAATTATGGTCAGTAAAACTAATTTCTTACTCTTTTTAGTGCAAGAAACTTGTGGAAAAAAATAATTAAATAAAAAGCTACAGAATCGTTATATCTGTTTTGGAAACAGAGCCTTCTTTTGGGCTTCTTCTCAAAATAAATATTGAGAAGGAAAATTTTATAACAGAATTTTCCAAATCCAGTCCACACATTCTGGTTGATACTTGTAGTTGAATGTTGGCAAGAAGCAAGACAAACGCACCTCAGAAATAATAACCCGTATTTGTTGGTTTGGTGAAGAAAATTATCACACCCACAGAATGAACAATCAAATGAGCCGTTGCATCGTAGTGCCTTTCCTGTGCCAGTCAAAATGTTCTGTGCCTCCCAAGACAGAAGTCTAGAATGCAGAACCAGGGGAGATAGTTTATTTTAATAATGTAAAATTCAAGTCCACCTCGTAAAATTATGTTTATTGTGTGTTAATGTTAAACATACGTACTGATTCACTGCCCAGGCAGGGGTGAGGTTAAAACGCTGGACGGCACTGAATGTCGAAATGCTGCAGATATATGATTGATTTGAACACAAGGCCCCGTTAAACAGTGTGTAACTACTCGGAGTGAAACTCTGAATGCCCAGACAACTGGAGGGGTGTTTCAGCTCAGGGATTTCCTTCCCTCTCCACCCCCGCACAGTAATGAAGATGGATCGAGCCAGCAGCTCTGTTTTAGAGGCGCTGGGGAGGGAATATGTATCTATAGTCACTCAACATGCACAGCATCAGCAGCATTTCTTATATATATATATATATATATATATATATATATATATATATATATATATATATATATACGCGCACGCTCACATGCACACACACACACACGCACACTACACCTCAAATTAATGTTGAGTGCAGATGTTTGAAGATTTTTGAGTTGGTGGATACAGTAGTGGTTTACTGTGAGTGTGTGGTTGTGTGTGTCAGAGTTCTGAAGAGTTTTCCACTGGTATCAGGCTGTTGACAGGGTAATCTGTGATGGGATGGCGTGTATGTGTTGACATGGAAATCTCTAGATTGTGTTTGTGTGTGAGATGTGAGTTTGGAACTGTATAGTTCAGCCTGTGTAGAATTTATGTTTGTTATTTTGAGTTCATAAACCAACAATTTTTGGTGTGTATGCGAAATGTTTAAGTGTTAAATGTGTACATTTTGAGTTTTTTTATTAACCTGTGTGTGTGTGTGTGTGTGTGTGTGTGTTTTCCTGTGTCCAAAGCAAGTAAAAATAGTTTTTGGTGAGTAAATAAAATGTCTTGCAGGCCAATAACTTATTTTTAAAATGATTTTTAGAATATATATATTGTTAAAAAAATTGGGTCAGTTAATATTTTTATATATATTTGAAATATTTTTGTTATGCTCACCATTGCTGCATTTATTGATTCAAAATACAGTAAAAAGAGTAATATTGTAAGATACTACTGTTTTCTACTTTTTATATATTTTAAAATGTTATTTATTCCCGTGATTTATATCCCAGTCTTTAGTGTCACATGGTCCTTCAGAAATCATTATGCTGGTGCTTAAGATAATTTTTTTTCAGGATTCTCTGATAAATAGAAAGGTAAAACAAAAAACAGCATTTATTTGAAATAGAAATCTTTTGTAACATTATAAATGTCTTTACTGTCACTTTTGGTTGAATTTGGTTGATCGTTTTGGTTGTCCTTGCTGCATAAAAGTATACATTTATTTTTTTATTAGTTTCTAAAAACTTACTGACCCCAAACTAAAAAAAAAAAATATATATATATATTAAATGCTCTCACTCAGGAATGTTTAAGGAATAATTAATGTTTAATGTTCAATTAACATATCATAAAACTCCCCTTTCTAGTGTTCATTTTCACCCTCCGTTTTCTTGTATCTCTGTCGTTTCGCTCTCTTTTTCTCTCTTTGTTATGTCTTCCATTATTTTACTTTGCTGTTTTGTTGCAGTTTAAATGCATGCAGTACTTTCAGGCCAAAATAAAGAAGCTCTCCCATGGAAATTCCCTCCACACACACTCACACTCCCTCCTTGCTGTGGTTTCTGTCTGTCTCCAGCAAGTTCAGTCTCCCTTCTGTGTGTGTGTGTGTTGGCAGTGAGTGATGTTGTCATACATCTTTAGATCCCCTGCTTGGATCTGGATCCATAGAGGGATGTGTGTGTTTGTTGGAGCTAATGCATTTATGTGTGTGACTTCATCTTAGACAGAATGTCTGTTAGTTTTGTTTAAATGAGGTCATCTGCATGAAATGTTCCATTTAAACTCAACAAGAATGTTAAAAACTCTCAACTCAAATGGTAGAGAGTAAAACTATAATCTGAAATAAATTAATGAAATAGAGTAAGATAAAAAGTTAGTTATCAGAAAATGTAACAAAAAGTAATATATTTTGAATGTAACATTTTAAGGTGCTCTAAGCATTTAAAAAAAATTACTATGCATAAAATGTACCTACTTCATCGACGGTTGTCATGGGAAATCACATTTGTCTCTGTCACGGCCCTGTAAAACAAGTGTGAGGGGAGCGGCCCATGCATTTTTAGCCAATCAGAACACTTAACCAATCAAAAGTGATCTCTGCCTGTAAATCAATACACGTGTTTGGGTTGGAGGGTGGGGTTTTGGAGTGCATTACAAAATTTGTCCATTTGTAGTGCCAAAATAATTCTAAAATGTGTCTTTTTGTCTGTATCTTTCCTTTAGGGTCAGACCGTGTCTTTGGCATCCGTGTCTCGTGTGGAGGAGGTGTTGTACGTCTATCAGCCTGTGTACATTGACACATACGGGCCACCCGTTCCAGAACTGGATCAGTTGGGCAGACACGGGTAAGAATCACTTGCATTTTGTGATATATTATATTATATTATATTATATTATATTATATTATACTATAGGGCTGTTGAATGCTTGAATCTGATCGGTTGACAAACGTTCTAAGGTGTGCAATTATTTTCAAGGAATTGCATGGCTAAAGTAGTTCCAGGCAGGTCTTGACCGCATTACATACCTGTATCATTTCGCCAAATTATTATGTACGAAAAGCACATAGGCTAATCTCTTTCTCCCGCTCTCTCTCCCACTCAAACACACACAAATACAGTATGGACACACACTCGCACAGAAACGTGTTGTCAGCGCTGCACTGCTGATTTTAACTGTAAAATAGCTAAATGATATTTCTCACTAGCGAGGTAATAACGGTGCTTTTCTTGAAGCAGATAAACTTACAGTTTCGCTATTAGTAGAGACGCACGGACTCAGGTAATTCACACACACTTAATCTCTCTCTCGCTCTCTCTCTCTCTCTCTCTCTCTCTCTCTCTCTCTCTCTCTCTCTCTCTCTCTCTCTCTCTCTCTCTCTCTCTCTCTGTCTCTCTCTGTCTCTCTCTCTCTCTCTGTCTCTCTCTCTCTCTCTCTCTCTCTCTCTAATAATTATAATAATGACTCAAGCCTCCGTTAGCTCTAAAATTATGTTTTGGAATTAGCAATGGAGGCGTTGGATGAGACGCGTGAGAAGATTAGTCATACACACAAGAGCATTTTAAGGACGAAAACCTGACATGTCTTGAAATACAACATCTAAACTATGTCTTGAGGTGTGGTAACTGTAGTATAAGCGGAATAATTTACTCCAGTCCGCTGAATTATTAGAAAATTATGCCAATATAATATAATATAATATAATATAATATAATATAATATAATATAATATAATATAATATAATATAATATTAATCGGTATGTTAGTAAATTAATGGGCATTGAGGAACAGACTACATTTAATGTATTTTTTTTTATTCATGCATAGGGTTATTCTTTTCTTTTTTGTACCTTCTCTCTCTCCTTTCTGTCAGAGAGAATGCGTGAGAATGCATTTGACAGAGATAAATGACCCCTTATTCAAACAAATAAACCACATCTCCCATGGTGCACTGCTCCCAGGATAAACAGGAAGTCTGCTGACATTTTTGCAATGCTTGCAGTTTCACGCTTCACTTAAGTTTGACTTTCTCTGTAAGACACACTCTCACTCTTTTCAAACCCACACAGTCTTTGAAGCTATATTAGTGATAGCATTAATGCAGTGATTTTCATTCTGAAAATCAATGATTTTCATTTCATATTTACTATAATACCTATAGGGTATTATATAGGGTATATCCCTATAATAATTTCTTAATACTCTCAACATATCTGCTCCCATAAGGGAACCCACGCCATAATAAATAAGCTTTGATCAGTCTACTAATGACTACACTCTTAGAAGAAAAGGTTCTTTATTGATTCTTAAAGGGTCCTGTGCTTCATATATAGAGCCTCTTAGGAGTTAATTTTATGAATTTAGTTTTAATTAATTAATTTAGTTTTAAACTAATTTAAGTTAAATTACATTTATCACTAGAAAAAGTTTAAATAACCTGTTAAACATGAAAGTATAATGCAGTAATTTAAGACATTTTATATAGAACCTTTTTGGCAAAAAATTAAATAATTGTTTTGGAGGAAAGAATTACTGTGCACTGAAATGCAGTCCTAAGTTATACACTTTCAGTTGAAGTCTACGGGGCAAAAATGCAACGATTGCCGCTCAGACTTTCATTGTAAGTGCGTTTCTGTCACAGATGCTGTTGACAAAGCTTAACTTGTATTGAACTCACACACACAGATAGACACACTGGAATCTTCATCTGAGGATCTTATGATTTGGTTTGAGCTGAAAAGCAGAAGACAGGAGAAGAAAAAGAGTGAGGGTTATGAAAAGAGACGATAGGGTGGATCACTCTCTCTTTGTTTCTTTTTCTCCGTCGCTCTGAAATCTGTTTTTGCATCAAAGAATTTGACCAGCTTCAGGCTTTTGAAGTCGAGAGCGGACAAGACTCTTTAAGTGTTTGTGTGTGTGAGGTTGACAGAGAGACGGATTGTTTTTTGCTATTTGTCTTAGTGTGTTTTGACAGCGAGTTATTGGAGATTTATGTTGGACTGGTTTGTGTTTTTGGAGGGTCATGTATGTATTCACTTCCTCCTCCAACCCCCGGGGGCGAACCCCGTCCTATGTGTCCGTCCCTGTTCTGTACCTGTATAAATACAGATTGGGTGGGGCGTTTTATTAAAGACAGCTGTGTGTGTGTCTTGAAAGGAGGTGATTGGGTTGAAGTTTCCTTTTCTCCACACACACAGTTTTCAAGTGCAGTTCATGTGTGTTGTATGAATAAAGGAATAGTTTGTCCCCCACTTTTTGAGAGATAACAATGCCCCTCTACTTTTACAATGTTGCATAAAAATACGTTTCAAAGTTTGGCTGTACAAGGCCCCCTTGATGGATCAGTAATCTTCCATTCAAACACTCCCATTCAGGACACACACACATTTTCAGTCAGTGTTGAGTGATGTCTCTGGTGAGTTTGGAGGCATGTCTGCAGAGTTTTGGATAACGTAATTAGTTTAAGAGACATTAGTTATTGGACAGGACAGAACTTGTCTGTGTTTATATTAATTAGGTGTTGTTACATTTTTTAAATAATCCAAGTTACGTTACCATTCAAAAGTTTGGGATCAGTAAGATTTTTTACATGTTTTTGCTCTTCTGATCAAATAAATGCAACCTTTTTTTTATTTAAAGTAATTGTTTTCTATTTTAATATATTTTAAAATGTATTCCTGTGATGGAAACCACTAGTAAAAATGCTTCTATTTTGCCATATTTTCAAGTTTAATGCAGCATTTATTCAAATGAATTTGTGAGTTTCAGAATGTCTCTGTAAAATTTCCTTCGGGCAATGAAAAAGCATGCTTTCATCGCCATGCCAATGTTTAGACTATAGAAACACACTTTGCCATACAGGAAGTCATCATGTGAAAGACAGGAAGTAATCCATCAGCAGGTCAGAAGAGGAAGCATGTGTGGACAGGGTCAGTAGCTTTATTGTGTTTTTCAACATAAATCTGGTTGATTATTGTTTATTTCACTAATAAACTACAAGAGATATTGTGAATATAGCCGTTTCTAATAGGCAAACAGTTAAAACCTTATAAAAAGTTTCTACTTCATAAAAATATTTAGCATACATTTTGATCAGACATTATTTTTATATATTTTTTAAGGTAATTCATGAAGTGTCATTATTCTGCTATCTATATATTATAGATATATAAACCTACCTATTTTTTTAGTATGCTTTACATTGCTAAAAAAAAAAAGGTGTTTCACATCATAACTGTTATGTAGTGTATTTTATCATAAGTGATGGATTGTCCAGTCTGTTTTATAAAATACTTGCCATTTCTAGTGTGAATTAGTTCCTACTGTAAGAATGTAGGGTTAGAAGGGTCAATGACTGCAGACACGTCTTCCATCCCTCCCTCCATCTCTCTCGGTCGGTACGTTTTTTTTGGAAACTGCATTTTTAGGGGCCTGATTTGAAATTTGCATATGCAAACAAGCCTAAAACAAAGATTATGGCCTTGGCTTCAAGAGTAAATTTGGCTTGCAAATGGATCCTGTTTCTGAGGTAGCAAGAGAGAGTTAAACTTTAAAATCATACCCTGAGGGTAGATAATGGATAATGGATGGACAAACTAAACTTGTTCACCTTCTCTCTCTCTCAATCCACAGATTTGAGTGAATTTTGCATTTCACCATTGGTGTGGCTTTTCCTTTGTGCAAGGAATGCTGGCAAACATTATCTCCTAAGCGTGTGTTTTCATTAGCCTCATTCTCTTTTCAACATAAACCATGATTTGTGTCTTCATGCATTTCGGACACACGCTGTCTTTGTAAACAGCAATGTACCTTTGGACCAGTAGGTTTTAATGATGCATTATGCCCTGGAGGATCCCAGGTCAACTCTTGGCTCCTGCATAGATGAGTTTGCTCTCTGAACTCTGGTGAGGATATTTGTGTTGTGGATGAGTTGTAGTTTGGTATATGTGTGTCTGACATAGCAGTGTGGGCAACCAGATCTGTTGTGAGGAATGTGTGTGTGACACTGACCCTGTTAAAATGACAGATTGTACAGCAGCTGCTTGAGAGTTCCCTCTTTTTTTTTTTTTGAGGGGAACATTTCTGTGCTGAATCCTACACACAAACACACACACACACACACACACACACACACACACACACACACACACACACACACTTCTATTAGGTATTAAAGGCTGGCATAAAACACAGACCCCACTGACAGAGAACACACACACACACCATCATCTCCACAATGTGTCATCACTGATACAGCTGTGTGGTTGAACTAAAACACTGTTCAGTTCATGTCAACATTTCAATCCCGATATCATCCATTTGACTACATGTCCAATGTCGACAACATGTCCGTCTTATGAAGGATATATCAGAGAGCTGGGGTCAGACAGCCAGTAAAATCCTCCCAAAAATATATACAACTGTTCAAAAATGTGAACCCAGTAAGATTTTTTTTGAAAGAAATGAATACTTTTATTCAGAGTTCTACATTGTTACAAAATCTTTTTTTTAAAGATTTCCACAAAAATAAGCAGGACAACTGTGTTCAACATTGAAAAGTTATTTTTTTTTTTCAGCATATTAGAATGATTTCTGAAGGATCATGTGACATTGAAGACTGGAGTAATTGCTGCTGAAAATTCAGCTTTGCCATCACAGGAATAAATGATATTTTTAAATATGTAAGGGATAGTGGAGGTATGCAAGACGACGTGAAGGCAAAGAACCACCCTATGCGGAGTGCGTCCAAATCGTTTAATGCACAGCTGGCCGTGGATTATCCCGCTTATACCACGGTCATTTGCCAGCATTGACAACTTAAAGCTGTTATTGATGTTTGCAGGTCAAAATTTGATCGGAAGGGGAAAAATGACCTATGATCTAGCATTCTGTCTGCTTTGAATCAGACACAGAGATAAAGTAATGCGTAACATTGCATTTATTTGAATAAATTTATTATAGCATTTATTTGAATTCATTATTGAGAGAGAGAGAGAGAGAGAGAGAGAGATGAGAGATGCATGTGTGAAATACCTTCGTCTATTCAGCGTCTCTCTCTTTTAACAATGAAGCTTTAATTATTTCAAAACCAGCAATGTTACTGAGAAATATAACGTACCGATTCAGTAGCAAAGCTATTTTATTAAAAGTTGCGGGGCAGTGTTGATAACAAGTTTCTGTGCTCCTAAATGTTTCTTTGCGAGAGTGTGTGCGCAGCGCGAACTCCCGAGTGACGCATGCGTGTGTGTGCTCCAATGAAAACATTGCATTAAGGTGATTAAAATGACTTGGAACTACCTGTGCATTAAACGGTTTTATTACACACATTCCAGCCAATCAGTATTGAGTATCAGACAGACCACGGTATAAATTAAAATAAAAAACAGTGATTTTAAATTGCTATACTATTTTACAGTATTGCTGTTTTACTGTATTTGCGATAAAAATAAAATGCCTTGATGAGTATAAAAGCTTCTTTAAAAAAAAACCCAATCATTTGAACAGTTGTGTACGTTTTTTAATAACCACAAACCAACATTTGGTCGCAAACAAGCTAATTGTATTAATTAACTTTCCAGATGTTTTGTTTTGTTTTTGATGTTGCATTTTTTGTTTGCTTGTTTTTTATTGCTATATTGTCCCATGTTTTTAACAGTTTTGCAAAAATGTTTGTCAAAATTACAAGTCTTAATTTAAAATGGCTCTTATAGTGTTAAATTTATCCATCTGAGGTGGACATACAACATTGTCTGAAGGTCAAGCACTTTCATGTTGACTTTCTGTTGAATAAGAAAACGTATTAATTTTTTTTTTTTAGTTTCAAACACCATTTTGTTCTCTTTTTTTTTTTTTTAAGATCCAGAATTATTTTGATTTTTTTTTTTTTTGTGTGTTGTTATTTCAAACATCCGAATCAGCATATCATTTTGTTGTTCTTAAGATTTCTGTTATTGTTCCGATCAGCAATGCTTTTATGACATGATTGTCTTGAGTACTTCGGGCAAAACTAAAAGCGAAAGAATCTGGATTAAATGTGATGACAGTGATTCACTTGTGGAATTATGCGTGTGGTTTGTGGATTAATGATGGAGAAGCATTCTGTGTGCATTAGCTCATGGTCCAGCGCTTCAGTAATCTCTGTTTGTTTAGAAAACGTGTGAAGCTGAGAGGAGCTTAAGTGTTTCTGATGATACCTGACCCCCTCGATCCCTCTCTCTCTTTCCATCGTTCTCTTCCTCTCACTGTAGTATCAGTTTACATGTAATTTTCGGTTCTCTCATAATGAATGGCCGCTGTGGACTCCAGCTGCTGGAGTGTTTTGAGGTGCTGCTGGGCTAGTGTGAGATCTCAAGAGTCTCACCCACAAGCATTAGGTTTCTGATGTTCTAGTGGTTTGTGGGTAACAGGCAGTTGTCGATTTGGTGAAAAATATATGGGTAAAGAAATTAAATATTTGATATATTGTAATATTAATATTTTAGTTATGTAAAGCAACTACATTCTTACATATTTTGTGGCTTAAAGGGAAAGTTCACCCAAAAATGAAAATTCTGTAATTTACTCAACATCAAGTATGAATTTCTTTCTTCTGCTGAACACAAGTCTATGGGGTTCATCAACTGTTTGTTTACCGACGTTCTTTTTATTTATCTTCTTTATTTATCAACATGAGGGTGTTTAAATGATGAATTTTCATTTTTAGGTGGACTATCCCTTTAAGTAATATACACTACCATTCAAAATTCAGTTTGAAGTCAGTTTTTTTATTGTCTTTTTTTATTATTAAAATTTTATTCAGCAAAGGATGCATTAAATTGCTAAAAAGTGACAATTATAATGTTACAACAAATTTCTACTTCAAATAAATGCTGTTATTTTGACCTTTTCTGATAGAAATCAATGTTTTCAACATTGATAATAAGAAATGTTTCTTGAGCAACAAATCTGCATTTTAGAATGATAGGACTAGCTGCTTTTGTCAAGGACTTTATTAAAAAAACTTGTAAAATTACATTTTAAAATAGGAACGTTAATTTAAATTATAATATTTCACAATAATACTGTTTTTTTGATCAAATAAATCCAGCCTGGGTGAGCATAAGAGATTTTCTTTTAAAAACATGAAAACAATCTTAACCTTGAACCAATCCTCAACCTTTTAATGGTAGTGTATATTATATTATATTATATTAAATTACATTATTTACACATAGTACAATTCTAGTAACTACAGTTGGCATTTTATTTTTCTTTTAAAATGAAATTTGTAATTTGTACTTGTCATTGTGAAATCCATGAATGTAAAACAACAGAGCTGCTCCCTCTAGAGGATTAACCAGATTATACTCAAAGCCATTATTTTGGAAACTACTGTTAAACCATTCACTTTTATAGCTAATCGTCCTGTCTCTGTGTGCAGGTATCTGAATCATGTGCGCACAGCATCTCCTCAGGATCAGGCTGGTGGTTATACATCAGGACTGGCCTGCCATCGCGCCCTCCAGGACGCTTTCAGTGGCCTCTTCCCCCTGTGATTTTACAAAACTACAGTCACTTCCACGCCACCTGTTCATCAGTCTACCTAAATACTCACTCACAAGCAAAGAGAAAGGCTGCGAGTGTTTGGATGCATGGGAAAGATTCCTGTGAAGGACTTTGTGAATACGGCCCCTTCAGAAGGCCAGGTTCAGAAAACTATGAAGTTTATGTTGACATAACCATAAACAAGCTTTAATAGGTGTACAGATATTTTTGTTGATCAGTTTTGTTATTTTTGTAATGCTGCTTCAGTTAAATAAACACACACAAAAAAAAAGATTTGTCAATGTTGGTTGCGTGATCATTTCAAAGAAATGCAACAGCATTCACCCGACATGGAATGATAATTTATTTTAAAAAAATTAAAAGAACAAAAAACTAAATACAAACCATTTTAAACAGGCAAATTAACACAAACACTGAGTTTATTCAGTCTGTGAAATCCTCACACTTCTGTTTCTTGGGACACGGCTCCTCTGAACCATCTATGGAGGAAAAGAGACACATTTTAGTACAGCAGAAATGACCCGCCATCACTACAGCATAGTGTGTATGTCTTTGACTTTATTTCATGTTTTAATACTGCTGCCAAATTACACTAGTGAGTGTGATAGTCTCTTACCTCTGCCTTGGGTGTGTGTGCTGTACAGGACCCCTCTCGGCAGGGTAAAACTCACACACATCATCTCCTTATTAGGTGCCACATTCCTCACCAGGTGTACAGAACACTGTCCTTGCAGGGAAATCTTTAAACTCGCCTCTGCCCGCTCCACTACATCCCTCTGAGCATCATCTTCCTTGGAGAACCCATAGCAATGCACCTGAGGCAGGTTGTCGTCCTGGCGGGAAAGACTCTGGTCTGGCTCCGGACCCAGCAGACCTCTGAAAGCATCAAGGAACTCGAGAGCCAGTGCGGGGAGATTCATCACCACGTGAATCTTTTGCGATCCCTTCATTAGAGCAGGAATGCGCTCCCGGACCGGTCCCCGGATGAAGTCCCGTCCATCCATGTTAAATGAGGTTATCTTTCGGTCGACCTTGTTGAGCTTAGCATTGTGCTGGAGCCAACGGAAGGAATCCGGGTTCAAGTCGTTGGCAAGGACCTCGCTGCCTCGACGGGCCGCTGGGATCGCGAACGGACCGACCCCGGCGAAAACGTCTACTACAGTATCGCCACGCTGAAGGAGGGCAACGATGCGCTCGTGTTCGGTGCTCAGTCGAGGGTTCCAGTACACTCGAGAGAAATCAAACTCGTAAAATACACCATTCTCCCGTACCTGAGAGGGAAAAAAAAGGTAGATTACAGTCAGACGTATCTTTAATAATTCATGTTTAGGCTGAATCCATATATTAGGTGAACTCACCTTTGCCACCATGTTACTCTCGCCTGCCAAAACCTCCATTTGGAAGTTCCTGTAAGTGGAATCAATGGTGTTGGTCTTGTTGACCACGCAGGTAATGCCGGGGTTCTTATCTATTATTACTTGACCTGGAACAAAACACAAAGTCTGTTGGTGGCAAAACACCTTGGCAAATGATTTCATGATTGCTCATTACTGTAGAATCATCATTGCAGAATCAAATCTCTGCCACAATAGTCTTGAAAAGACAAGACAGATTTAAACTTCAAGGGACAGTTCACCCAAAAATGAAAATTCTGTCATAATTTACTATTATTATAATTATAATTGAAATAAAGATATACACATATACATATATTTATATATATATATATACACACATACATATATATATATATATATATATATATATATATATATATATATATATATATATATATATATATATATATATATACATACATATATATATATATATATATATATATATATATATATACATACATACATATATAAAAAAACATTGAAAATTAGAAATGGTAATGCCTTGGCAACTAACTGAAATAATTTGAAGTTGAAGCACTAATTAACTGAAAATACTAAAAACTAAATAAAAATAAACAAAACCTAACAAAAATTACAATGGCATCTAAGAAAATTACTAAATTGGACCACACAGTCCATTGTATGGACAAAAACACTACAGGTTCAGAATGATAGTTCACCCAAAAATGAACATTCTGTCATTAATTACTCACCTTCATGTTGTTCCAAACCCGTACGACTTTCGTTCATCTTCTGAACACATCTGAAGATATTTTTGAAGAAACCTGAGAGCTTTCAGTCCCTCCATAGACAGCTATGCAACTGACACTTTGACGGTTCAAAAAGTTCATAAAGAGATCGTAAAACTAATCCGTATGAATTGAGCAGTTTAGTCCAGACTTTCTGAAGGGACAATCGCTTTATATGGTGAACAGATTAAATTTAGGCTTTTATTCAAATATAAACATTCACACATCAGTTGTGGTTAACGAAAGCTCAAGCATGTTCGCTTGACGTGCGAGAACCAATGAGGTTCATTCTCTTGTTATGCAGAGGTTTGTTCTTGCGCGTCAAGCAGGCTTGGTTGAGCTTCTGTTTATGTTCGCTGATCAATGTGTATATTATGTGAATAAAAGCCTACATTCAATTTGTTCATCATATAAAGTGATTGATTCTCTTCAGAAAATTTGGACTAAACTGCACAATTCATACGGATTAGTTTTACGATCTCTTTATGAACTTTTGAAGCCTCAAAGTATCATTTGTATAGCTGTCTGTGGAGAGACAGAAAGCTCTCAGATTTCATCAGAAAGATCTTCATTTGTGTTCAGAAGATGAACGAAAGTCGTACGGGTTTGGAACAACATGAAGGTGAGTAATTAATGACAGAATATTTGGGTGAACTATCCCTTTAAGGCAGGGTTTCTCAAACTCGGTCCTGGAGGGCCACTGTCCTGCACAGTTTAGCTCCAACCCTGATCAAACACACCTAGCTGTGAGTTTCTAGTGATCCTGAAGACATTGATTAGCTTGCTCAGGTGTGTTTGATCAGGGTTGGAGCTAAACTGTGCAGGACAGTGGCCCTCCAGGACCGAGTTTGAGAAACCCTGCTTTAAGGTGATTTCTTGGATCATTTATTATCTCTTCTTACCAATCAGTTTTTTGTAGGGGAGCTGGTGGTCTCTCAGGTTCATGTGGGCGATGTGGCCCACTCTGCTAAATCCTGACGTCACATCCTGTCCTTCAGGAAGTACAGCTCGCAGTATCTCTTCACTCTTAAGGTTCTCATAGGTGAGTTTCAGTTCGTATCTCTGGATCTCCTGAGGCACCCCATACGCTTTCAGAGCTTCTGCCTCCTCACTGCCGAACGAATCTGTAAATGTAATGCTGTTTGGATCCAATAGCAACAGCCGATGTTCTCCGTTACTACAATCTTTATTACCATCTTCTTTGTGTTCATCCACGACCCGTTTGAGTCCTGGCCTCTGTAGTGCCACTTTCTTCAAACTCTTCACCAATTTGTTGAGAACGTTGGTTGGTATCCGTATGGCAGGAACGGTGACTGTCTGACTGAAAGCAGCCCGGTCCAGTTCTGTCATTCCTCGGACTGTGGGAGGGGGTTTGTAGAGCCCCAGATCAGCTGATGTCTGGGGTTGGTCAGGCATGGCTTTCTGATAATGGACCGCAGTGGAAAACTGCAGGGAAATTCTTGCAAACTGGTTTAAATTCTGAGGCAGAGAGATACAACTGTGATGTTTCTGCACATGGAACAAAAGTCTGCCAGATCTGTTGGTCATGAGAGAGAGAGAGAGAAAGGTCATGCCTGTATAAAAGTTTCTAATTTAATTGAATAATTTACAACCTTTTCGTGAATGCATAGACTAACGTTACACATAACAGTCTATAAATCCCCGTTCCTAGCAGCAGATTGTTATCTACGCCTGATAATAAACTACAAGATTATCTGTTTAGCCACATAGCTTAAACCATGTTATTCAACACAATTCAACAAATAACCTTAAGTTTAATATTATAAACAAAATAAACTGTAACAGCTCACCCTCTCCAGGCAGCTGCCATGCGAACACGCTTTTACATTGAGTACGTACGTCATTTCTGAGCGACTTTGGCTGTGGTAGAGGTGATTGGTCTGTGACGTGCTTTATAAAAAGACATGTGACCGGTCGTCAATAATCACGTGATAGGGATGTTTACGTTTGCTTGTGTTTCTGTGAAGCCGGTGGTTGTGAGAGCAGGGCACATGTACTGACGGACCCAGCGGTGTCTAAGAGCGAATGGCCGGCTTTCGGTCAGTGCAGAAGAGTAAAGAGACACTACACGGTGGAACATGGGGAAAAGCGGCGCAAACTACAGCGTGCAGACGGGGAGCGAGTATGAGCCCATCGGAGAGGAGAGCAGACCGCTGTTAGCCCAGGTAAACCACAGCCAGTCATTGCTCAGTTACAGAAATAATAAGAAGAAGAACCAGAACAAGAAGAACGAAAGTGCTGCATTTTCTGTCCCGCAGGAAAATGTGTAAATAATGACTAACAACAACTATGATACTTCGGTTTACTGTTTTATGATATGCTTATGCATATATAAACTAGCACATATAAACAATTTTGTATTATCATTATGTATGGAAGCCCATTTTCGCCACATGAGAATTATGATATAATAATTGGGAAATATTAGATTCTAAGTGAAATTATGGGACAAGTAATAATCATAACATAAAATATCTACTTTTTGTCGCATTGTGGCCTATCTCAAAATGTCACCTTTTTATATCATAGTTATGATATAGAATCTCACATTTTATTTAAAATATTGGCTTTTTATCTCATAATTGTAGTAATTTGTAATAATTTACTTTTAGTCTCGTAATTGTGACTTAATATCTTATCATAATTGTGACATCATAATGTAGACTTTTTTTTTTTTTGGTCATAATTATGATTTACCAAAGCATGATTTTTTAAAACTTATGTGGTGGAAATGGGCTTCCATATGTATGTTTTATTATGTATTTATTATTTATTATATTTTTATAATATATTTTTAGATATTAGTGGACATAATAATATATTTAAAATAATTGAGGTTGTCCCCATGTTGTCAACCCTGTTACCATCATTTATTCTTTTTCTGATTAAAATGGCGTAAAAGTTCTTAGTATTAGCTGCTTCCCAAAATTTTAAACTGCACATTAAGATGGCAATTTTTTAGCACTTAAAGCATTCTTTGTCTGATAGAATTGTTTAAAATTAAGGCTCTTTTTGATGGGTCAATATTAATTTTGATAATAATAAGCTTCATTTTTTTTTTTGCACAGTATAAAATGTATAAAGTGCTTTGCAGTGCCATAAATGAATACAATTTATGTGACGTCAAAGAAAATAAATGTGCATTATTAAAGTGAATACAGTCTAGTCTAGTCTAGTTTTATAAAGCTGTGCTGGAAATGGATCGAGTATGTGTATTTCACATCATGTCATCTTTCTCACTCTAGTCATTTTCACATCACATGCTGATCTTATGCAATTTTATTGTCTTTGCTTGCAAAGATTTCGCTTCCCTTTGTGCTTTCAGAAATGCAGTGTGTAAGCAGACAATAATGACATTCATTGTACATGCTTTGTCTCTTGCCTAAAGTCTAGGATTAAATTAGCCTCAGTTTATTCCAGTGTGAGCTGCGCTGTCATGTTTAATTTCTGATGCATTTAACTTCCTCACAGGATGTTCAGGTTAGAGGTGCGTCGTTCATGTCCTCTGCCTTTAATCTGATGAATGCTATCATGGGTAGTGGCATCCTGGGTCTCTCGTATGCCATGGCCAACACGGGCATTATCGGATTCAGGTACACGCAACGCACAGTGTTCCAGATTCAATACAAGCTTAGCTTTGTTGACAACATTTGTAGTATAATGTTGATTACTACAGAAAATGTGATGCACGCATCCCATTTTTTAAGCAAAAAGTGCATTTGCAGTAAGACAGGTACAATGAATAATCCTTTGAGCTTGAAGATCGGGTGTTTTTTCAACTCTGCATGTGTTCTTCACAGTATTCTGTTGCTCGTGGTCTCCAGTTTGGCTGTTTATTCTGTCCATCTCCTGCTGCTCCTCTGTGACAAGACCGGTAATATCAACTCTCACTTTTGACCTCTTCTTTACCCTACTCACTCCTGTTTACCTTACGTAATCTGTGACTATAACTCCTCACAAGCTGTACATCAGGTCAAAAATCTGAAATTATCTTTCACAATTGTACATTGTAACCGATCACTATTGCATATGTTTATGAATGTTAGGCATCAACTCTTATGAGGCACTTGGAGAGAAAGCCTTCAACAGACCTGGCAAGGTTGGTTAATATCACAGATCTAATACCTAGCTCTATTTATTTGATTTAGTCTTTGTCTGAAGATTGCCTGCTTTTAATTTGGAATAATGCACTGCAATGTTTCATTTTGTTATATGAATAAATAACTCATCATTCTCATTATCCAAGTACTCATCATAACTGAATTCACTATAGATGTGAAATATGCCTTGTTACTCCTGTAAAACATGTTTTACATGTTTTGTGCAGATTCTGGTGGCTTGTACTATTCTCATTCAGAACATTGGCGGTGAGCTTTTCACTTTCACTTTTTATTTAGATGGTTAAATTATATTACTTAATATTACCCCAGAGGCAGAGAGTCTCCTGTCTCTTTCTCTTTTGCTCTCTCTCTCTGTCAGTTTGAACACGTTTTATTGGGAGGATATGACTTTAATTTATGTATTGCCAAAGAAGTTAGCATAGCAGGTTAACGTCTGAACAACAGCTATACTAAATAATGGTGTAAAGTGAATATGGAAATTAAAACTCTGTTTCTTCTCTTTCTTTCTGTCTTTCACTCCACACTACTCACTGTGAACTGTAGTGAGTATTCTGTGTGTTATGTGGTGTTTAGTAGCAGTAAAACAGACTATGTCTTATTAATCTACCATAATGACTTAACAGTCATTTCATCTCACTTTTACATTGTCTTTAGAATGGCAGCAAGTGTCTGATTGTGTGAGAACAAATGTTTGGCTGCAGTCAGGTTTAATCTCTGTGTGTATATATGACCATGTGATATGAATTTGTGGCTGTTAGTGTTAGTTCAGAGTATGTTGACCTCAGCACTGTGCTGGGTTTTAAAAAGGCTGTGTCTGTCTGTGGAATGGTTTGGCTTTTCTGAGTGGATTTGTGCGCGTGCATGAGATTGCTTTATGAGCTGTTATAGTGCATGTAGGAGGAGTTGTATAACATGTATTTATAATGTGCTGTCCTTCTCTTTCTTTAGCTATGTCCAGCTACTTGTTCATCTTGAAGTCTGAAATGCCTGCAGCCATCACCGGCTTCATGAGCACAGAGAGTTCTGGGTAAATAAATATATGCTGGCCTTACCAAACCCTCACACCCCTTCTAATAATGTGCAATGCAAGTTTCCAGTGTGAATACTTTTTTTTTGTTCTCACTGAAGTTGAAATGCTTATTGAAGAAACTATATTTGCTAATCAGATCATACTAAATGTTTAAAATGAGCATAACAAAAAGTAAAAACTAAACAACCAACAAAATGTCTTATTTACAGTGTCATTTTGGAGAACATCTCAGATTAAAATGAAAGATAAAATGAAAGAAAAGTATCTAATAAAGATACTTTTATTAGGCAAAGACACAATACATTTTTATTTCACAATGCATAGATTAAAAGTGACAGTAAAAACTTTTATAATGTTACAAAATATTTCTGTTTCAAATAAATGCTGTTTTTTTAAACTTTATATGTATCACAGAATCCTAAAAAAATAAATGTATCATGGTTTCCACTAAAATATTAAGAAGCACAATCAGAACAAATATGATTTACATCCAGTGTGTTAGAATTCATACTGAAACAGAATATGGCTGAATCCACAGAAAAATCCACGGGGAGAGACAAAATACAAACCCGATTCAGGAAGAGAGATAGAAAGGGACACTTTCACACAGGATCATTCTCTCACTGGCAGATAAACACTCTTTCTCTCGATCCTCTGCCTTTAAGCGAGTTTCCAAAAGAGAAAGTATTCCAGAGTAAGAATGTAACGGTCATTATTTTATTAGCCGCTGTTGTGAGCTGTGGTTTGACTGTGTCCCGTCCCCACACAGCTGGTTTGCATTACAGGTCCGTTCACGTAAATCTCGCACATATGTTCTGCCCAATGAGAGTCGTGCCTGCCCAAGATTCCCTTCACCAGCACAATTACTGTGACCAGACCCAGACACACACAAACATTACTACTCTCTCTCTGGGAGGAGCAAAAATCACAACCCCGGCCACAGTATACACACTTGAAACTGTAGTCATTTACTGTAAAATAACATTATTCTTTCAGTGGAGTAATTTATCTTCATTTCTGCGAGCGGATCAGCTGGGCTGTCTAGTACCTCCCTGTTTTTAAGAGAGAACCACAGGAGATCTCTCATAAACACCAACCTGTTAAAGATTCAGTCTCTCAGTTCTCAATCATCATTTTTTGTTTAAAGTACTCCGTTTAATATTGGCAAAGCATCAATACACATACTTTTCCTTATTTTTTTCCATATTTCTGTGGAAACCTTGATATGTTTTTTTTTTTTTTTTTTTTTTTTTTCAGGATTATCTATCCATCTATCATCTATCGTATTTAGTAAGGATGTATTAAATTGATCAAAAGTGGCAAAATATGTTAGGAAAATTTATATTTCAGATAAATGCTGTACTATTGAACTTGTAAAAATATTAAGCAGTAAGACAATAAGAGTAGGAATGAAGATGAAATGTTTCTTGCACAGCAAATATTAGAATTATTTGTAAAGAATTATGTCATTTTCCAATATTACTGTTTTACTGTATTTTTGTTTAAATAAATGAGCATAAGAGACTTCTTAATAAAATGAGACAAATATTCCCGACCCCAAAATCTTTAAATGTGTGTGCATCATCTTCACTTTGTGTCATTTTGTCATGCATTTCTTTTCTGTCCTTCATAGAAAGTGGTTTGAGAATGGCGTTGTCCTACTGATTTTAGTCACTGTATTTGTAGTGTTGCCATTGGCTCTACTTCCAAAGATTGGTGAGTATCATCAGGGTTTGTTTTTCTCAATATTGTATGTGTGTGAGAGAATGCATATCTTTGGTTTCTGTCTTCTCCTCAGGTTTCCTGGGATACACCAGCAGTATTGCATTCATCTTCATGTTGTTCTTTACTGTAGTGGTGAGTTCAGTCTCTCTATTTATCTGTCTCTCTATCTTTCCCATGCTGATGTTTTCATCTCTCTCACAGGTGGTGGTGAAAAAATGGTCCATTCCCTGTCCGTTACCATTGAACTCCACTATGAGCCTGGTAAAGAACACACACACACACACACACACACACACACACACACACACACACACACACACACACACACACACACACACACACACACACACACACACACACACACACACACACACACACAGACACAGACACAGACACACAGACACACACACACACACGCCCAATACACCCCAAATTAATACCCAAAACACAACTTGGGCAGCTGCAGAATAACAGACTTCAGTACGACCCATCTAAAACCTTAATTTTCATTACAACAGACAGGCTAAATTATGGAAACCCACTTCTGCCACACAAAGTCGAAATTATGATATAAGTCATACTAAATATTTCTGAGATAAAAAGTATATTGACATAGAAGTTGAAATTTACATACTTGAACTTATAAAATTTTGACATAAGACATATACTAAATCATAATTATTAGATTAAAAGGTCATGACTATGAGATTAAAAAGACAAAATCTTGACTCATCATTTTGACTTTCTCATAATTTGGACTTTTTAAACTTAATTGAGATTTATCACAATTTTCATCTCATAAATATGTCTTGGTATGCCACAATTTCGAATTTTTATGTCATATAAAAATTGACCAAAGCATGCTTTTTTTCTTATGTAGCGGATACGGGCTTCCTTACTAAAGACGTTTTTTAACTCTTAGATATTTTGTGGAGTACGTTTGGATCCAACCCTTCAGAAACTGGAAGTAGCATTGTTTTAATAAGGGATGTGACCTTTGACCCTCTTGAGCCAGAGGTCAAACCTTTACTTCCTGATATTCAGCTACAGATACTGTAATCTAAATATCAGAAAGTAGTTTTTCATTCTCTTCCTATCCTGATTTCATTCTAATCTTCATATTCACATCAACTTCACATTTTGTTTTTCTATCCGCAGAGCTTAAATACCTCCGAGTGCACCCCACAACTGTTTGCGATCTCTAGTAAGGTGAGTGTGTGTGTGTGTGTGTGTGTTTTCCTGAGAAAGGAGAGCTATGTTTTGATTTAAAGACCGCCTTGCAGGACTATTAGAAACCCAAATATTAGTTGTAATATTATAGCATAACCGCACACACATCAGGAGGGTGAGAAATGACTGTGTGTGTGTGCGCGCATTGCAGAGTGCTTATGCTGTCCCAACAATGGCTTTCTCCTTCTTGTGCCATACGGCGGTTTTACCCATTTACTGCGAGTTACACAGGTCAGTTAACTCAGTTCTTTCTGTGCATCTGCCACATATATATAATCTGTTGTTGCCTTATGGTGTGAATATGTGTGTTTTTCAGACCCACAAAACGGAGAATGCAGAATGTGACAAATGTCAGCATCTCTCTTAGTTTCGTGGTCTATCTGATCTCTGCTCTTTTTGGATACCTCACCTTCTATTGTAAGAACATTACTCAAGCTGCACAACAAGATCCTCAAAGTGTTTGTTTTGTGTGTTAATCCTGCTCTTTGAGATCGACCTTCATGCAGAGTTTAGCTTCATCCCTCTACTGTACAGGCGAAACTCGAAAAATTAGAATATCGTGCAAAAGTTAGTTTATTTCAGTAATTTAACTTAAAAGGTTAGGGTTCAAATCAAGTACTGAGTACATATGTATGATTATACTTTTCAGAGGGCCGACATTTCTGTATTTAAAATCCTTTTTTTTATTTATTGATTTCATGTAATATTGTAATTTTCTGAGATTTTGAATTTGGGCTTTTCATAAGATATAAGCCATAATCATCAAAATTATAACAAATAAAGGCTTGAAATATCTCACTTTGCATGTAATGAGTTTATATAATATATTAGTTTCACCTTTTATGTTGAATTACTGAAATAAATGAACTTTTGCACGATATTCAAATTTTTCAAGTTTCACCTGTATTCCACAATGCAACGCTTGACATGACATTTTTAGTGTCACAAAAGAGCTGTAAGTAATGTCAGATCCTGACCGTTATTTTAAATCCAACCAATGTGAAATTACCATTTTTATTTTGGAGATGATAACTAGACTTACTGAATGCAGTTTCTTAAAATAAAATAAATTTTAAACAAATAAATTTTTACCAAAAATCTCAAATTCAGCTGTTGCAATATGAGCAAACCATTGGTAATTACACTTATTTAAGTTTAACAAACCTAAACTACACATCATTTTGAATCATAGTCAAGTGTCATTTGCTCATGAATCAGACTGCACTGGTTGTACTGTATGTTTTTTGATTCACTAAAAAGAACAGGTTCGTAAGAGTTATTTGTACATTGAGAGTACTTCACTGTGTGTGTTTGCTTTTGTGTGCGTACAGTTAAGACAACTCGATAGAATGATTTCCTTGCCATTATTTTGCAGTAAACCATCTTTTTATTTCACATTCAATTCAGACTGCAAATGCACATTAACAACTGGAGTAAACATGATCCCCTTTTCAGTGAGGCTGAAGATTCAGGCGCACTGCTATTGAAACACTAATATTTGAAAAGTTGTTTTACGGTTTCACAAAGTATCTTTAAAAATGTGATGAGAGCCAGTGTATACTAATTAGTATTCTAATATTCCAGTATGAATAAAGCCCATGATTAGCTGCATGAGGTGTGTTTGGTTAGTGTTTTTGTCTCTTGGTAGACCCCTGGGTTATAATCTTTACTGTTTCAGTTCAGTGCTCTTTGGATTAATCTGTTAATGACGAACATAAATTGATTGATCTGATCTAACATTCTTTATCCGCAGCACATGTGGAATCAGAGCTGTTGCTAGGATACGACACCTACCTACCACAGGATGTTTTGGTGATGTCAGTGCGTCTCGCGATTCTATTGGCCGTTCTGCTCACTGTGCCGCTCATTCACTTCCCAGTAAGTCAAACACCAGACTGTGAACTATTTAAAGAAGAAATTCAGACAACAAATCCTCCCTTTCTTTCTCTCAGGCACGTAAAGCGTTGTTGATGTTATGCAAGAGAGAGAGGGAGTTCTCCTGGCTCTCTCATTCACTTTCCTGTATTTTCATCCTCACTCTTGTGCTGCTGCTTGCTATTTTCGTCCCTGACATCAGGAATGTCTTTGGTGTGGTCGGTGAGTGTTTGTCCATACGTTTGTCCGTATGTGCTTGACTGTTAAATTCACTGCTCAACAGTTAAACAGGTATGTTTGCATTTGTGTGCGTGTGTGTCTGCATACCTTTTCATGTGTGATTCCAGGTTCTACGACCTCCACATGTTTGCTGTTTGTGTATCCGGGAATGTTTTATTTGAGAATCAGCTCTGAGCCAATCAGATCTCTCAATTCAGCAGGGGTATCTAAAGTCTTGCATACATTCAGTAATACATGCATGAGTTGCTTTGCACTAGACTGTTAGTTCTGAGGGAATTTTACCCATTTGTTATACTCTACTCTACTGTTAAAAAGTTTGGAGTAAGAAGCCTCTTATGCTTACCATGGCTGCATTTATTTGATCAAAAATATATAATATAATAATATATATAATATTACTACAATTTTAAATAACTGCTCTTTGTTTTAATATCTTTTAATATGTCTGTGCCGTTGTTTTGTCTCAAGATGCAGACCAGTAATATTATTTTCTAAGGCACGTTTATAAAAGCCACTTAAATGGCCTAAAAGTCCTAATCTTGGCTTAATCTAAATCCCTGGCTGTGAGACCAGACCTTAATTTTTTTTTGTGAAAACAATGATGCATTTTTTCAGGATTCGTTGATGAATAGGAAGTTCAAAAGAACAGCATTTATTTGAAATGGAAATCTTTTGTAACATTATAAAAAAATCCAAATGACCCCAAACTTTTGAGCGGTAATGTACATTATATCTGACTTTACATGTTTTTGTAACGTAAAGGTTGTTTTTTACACTTGATATGTTGATTATTATGTCGCTTTCTTTAGTGTTCTTTCCATAAGCATCTTTTCCACCTTTCCTCTTTTCTAGGCAGTTTTTCTGTTGGTCATTGGCCTGGTTGTGGGTGTGCTGAGCCTGTGTGTCATCATTGTCTCCTGGGTTCAAGGTCCTTGACCTTTAACTTCATCATTGTGGGACACGTTGCATTGCATGAGTCGTGAGCTCAACGCATCCTGGTTGTCTCGCCTTGAAGAAGAACCTTATTTTACAGGTTATACACTAGTCAGACTCTGTTTACTGGACTAAATGCTGCTTCAAGAAGGGAATCCTAATGAGATGAGACACTCCTAATGTTCTCATAATCCTGTAGTCACTTGAATACTGAGCAGAGGCACAATCAAATCCACAATATCCAGCAAAGCAATGAAATGCATAGTAATCTATTCTGAATGTCTGAACGACACCAGAGTTTGACAATCTTCGAATCAGACGGTTGCCGTGATCTGTGAAAAGACAGATGAAACCAATGAATGAAGCAGCTGCACATTTTTCAATAACTAAATATCTGAATAAATCTAATATCCACATTCAATGAATTGGAAAATTGTTCTGATCGTGCCTGGCTGAAAAAAAAAAAACTGATTTATTCACTGTCTTTATAAGATTTTTCAGACCTTTCAGGGTATTTCTTCACCAACACACTATCCAAAGATTTTTTGTGATGATTGAAGTTTAGAAAGTTTTTTTCTTGCCATTTTAAATACAAATAATAAATTGAAAATATATATTTTTGTTTGTTTGTTTTACCATTGAAACCCTGTTTATATGTCCAAAAGGACAATGTGTATGTATTTTTATGTGGAATTAAATAAATAAAGGGAAATATGAATTAAAACTTGTTTCTCACTGGCTTGTGTACTGTGGCATCTGGAATGGAGTCTGTGATCCATGTTTAGTCTAAGAGATCCAAGCATTACTGTGTGTTTTTGCTGGTTTGCATGTGAGAAAGATTGATAGACAGGCTGATTTTTCTTCATTGATTTGGACAGAGGGTTCTCTGTATGTCAGATAATGGAAAACAAATGCTCTATGTGTGTGTGTGTGTGTGTAGTCTGTGGCCTTTGCTCTCTCCTGCTGTTTCTAATATGCTGCATTAGCTTGAGGGACCGCCCAAAGTAAGCCTGTCTGTAACACATTCACAGACATGCAATCTCGCGTAGGCTTACATCGAGAAATGTGGTAGTTGTGTTATTCCTGAAGTGTGTGAATAATAAAGCATTGTTCAGCTCAGGATGACCGTAAGATTTCAGCTGCAGGTAAGGGATGTGGTCAGTGATAAGAGAACTGCTTTGTGTGACATGGTTACTTGAGTGACATCACCAAAAACGCATGATGAAACCATGGTGTAGTGAGATATAATGGAGATGAGGTGTTTTATGGTTTGCAGAGGACTGGTGTTCAGGTGAATCTCACAAAAAACACACTACGTTTAACAAAAGAAAAATATTTGGCAAAAAAGTATTTTCTTTTTGTTTTATTGCTATATTTTGTGTTTAAGCATTTTTTTTTTTTTAAATCCCATTAGCAATGCATATAGACAGTTTAGCTTTCTCATTGCAGTCATTTTATAGCATTACATCAAAAATATATTAAAAAAAAATAAAAATCATTAATTACATTTATATTTACTTGTATTCTTTTTTATTTTATAAATACATAATTTTTATAAGAAATGTCACAATACTTCTGTTTCTTCTGTTTTTTTGGGGGGTGAACTGTTTGAAAGGTTTTGTGATTCACCCTTTAACTTTAGATGTGAGTGTCTGAGTCAGTAAATACATGAGTAAGACATTTTAAAAATCATGTGTGGGCCTTTTGAGGAAATGTGTAAAGATGTTTAAGCATTTTTTTTTTTAAATCCCATTAGCAAAGCATATTAGACAGTTTAGCTTTCTCATTGCAGTCATTTTATAGCATTACATCAAAAATGTATTGAAAAAAATAAATCTAAATATATACAACAAACATAACCATAATGAAAGGTTTTGTGATTCACCCTTTAACTTTAGATGTGAGTGTCTGTGAGTCAGTAAATACATGAGTAAGACATTTTAAAAATCATGGGCCTTTTGAGTAAACGTGTGAAAAAAAAAAAAAAGCCTTTAAAACAGCATTTCATGCTAACTTTCAAAGAGTGGAAAATGAGATCCACGGCTCTTGGGAGTTATGTCTCTTTTCAGCCTGAATTTAGTCCTGCGGATTGCTCTACCTTCAGACCGCAATCCATATTCACACACCAGCAGAAACATCTGCTGTCTGTTAACCACTGCCTACAGAAGGTGATTTTCCTATATGACTGTCTGATTTCTTTTCATGCTGATTGGCCCTTTCATGCTGACATCTGCTTTTTCCCTGGACTTTTTCATCTCTGTTCTTCTCGTTCCTCCTGAATTGATTTTCATGCTCTATCAGTAACCATGCTCCCTGTGTCACAGGCATTCAGTAAATCATTCTGAAGACTCTGTTAGGAAGAAACAAACACCCAATCACACACTAACTTACCTCTATTGTGACTCTTATGTGTTCTCTAAGACTCTTCTCCTCTTTTTCGCTCTCTCTCTGCCTTCTAAAACCTCTAATTCTGCTTCTGACGCCTGGTCTGAGCTGAGACCATAATCACATCTGGAGTTCATTTTACCCCCCCACACACACACTGCCCTGTGTCACACACTTTCTCCTCTGCTTTAAAACACTTCGGTTCTGTCCTCTCTGCTCTCTCTCCCTGTCACTCTTTTTTAACTTGTCTCCCTGAACACTCACTCCATCATTCACTCTCTCTTTCTTTCTCTGATTTTTGTTTTTCTTCTTTTACGCCACAGCTGTTGCCATTCCCAAACACTGAGTAATAATACCAGCCAGTAAACGCACACTCACACACACTTTGGCCTTTCACCCATAAATACCTCATCCACATCTCTACGAGTCGCACGGCCTAACATGGAGTAGCAACAGTTCAATAAATGTAAGCGAAACAGTGTGTGTGTAAATGACAGATTTGGGAACTATTTCAAACTCCTGCTATGTGTGAGAATGTACTGTATGTGGGTGATGAATGGGATTTGGAGGCTTCTATGAGTGTATATGTGTTTGGTCAGGTATGGTTTATGTCTATAACAGAGCTTCAGTGAACAAGTGGGCATGCGTGAACTGGGGCTTGTTGTGGGATGCAGTCACATCTTAGTAACTAACTATCAATTGTTTTTTGTTGTCAAGTCTGTCCTCTAAACTAAAATTTCATCATGATATATTTTTGCTATAGCTCAAAACAATAAAATCACTAACATACAAGAGACTACTTGTAGGCCTACATAAATCAAGACTGTTTTTTTCCCTTCTTTTTTTCGGGGCAAGTTGTTTGTTTTACATTTATGTCTTTTAAATGTCATAATATTATGCAATTTGTACTTTTAATGTTACTGTTTCATTAATTGTTTTTTTGTTGCTATATACACTAAAAAAATATTTTCGTGATTTGTTATCACAACATTTTTTCTTTTGTCAAATCATGAAATCAACTTAGATAATTCATGTGGGTGAGATGACATAACATTTTGAGTTTCTGTTGATTAAACCAATCTCCATTGTATTAACTCAATTTTTTTTTTTTTTTCAATGAACTCAAAATTTTTAAGGCAACCAGGTTACTTACTTTTTTCAAGTTAAACCAACAGTGTATTTTCTACAGTGTATAAGCTTTTTAATAGCAAATTCAATTGTGACAATTTACCCCTGGCCTCGGACAACAGCTTGTTTTAAGACTTTAAAGGTAACTATAAGTCTTAGTAACTAAGACTTTAAGGTATGTGTGTACAATGAAATTATATATAAATAGCCTATAAAACACCAGAGGCACACATATGTCCTAAAATACACATTTACTCTGTTCTGAACACATACACAAGCTCAGGATGAACTGCCTGATTTCAGTAACATCTCTATGACCAGGGCTGCGTTTCTAAGCCTAAATTGATCGTAGAACAATTGCCATCTATATAGTCTCTATTCTCTACGATCAGTTTAGGCTTACGATGCTTTTGAGAAACACAGCCGTTCTTCACAATGGCCTGAGTTTAAACTCTCCCACACTGCGTTCTGGGTGAAAAGGGCAGTTCTTTAATGAAGACTCAGGAGGGGGCTAAACCATGAAGACCATTAAAGGTGATTTGGTGCTGAATACCTGTTTTAATACTGGTTCATTCCACACAAAACTCTAGAGAGAGAGATGCTGAGATGTAAGGGCATGACAGCTGGAACAACAAAGTCAGAGGACTTAACTTATGGGTAGCACTATATGAAGCTGTCCATAAAGAAACTGAACATGTTTTTTTGTGAAATACAGGTATGCCTGATGGTTGAATACTTGAGTATGAGTGTCTCCTGCTGGATATTTCTGGTGCTACAACAGAATCACCAGAGTGGATCCACCAGACCTCAGCTTCCCATTGACCGCTTCATCACTGAAGGTGACGGTCTGAGATGAACTCTTATTCTTCACTTCTCTGTTCTCAGACAGCGGACACTGGACAGAGCGGAGAGTGTTTGGAGTCTTCCCTTTGAACTTACCCCAGCTGGAAAAGAGATTTATACATAGTTCACCCAAAAATGAAAATTGTTGTCATCATTTAAGAATGTTGGTAACCAGACAGTAGACGGCACCCATTGACTTCCATGGTATTTTGTTTATATGGAAGTCAATGGGTGCCATCAACTGCCATGTTGATGCCATAGTGCAATTGGTCTGGTTACCAACATTCTTCAGAATATCTTCTTTTGTGTACAACAGAAGAAAGAAACTCATATGGGTTTGGAACACTTGAGGGTTAGTAAGTAATGACAACATTTTTGAAAATCAAAATCATGTATGAGAAACATTCTGTAAATGCAGTCAAGTGTATCCAGACATTTGACTTGTAAATAAAATAGAGGCCTATTGTATAACTTGTATACATTTAATACTATGGTTGCCTACATATTCTGTTTATATAGCTAGTATTAATTAATTTATTTGTTTACTGATTTAATTATTTATTAATAAAAATGGGATGATGTTCATGATGTTTCAAACTATTTTGTGAGCCTAACTCCTACAAGATACAGTATTTACTATAGCTTACCCTTGAGATCAAGTTAACCTTCCAATAAATATTTATTTATTTAATATACAATTGATTATATATTTATTCATTTGTTTATTTACAATATCTTCAAAAATGTCATTTGCAAATTATTAATGATTAATTATCCTTTTGACCGTTATTCCTTAACGGAACCACTAGGTGCGCGCGTCCGTTAATCAACTTAAATCTACATGGGAAAAACCTGCCGAAAGGTGGCGGATGTTTCCAGTTTCCACACGCTCACAATAAAAACAGGTGTGTTTTCCTTTTCAACATATTTCCACATGCAGGTACTTCAAAGATGGTGCCCCCGTGGCTTAGTTTAAAGATACATATCTGGAAAGTTTCTTTGCAACACCCTATCGCTCAGTTTGTCTGCTTAAAATAGACACAGAGAACGTTTATAAGTAAAGACCGCTCTTAAGTTCAAACTTCAGCAAATATGGACGGCTTGTGATAGTGGCGAGTAGAACTTTACAAAGCCTCGCGTAACGGATAAAACAGTTAGGTTTGAAGAGAGAGAGAGAGAGAGAGAGATAGAAAGAAACAGTTATTGTTATGATTGAATCCCCTGAGGGAGACGCGTAATCATGCGTAAACTCCTTCACTTCCCTATTCTGCCCACTCGCTTCAGTCCTTCCGCAAAGCAGGTGTTTCAAACAGCGTCTCGATTCAGATGCAGAGGCTTTTAACTGATGTGCGTTTGCGCAAATTTACACGTTCCCATTTAAGTGATACAATGTCCAACATTCACTAAGTGAGTTAGGCTTAGATTTGCTAGGCTCCAGGTCAGAGGACATCATGAAGTTTAACGGGTATCTGAAGTTGCGCATCGGCGAGGCAGTGGACCTGAAGCCCACGACCACCTCTATGCGACTCGCCGTGATGTTCAACAAGGCGAACCAGACCCTGGACCCGTACATTATCGTAAAAGTGGACGAGTATAAGATCGGACAGACACATACCAAGCAAAAAACAAACATGCCCACTTATAACGAGGAGTTTTCCGTTAACGTCAACAACGGCAAGCAATTAGAGTTGGCCGTTTTTCATGACGCACCGATCGGATACGATGACTTCGTTGCCAACTGCACCATCCAGTTTGATGATCTGATGAAGACTACGAACAAAGAGGAGACTTTTGAAGGATGGGTGAGGAATGTTTATCGTATGTCTCTCCTTCACCTGAGACATTTCTTTGCTTTAAATTTCCACGTGCATGGTGTGGACATCTGACACTTTGAATTATAATTATATAGTTAGAAATGTTCAGAACTAACAGGCTGTTTGCTCTGATGAGACAGAGTGAGCATCTATGGATCTACCTGGTGGTATTGTGTTTGTAGAAAAGGACATGTTGATAAGGCAAGAATGCAATTAATAATGCTAAAAATAAACATCTTCATATTTATTTTTTCTTTACTGATCTATACTTAGTTGCACACTTAAGACATAAGAAAATCAATAGTGTTGGATCATAAACTGTAAGCATACTAAAATACAAAATGACTTGGGAGTTTTGTATTTTATTTCAACATCTGTAACTGTTTTTATTTTTTTTTGTGCTATTTGTTTCTAATTTTGATAAAATATTCCCATATTTGCCTACTCTAAATGACAGAAGTTTATAAATATACTAATCATTTATTATCAGAATATGGGGTACAAACCAGGCCTTTTGGAACGCTATGTGAAAACATGTTCAAATGTAGGCCTATGCATTCATTTATTGTGATAATCAAATTGACTTGTTCAATGTAAATGTATGACATCCCCATCACCCTACCAATTTTCATTTAATTTTAAACATTTTGATTCAAAATGTACATATATACGTTTACACATATGACAGACCAAAGTACTTTACGTTGCATTCAAGGTATAGGTCATTGTCAGGTCATGTATTCCCTGGGAATCAAACTCATGACTTTGGCATTACTAGCACCATGCTGCACTGTTTGAGATGCAGGAATGCTATGAAATGGTAAACTAAACAATTAGGAATTTTAATTCAAAACGGCAATTGAAACACAAAACGGCAACAGAAAAAAATATAGCAATACATAAAACATAAGCAACTTATGCCCACACTGTTTTAGTTTTAAAGTAGCTTAGCTTGTTTTGGCAAAGGTAGCCTATACATTGTTATTGTGCAATCTTTGGTTGGACCACATTAGAAAGCTTTACAGTCCTCTCTATCAGTGGCTATGATCTTTCTTTTTTGAAATGTTGAGTTTATTTTATTACAAATGTTTTATGAGATGACAAGCTTGTGTTATATATTAAATGACATGAGAATCTGCTGATTTAGGTTGGTTCTGGTCATACCATAGTGATTTCACCACTGTAGCTCATTTCTATTTGGTTAAATGGATGGTGTTGTGTTGCTGCGCTTTCCGGTTTCCCCTAAACCTCACACTGTTCGTTCTCATGTATTGTGATGTGTATCTTTGTTTGGTCGTGCTCTGTTGTATTGAATGATGTTCTTTTAAGAACACCATGCAATACAACAGAGCACGACCAAACAAAGATAAACATTACAATATAATCACAAACATAATCAATCCGTTCTGTTCTGTTCTGTTGTATTCTGTTGTGTTGTTTCTTTGTTTAGTCTCTTTTGCTTTGTGCGGTTGTTTTTCCTCTGTGAACAGCAGAAGTGCAGAGGTTTTCAGAGAGTGATATCTTCCACCATCAAATGTGGCTTCACACTTACGTCCATGTCCGACAATGCATTGCAGTTCTTGACACAGATGTAGTGATGCTGATGCATGATCAGTGGTTACAGTCAGTACAATTTGGATTCTCATTCTCTCTGTGGGGTTGCAGCTAAGACCAGCAGAAACTTCTTGCTCTGCGGTTTTAGCATCTTCTTTGGTCGAAACATCACAATTTCCATGTCTACCCACCACCATCAGAGCTAGTTCATGTTAGTGAGCATGTTAACTCCACACTGCTGCAGGCCACTAGGAAAACAGTAGTTGTAAAACACTTAGTGTCAGCATTTCAGTGACCAGGCCAAACATGCACACACAACACGGCTTGCCTGCACTCAGCAGAAGTGGTGAAATTCTTCTTCTAACCTTATTAATCAACCCAAGTACTGTTAGTTCTCTTTTCCCATAATGCATGCACAGGAACATTATTTTTAGAATGACCGATCGTCTTGATTTTACGTGTCCTGACAAATTTGTTCATCTAGTGGACAATGACATGGACATACACTTTTTTATTAGCATCAGGCTTATTTTAGGTTAAACTTTGTGTACATTTTAAATGATTAATTTATTTAAAGTGCTTGTTTAGAATTTATTTTATGTAATCTCAGTTAATATGAGGTCAAAAAACCATTATGCATCAAATTGAATTGTTTGTTAAAGAAATGTTTAAAATAGTTTTTAAATGTTTTAGATATTGTCACTGCTTGAAATATCATGTAATCCAGTGGATCTCTCAACCTTTTGCCATCTCCACAATTTTTTCAATCAAATATTTTAGAGCTTGGCATAACTAGAAAAATAAATATAGCTGAATATTAAGAAATATCTTGATTTTTAGTTGTTTTAGCTTATATTTTATGTTTGGTTTGTCTTACTTTAAATAATTTGAAGTCATCTTAAAGGCCCAGATATAATCAGGTCACGGCGTTTTTCATTCTTCGTTTAGGGGTAAGACGACATTCAAAATACGTGTGCAGCGATTTACTGTTATCGAACATCTGACGGCGCCCACACTGCTGAGAGCAATGTTTAGATGAATATGTAAATATGTGCTGCGCACTTTCCTCTCTCAATAACAACATAAACACACAACAAAATTGATAAAACCGCAAGGATTTCAATAAAGCTTTTAAGAAAAGCATCTGATCATAGCATCTTGGATATGTTTGCACGAGCTCTATGGCACTCCAGTAGTCAGGTTTATTTATATCACTTTATACAATAGATAGCTTAAAATCAAGCAGCTTTACTGTATTAAACATGAAAAACATTTCATCAGAAGTAGTACAACTTCATTTTCTAAAGCAGCTCTACAATGTGTTCATGTCCGACATCTGACTTCTACCAACTGAACAGGCCAAATGAACCAGAAAAGATTTCCATGTGAAAGAAGGCAGAGTCTCTTGGTCTTTTGGCAAGCTGTTTCGAAATCCAAAAACGAACTCCAAACAAACTTTGTTTCGGCCTTCGTTCTTAGATTTCACTTGACGTATATCGGGGCCTTGAAGGCCCCCTTGGAAGTGTATTTAGGCCCCCTGGTTGAGAACCACTGATGTAATTTATGCAATATGCAACTAAAATACAAATTTCAATCAAGATTCAAAAAAGTTTTTTTTGTTTAAATGTTTCAAATAAGTTGGTGTTTACACTAATGAAAGTGTACACTACCATTCAAAAGTTTGCCATCAGTATGATTTTATTAAAATAAATTAATACTTTTATTCAGCAAGGATTCATTCAATTGATCAGAAGTGTCAGTACAGACTTTCACATTGTTAGAAAATATATTTCTATTTAAAAGAAACGCTTCTATTCATGAAAGAATCCTGAACATTTTTTGGTTTCCTGAAAAATATTAAGCTGTTTTCAACATTGATCATAATAAGAAATGTTTCTGAAGCACCAAATCAGGCTGTTTTTACAGTATATCTGATCAAATAAATGCAGCCTTAGTGAGCATAAGAGACTCTTACCGACCCCAAACTTTCGAACTTTAGTGTGTTTGAACTTCATCCTCAGATACACGGCCTCTGCAGCTGCAGATCACAAAACCACAAATTAATGATACTCCACTTTCATTATGTCTGGGCTATGTTTTTTTTTTTTTTTTTTTGCCGCCAAGGTTAAGTCTCCTATTCCTGTGTGTATTTGTGTTTGTGTAAAGCCTCAGGCTTTTGGGACAAATGGTATGTAGTGAAACCTGCAGTTCAAAACACTACACACAAGTAAGTGTATGAATGTATGTGTGTGTGTTAGCTTATATGGGAACTGCCTTTACGAATCCAGCAGTTTCTGTTATGCAATTTAATCAGTCAGTGAAACCAGCATTAAAAAAAAATTGTATAAAATGGAAGTTGTGTAGTTTAGAGAGTCTCACCTTCCACACAGTTTGTGTGAATTGGTCTGCTTTCAGTTCTGACCAACTGAAAGGAAGTATGTGTGTGGTGGGGAAAAGATTATTCAATTGAACTCAAATGAAAGTTGCTAAAGCAAAAATTGTTTTAAGGAAACACAGAGAAGAAAGTGTTTAGCAGAGCTTTTTATGGCTACTTGTATGCATCACAATATTCTTTAAAATATGTTTTTATTTCAGCTGTTTTGCTAAATAACAGCAGATTTATATTTAGACCACCATCACCCCTTCAACCACATAGTCTTCCTAAGACGTCAGCTAACAGAAACGCACAAAATGAGTGATGGGTAAAGAGCTTTTCTGATTGGCTAAAAATTACAAATGGCTCAATAGTTGGCTAAAAATTCATGTTTTCATCATTTAATCAGTTTAAATTTTCTATGAAATAAGATTGTTCTGTGAGATTTTTCAGAAACCCCCCCCAGTAAATCTGAATAAATGGAGTTTTACATAGATTAACATAGATCTTATATACATAAGTAATTTTGGCTGCAATATTTCTTTTACCGATGACTCAAAAAACACAGACAAGCACATTGGGTTTAGTTCTGTATCACACGCAGGTCTATACTTGCCCACAAAATTGGTTTTCTACAGACTAGTGTTTACCACAGGCCCATGAACGCCCCCCTTACCTCTCGCTGTCTCTTTCCATTTCTGGGGTTGTCTTTCCGTTTATCTCTTTTCTCTTTTTTGCTCTACAGTAAACTGAAGTCCAGCTCTAATATTTCACTTCTGCCTAACATTTACATTTTCGGTGGGGTAAAAAAAGTGTAACACTGTGTATCAGTGTGAGTTCTTGGGATTCCTCAATCCTGGAAAAAGTGGAAATGTCAGGGGGGGGGAAAGGCCTGGGAAAATGGTGTAAAATATTACAGTCTTAAAAGGTCAAAGTAATTGGAATTTTTATAGTCATTGAAAATAATTTTTTAATAAATAGTTCTTTGTCAAGAAATTACTCTTACAGTCACAAATAACTTTAAAACTCTAAATGTATTGGTCAGAAAGCCTTTTTAAAGAATCTAAATTATAAGTTTTACATTTTGTTTCTGCATGCCTTCTTGTTATTTCTAATTTTGATCACTTTACCATTATTCATTTTTTTAAATATATTTAATGTAAATAGTTCATGTAAGAATAACTTATTTAGTATTCAACATCTAAAGTTATATTTAATATAATTACATTAGTTTCTGTTTTTGTGTTTCAGGTTGACCTTGAACCTGAAGGCAAGGTCTACATCCTGGTTACTCTCACAGGCACATTTATAGAAGGTAAGTTTATTCTCTCTCATTTGCATAGCGCTTCCTTTGTGTCTCTGTCTCTCTTTCTTTTAAATGACTTTATACAGAAATAGAACGTTTACTGAGTGTCATTTAAAAACATTGATTCGACAGTCAGTCTGGCTTTGTTTGGACGGGAAGATAGAGGCGTACCGAGAACACACAGGGTCGGTTTCATAGCCTCTGATGGAGTAAAATTAAAATATAAAAATCTTCTTGATGAAATGCACTTTCTAGCCATGATAATGGAAGCACACGCACGTGAAGTGTTGAGGTATCGGTTCACTAACTGTTAAACTGCTACCAGACTTGTCAACACATGTTAGTGGTGCTCTAAGTCACATAAAGCCAACTTCAGTCAAAGTTTTTTTTAATCAACATCTGTCAGAGCATCTTATGCATGAAGTGTACGCTATGTGTGAATCGCACACTGTGCAGGAGGGTGTAAAGCTGGCTTCCTTTTAAAGGCCTGTGGTTAGGCCTGCAGAGAAGAGACTAGACCTAATAATACAAGCGAACTGGGGGCCCGTAATCTGTCATTCTTCCCCCTCACGTATTCAAAAGAATGTTGCATGGCATTACAGGAAATGGCTACGTGTTCTAAAAAGATCATGCATCATGATTCATGAAGTAATAAAAACATTTTTTTTTTCTGTATCTCTGTGTTTAGATGACAGCGGAAGTAATGCACGTACCTATAAGGAATTTAATCGAAAACGGCAGCAGGCAGTTCGAAGGAAAATTCACCAAGTTAACGGGCACAAGTTCATGTCGACCTTCCTAAAGCAACCAACATTCTGCTTTCACTGCAAAGAATTTATATGGTAGTGCACCTAACACTTCATGCCCATCTTTTTTTCTTTTTTTTTTACACATTCTTTTTTTTTTTTAATTAACACTTTTTGTGTGAGTTTTAAAATTGTAAAAAAAAATTAATGGCAGCATTATTTAAATGAGAAATTGTGCATTTTTGATGGAGTTTCTGCGCTGACTTTAGTGGGGAAATCTGTGGAATTCTGCAGGAGAACCCCTGAGAATGCTACACTTTTACTTTTCATAATCAAATTAGATAAAATATTTAATAAACAAACACACGGGTGACAGAGACATCCTGCAGGTGTATACTCCTACAAATGAGCTATTTGTATGGCTTTTCTATACAAACAAAGTTTATTATTATAATAAAAAAATTAGTTAATTAAAACTCAAGAATTTAAATGGGGTTTGTTATGTTAAAAAAAGTGTTTTACAGGGAAGTTTGTGTACAAATGCTTAATGTGAGTGACTGCACAAACTTTTCATAAACTTTATGTGTGTTTTCTTCGTGTTCAAGGGGTGTTTTTGGAAAACAGGGTTACCAATGTCAAGGTGAGTAGACACTCTGTTTCTATATTAATTAACATTATCTGTGTTTAAATTGATTGTAATGCATGTTATAATCAGCTGTGTGTTTGTGTGTTAGTGTGCACCTGTGTGGTACACAAGCGATGCCATCAGTTTGTGGTTACGGTTTGTCCACGCATGAAGAAACCTGCCAAGGAACAGGTAACACGCAACCCTAACCCTAAAATACTTATGTAGTCCTTTTTGTGTGTGTGTGTATTTTCTCAAGATGGCTTGATCTGGGTTTGCTTTTTATCACATTTGTTTTAAATTTTGCCTGTAGAATTACAGAGAAACACATAATGTTGAAAAAAAAAGACTACTGGCTGTGTCCTGATAAACAGATGCCATTTCTCCACTTGCTAGTCAGGAGAAGAATTGCTGAAATGTATTATGTTATGCATTTGTTCCTTTTCATTACAGCCTACAAATCAGGGTTTCAGTATAAACATTCCCCATAAGTTCAACATCCACAATTATAAGGTTCCTACCTTCTGTGACCACTGTGGCTCTTTGCTGTGGGGCCTCGTACGGCAAGGATTGCACTGCAAAAGTACTCATTTCTTTTTTTTTTTGTCACCACCCCTTGTTCCTCAGAAATCCGTCCATCAGTCTTATTCATACTGTTTTGTGATGCTCATCTAGTGTGTTGTGTTTTTACGTCTGCAGTTTGTAAAATGAACGTCCACATCCGTTGTAAGGGAAATGTTGCGCCAAATTGTGGAGTTAACAATGTAGAACTGGCCAATAAACTGGCAGAAATGGGCCTTCAGCCAGGAGGAATGACCAAACGCAACTCCATGGTACGTCAAATACACACATGCACACACAATGTTTTAGAAAGTGAAATATGTGATCTGTCTGTCTGTGTGAATCTCTCTATTTAAGTTTATTGTGCTTTATTGACATCACACATACTGTAACTGTGCATTTTACATGGCTACTTGCAGTGAAAATAGTGCTAAAACTTTAAGGAAGTAAACAAAGAAATTAAGGGAAGTAGCATAAGACCATCAACAGAATAATAGTTCAAGATAAAATGCCTAGCACTGAAGAAGTAATAATCTAATAAAGACTATAAGAAAAAAAATCAATTGTTCTCTTTTTTTCTCAGGGTCTCGCAGGTATGGACACTCAGTTCCGGACGTTGAGTGTGAGAGGAGATCGAGGGGAATCTAAAAAAGAGCAGAGTTGGAAACTGGGAATCTCGAACTTCACGCTTCTGCAGGTGTTGGGAAAAGGCAGCTTTGGCAAGGTCTGTGCTCAAGTTCATGTAGCACAACATTTGCAGACTATTTGTTACACAAAGTATTCACACGATTCCAGTGTGATTGTGTTGTGTGTTCTTGTTACAAATGATTCCAATGTGAATTTTTTTGTCCTTATCCGAAATATATTACATGCTAAAGTCACTCATCTGCTTAAAAACGATAATATAATAATATATGCCAGTATTAATCAAAAAATATTTTTTTTCCCTGAAAAAACATTAGATCATTGCAGTGCTAATTACTTCTAAACGGTGTAATATGCCTCAGTGGGCTGTGCTGTTTCATATTAAAATATTTGGTTTTTGTGCCAAATGAATATGCCCTTACAAATTAAAGGAAAGATAACCCACATGCTTTTAAGTCATGCTGTTTATGCGGTGTGTTAAATAGGTGATGCTGGTCCGGTTGAACGATTCAGATCAAGTGTTTGCTGTGAAGGTCTTGAAGAAAGACATCATACTGCAGGATGATGATGTGGAGTGCACTATGACAGAAAAACGAGTGTTATCCCTCGCTTCCACTCATCCTTACCTCACTCAGCTCTTCTGCTGCTTCCAGACACCGGTGAGAGAACACACACACACACACACGTATATGTATACATATTGTATTATCTTCTCTGAATAAGAGCATGTCGTTTTTCACATCATTGGTAGGTGGCAGTAGAGGATTAAGCTCTGGCCAATTGTCTTCAATTTGTCTTGATCTGGGTTACATTCTACATTGCATTTTCTTTGTATGTATAGTTTCCCTTTTTGAATGGTGTGAGAGGACAGATTTCCACTATAATCTGCTTGCATGTTTTGCTTGAAGCCTGTAGAATAATTCAGAGGTCACTGAATCCCCTAACACATTTTTTTTAAAGCTTTTACAATCATACAGACCCTCTTGAAATATTATACACACTGTATCATTTGGTTTCATTGTTGCATTTACTTACTCTACCCTAAGTGTACACAAGGTTTTAACAAAAAGGTTTCACACACACACACACACACACTGATTGCAAAAGGATTTAAGGACAGACTTCATGTTCATTCCAGCAGAACAGATCTGACATGATGACCTCTCAGGATTTATTACTGCAGAGTCCACTTGAACATGGATGTACAGGATCGTCCTCAAGGTCTTGCTGATGTGTGTACAGTGTAATTGTAATGAGTAAAGGAATTTATGAACCGGTTTTTCTCTGCTCCTTCACAGCCCTGACACATATAATCAATCTTATAAACCTCCACACGTGAGCGACATACAAAGCACACTCATGACCCTCTGGGGTCAGGTTAAATGAGATGGCAATGCAATGTGGCTTTAAAAATCGATGATCTCTGAGGGCCCCCTAGGACTGTTTCACAGTGTTTGTGTGCGTCAGTGTTTGTCAAGGTGTTGGTTGGGCATTAGTGGATGTGCCATGTCGTTTTGCTAGTCCAAATCTGGTCCACTTTGCATATTCACTTAGACAGGAAGTACATCTGACTGATGAAAAGCAGCCAACCACAGTCAGTTAAATGGTTAGTTCACCCAAAAATGAAAATTCTGTCATTAATTACTCACTCTCATGTCGTTCTAAACCCGTAAGACTTTTGTTCATCTTTGGAACACAAATGAAGATCTTTTTAATGAAATCTGAGAGCTTTCTGCCCCTCCATTAACAGTCTACGCAACTACCACTTTCAAGTCCCAGAAAGGTAGTAAAGACATCATTAAAGTAATCCATGTGACTCCAGTGGTTTAACCTTAATTTTATGAAGCGACGCAAGTGCTTTGTTTGCGCCATAAAACAACACAATTTACCACTTTATTTACAAGATATTAATCTCCGACGTGCATTCACACTACGTCTGCTCTCACATCAACATGACAACACGCATGCATCGTGAATGCGTGTTGGATATTAATATCTTGTGAATAAAGTGGTAAATTGTGGGGTTTTTGTGCAAACAAAGCACAACAAAAGTCTTATGGGTTTGGAACGACACAAGGGTGAGTTATTAATGACAGAATTTTCATTTTTGGGTGAATTAACCCAAGCTGAATGGATCACACAGCATTAACAGATTGGTATGGAAAAGTACTGGTCTCTGAACAATTGTACAGACACACAGAAGAAATTAGTCCAAAAGGTGTAAATACCCATCTACCTTTTAATATTGCACTTGACATAGAAACCTTAACACTTTTATTGAATAAAAAAAAATGACAAATTTAAAATTCAGCTAAATTGTCTGAATGAATCATTGTATAATATATAATTATAATATGAATTAAAAACATTTTTATTTAAAATTCCTTTTTTTAAAAAAGAGTTTAGCATGTTACATGGAATAATTAAAAATGTGAGATGTATTCTGCAAAAATTAAATAACAATCCAGAAAAATCTTTTTAAAATAAATTCATAATTTAAAATTGTCTTCTCTAACAAACAAAATGAGCATTTTCCTTAATATTTTGGATTATGTATCATCATCATCATCCTGTACATGCTAAAGTCATATCTAAATATGGTCAGTTTCGCAGTAAAACTTCTCACATCTTACCCTACTGATTATTTCACAAACTGAAAATGATTGCTTTTCGCAAGTGCTTTCCAGTTTTGTGTGCAACATGCATCATATGGTAAGTAAACTGACTGTGGGTGGTCCCTGGCTGTGCGGTCTGAGTTTGAGATATAGCTGCTGCATGCTGAACTCAAGCATGCTGTCAATTCAGACTTATGATGCTTTTCATTTTAGATCACCTTCCAAACCTCATAATCCCCAAATCCTGTGTTTCCTGCAGTCTTCTTTGCTGAACAACAGTATTTATGTTTCTGCTTCATCTTGCTCTCCCATGAATCTTCTAATGGCTCTGACATGCTGGGTTAACCGTCTGATTGCTTTAAAAACTAAACTAAGAAGCTGGATTTCCTGATGTTGTAGGTGGTAGGTGTAGGTGTTGTTTTATAGCTGAATCTTAATCTTAACTTCTTAATCCTTTCACAGGACCGTCTGTTTTTTGTAATGGAGTTTGTGAATGGAGGAGATCTGATGTTTCATATTCAGAAATCCAGAAAGTTTGAGGAGAACAGAGCCCGATTCTACACAGCGGAGATCACGTCTGCTCTCATTTTCCTTCACAGCAAGGGGATTATATACAGGTTAGACACACACAAATGCACTCAGAGCAGAAATTAAGAGGATATTTCATCCAAATTGACAATTCTGACATCATTTATTCACCGTCATGATGTTCCAAACACTTTCTTCAGTGGAACACAAAAGGTAAAGTTTAGTTGAAGGTTCAAGCAGCACTTTTCCAAACTACCTCTGTCCCTGATCACATTCATTCTTCTTTTGTGTTCTATTTGGAACTGCATGGGTAAGCAAATGATGACTGAAATGTTCTTTCTCGGTTGAACTATCCTGTTCTGTGAATTCTCTGAAATTCCACTTCCTTTTTAAATTCCACTTCTGTGTCCTCTGAGGTTCATTACCGCTATGAGACCATTTTTTACCTCATTGCTTCCACTATTACAAACCTTTATCCGCACGGACCTTTAAAGATGTAGTGCTTTACTGTTTTGACTGGGAAACGGCACCAGAACTGAAGCAGAGAGCAAAATATGAGTTGGCTTATAAAGCAAATGGCGTTTGTGCAGTTACTGTGGACTGAATATGAATTTATGATGAAGTATAAACATTATTTTGAATGTATGTGAGAGGTAAATAACTATTTTGACATGAAATGCCATTTGTAATTTATCTTTAAGAAGGAAGTGATTTACCAAGTGATTTTCATGCAGTGGTTTACCAAGTAAACAAAAATATTAACATATAGCATTTCTCTCTCTCTGCCATAATGGTCTGAATCTGCCTGGGCATATTGTTAAATGTGTTTGTGTATTATTTCAGGGATCTGAAGTTGGATAATGTTCTGCTGGATAAGGATGGTCATTGTAAGCTGGCTGATTTTGGCATGTGTAAGGAGGGAATGTTTGCGGGTGTTGTCACGGGTACCTTCTGTGGAACTCCAGATTACATTGCTCCAGAGGTGATTTAAACACTCCATGACATTTCTATCTAGCAATCCACGGCTGTCTAAAATACACAAAATTATGCATCACAGAATTCTAGCATAATCAGAAGTGTGTCGGAATGACTTTAAGATGCCAAGTCAGAGATTCTGCTCAGAGCTGTTCACATTCATTTCTATGGCAACACACAACGCAAATATGGATCCTTTTTTGGCTTTGATGTTATTAAAGGTTTAGTTTACCCAAAAATGAAAATTCTGTCAGTAATTACTCACCCGTCATGTTGTTCCAACCCCGTAAGACTTTCGTTCATCTTCGGAACACAAATTAAGATATTTTTGATGAAATCTGAGAGCTGGCTCACTCCTTCATAGGCTGCAAGGTAATTTTATCTGCCAGCCCAGAAAACTTTAAGTTTGTCAAGTGACGAGAATATTTTTTGTGGGCAAAAAAACAAAAATACGACTTTATTCAACTATTAATTTTCTTCTGTGTGGGCCTCTGAGTGAGTTCACAAGAGCGCCACGACACATGCGCGAAAAGTGACATGATGACGTTCACGATCATTTGATGGGAAAGTGGGAAAGTGCTGCATTGGTAAGGCACTTTTACATTTTCTCGTTGGTTTCTTACATTTCAGACATCCTGGAAATGCACACTTTAGAACCATTTTAAACACTTCATCTTCTCAGTTCTCGCGCATGCGTCGTGGTGCTCTCGTGAACTGCTTCAAGGTTTGACGTGCTGTACGTTCAGAGATGCTCTTCTGCAGACCTCGACTGTAACTGGTGGTTATTTGAGTTACTGTTGCCTTTCTATCAGCTCAAACCAGTCTTGCCATTCTCCTCTGACCTGTGGCATCAACAAGTATCGCCCACAGAACTGCCGCTCACTGGATATTTTCTCTTTTCAGACCATTCTCTGTAAATGTTAGAGATGGTTGTGCGTGAAAATCCCCATAGATCAGCAGTTTCTGAAATACTCAGACCAGCCCGTCTGGCACCAACAATCATGGCATGTTCAAAGTCACTTAAATCACCTTCCCTATTCTGATGTTCATTCATCTTGACCATGTCTACTTGCCTAAATGCATTGCGTTGAATAATATAATATAGTATAATATATAATTCAGAGGTATTGTAGATATAAACTGTATGCTCTAATTGGTGTCTATCTTTTTGGTGAAAAGATGTACATAAATGTGTGATCAAGGTGTGTGTCTCTGAGAAAGAGATGGTAGGATGTCGTAAATGTATTAAATGTGATTTTCATATGGTCCTATAGATCCTTCAGGAGATGCTGTACGGGCCGTCGGTTGATTGGTGGGCTCTTGGTGTACTTCTGTATGAGATGCTATCTGGCCATGCCCCCTTTGAGGCAGAGAATGAGGATGACCTTTTTGAGTCCATCCTGACCGAAGAGATCACCTACGCGTCCTGGCTCAGCACAAATGCCGTGGGCATACTGAAAGGGGTGAGCTGCTCAGTGTCCGCTTAAGAGTCCTGGAGTCATACAGACATGAATTGCCTTGAAAGGAGCAGTGTCTGCTTAAATGTCCTGATTGGTGGGAGGCATATGGTGTGAATTAAACTGTCAGTTCATGCAACAATGAACATCAGTAAACAGTAAATACCTCCAATCTGATCTCTCTCTGTTCCTCATGCTTTTTCCCTCTCTTACATAACTATATTTAGCCTCGATCCACAATCCACTGCTCTCACATGACTAGCTAAAAATAAAGACTCTTCACATCAAATATACACAGGCACACAACCCCCCTTCTCTCACTCTATAGTGTTTGCTCTCACTGTGAAGCATAGTACCGGTAGTATTGCTGGAGATGATTTTTTGAATTATTGAAGGACCAATAAATTCCCAGTTGAATCTGGAAATTCTACAGCAGAATGTCACGATATTTGACTGGAATGAACAATACTGAAAACTGAGTCATTCAACATGACATTGACTTACAAGAGTCAAAGAATAGATCAATAGAGTGGCTAAAAAGCGTTCTATTTTTGGAATGGCAGACATCAGTCCTGTTGCACTGCTGTGCTGTTATCTGATGTAGACGGCCCAGAAAAACACCAACCACTGTAAGAAACAATGACAAAATATCTTATAGGTTATATATACATTTTTATTTACATTATATATATTTTACTTTATCAGTATCAACCATGCATGCTAATTTTCCCCTATATTTTTACATTGAGATTTCCTTTGCTATCATCTAACGCTCACCAAAAGTTAATCTTAAAAACCCTAATAACTTAGTAATGCTTTTAAATGTAATCTTTAGTAAATCAAAATGAACCATTTTTTTTAATGCGCATAATGCCTAAATTCACATTTAGTATTCTATTAATTTAGACAAAATAGTATAGAAATTTTATATCGGATATATATATATATATATATATATATATATATATATATATATATAAAAATGAATGAATGAATGAATAAATATATATATAATTATTTTTTTATTTTTTTTCTATGGTGTTTTTGCTCTCTAAAACCGGATGATCCTAGGATGATCCCTCTGAACAACATTCTTTAGAGTCGATGACGTATGGTACCCAGCTGCACTTCCTAATGGGTGTCAGATTTACCTGAAGTGTGTGTGTGTGTTTTAGACGACCATAGAAGTAGGTCCGGAGTTGATTTGATATGATTTGATTTGATTTAATCTGATTTGGTTAAATTTGATAGCACACATTGATGCTCTCGACACAATCTCCCACAAGTGATTGTGTGGTGTTATATACACGTTCTCGTAGGAATTGAGTCTGATACTGTAGGTTTAATCTTACTTTGGAGATTTGATAAGATTCACAACATTCAATAGCTTTGGACACTTTCTTTTTCTTTTTTTCTTTTTACTAGTGATTTTGTTTTTTGAAACCTAAACTGAAATATACAGTATCTGGTGTGTAAATGTATTCACATTTAAAGTATATGCATGTTTTAGAGACGTATGCATGATGAAAATTTTTTGGTTTTATTTTGCTCAGTTTCTGACAAAGAATCCATCCCGCCGTCTGGGTTGTGTGGCTGCAGAGGGTGGAGAGACTGCTGTAACCAGTCACCCATTTTTTACTGGCATTGACTGGGACAAACTGAACCGGCGAGAGCTTGACCCTCCATTCAAACCCAGAATTGTGAGTGAAAAATTAATAATTATAATATACTGTAAAAGTAAATGCAGATTTATAATTTTATATTTTAAAATCTAAAATCCTTAGAAAACTGCCGAAGATGTGAATAATTTTGATCCAGACTTCACTCAAGAGGATCCTACTCTTACGCCCATTGATGATGACATCATCCCATCCATCAATCAGGATGAGTTCCGTGACTTCTCCTTTACCTCTCCTGAACTGTTGAATGTGGTTTCCAGTCAAAGCAGGGCCGAAGAAATGTGTGATGTCATAAAGAAGGAACGGAATGCAGGAGAATTCTCTGATGTGATAGAACCAAATTAATTTTGACATTGGAAACTTGCAAAAGAATTCTAAAAGAACATTTGGATTCCAGTTTTTTGAAACTTGGCCTATGCTTTAGCACAAGTTTAATTGTCTTTGTGTCAGACGCATAGTGAGTGATACGCAAAGATCTCCATGAGACGCTCTTTAACCAGAAGACACTGGTACACCAATCCGAACATGAACTGCTCCGTATCTAATAGTGCTCATATCTAAATGTTTAGGAAATTTGTTTTGACCCCCTCTGCACTTACTGTCTCTAACAGCATCTGCCATGCAGAACAGAAGCATCACTAATTCTGTCAGAATTGTTCTGTTGTCAAGAAACCAGACTCAAAATCAGACTCATGAGAATGTATTTCAAATGGAAACTCTAGTTTTGTAAAATATTTTCATACATTTCATTGTTCATCTATGCCGTTTGTTGTTTTGTCTGTTATTTTGTTTGTTTGCTATTATGTTTAAGGTCAGAATTTCACCCATGATTCACTCCAGCATCTGTAGATGTATTTTATTGTTGATAAAGGTTACAGTATTGAGTTCTCTTAGACCTTTTGTCTGTGACTCCCTCAGAAGACATCTCCTTTCTGTTGTTCTGAGGGGTTAAAGGTGAACACACTCAGGTGAAACGTTTTACCATTTTCAATTTTTTATATTGAGGCCAGTGGCACTTCCTCATCATTCTTTAATGTTGTTTATTTGGATCTTCTAAGTCCGAGCAGAGCAAAATATCTATTGGCGTTTGCTTTCATGTCTCAGCATATTTGCCACTGATTTCCCATTATTACTTTTTGTGCAGTAGTTTCAGTTGTGAAAACAATCTGTAAGAAAGCGCAAAAAACTTTGTAATCACCATCAAATACATTCAGATATAGTATTATTTCTAAAAAAAAAAAAAAAAAAAAAAAAAAAACATTTTTTTTTTTTTCAGACACACTTTCATGGCAGTTTGTAACTAATTGAATTCTACTTGCGCCCCACTGATGGTTAGATGTAGAGATGGACCTTCAAGCTTGCTTTTTTTCTTCTTTGAACGTGAATCGCATAGTATGAATTTGTACAAAATCGCCACCTCAACAGTAAAGTACCCGACAGTAAATACGATGCCTCTATTTATGACGTAATCTACACGCTTGCGCTACCTCTGACACGAAGGACAAATGGATTTTCAACGGTTGCATTGACAGCAGTCTAGGCACAATATCAGACTGGGAGACCAGCTAAGACCAAGAAACAAGCTTAGGCTGGTTTAATCAGGTTTTTTTCATGAGGGCAAGGGAGGGTGATGCCACAGCTTGCATTAAATCAAACAAGAAAGAGTATTAAGGTTGGTTGCTTTCAAGATAGTCAATCTATGAGGAAAACATTAACCTAATGAGAATAGTAATGAGTATATTGAGTATTCCCTGAACATTTTCTATTTTCCACTACCTCAGTAAAAACCACCGTGACAGTAAGACAGAACGGTTGATTTTGCCATATCATGCTTACACCGGTGGTGAATGGAGCCAAATAAAGATTAACAGCAGATCTCTGATCTTGGGTGAGAAAAACATTGGAGATGTCATGGGAGATCCCATTAAGCAACTTGCCCTTACAAGTCTGTCCCAGCCCCAATTACACTAGAGGAAGGTTTCCTGGAGAATCAACGTCAGCAGCCCACTTTCCTGTGGGAGACTACAACCCTGAAAACCAAGAAACACAGCGCTGACTTATGTGTGTAGAGTCATTTACACTCATTGGCAGTGTGGGGGTAGGCAGACACAGAAATCTTTATATGGTCAAGGACACTCTCTTGTGGTTCTTGAATGACTCCTCTTATAACGGCCTACACACAGGAGTTTCCTGATCCTTTAATGCAAGTTACCACAATTTTTCTTTGTATATTGCTTAATATCAATCTTTTATACATCTTTCATCATCTCTCCATCTTTTGCCAAATACATCTCTAGTACTGTGGCCCTTTGTGTAGACCCATTCATTGTGAATGCTGGTGATTGGTTCTCTTTCCAGTAAAGCTGCTGGTCTGTAAGATGGCTGATCTCTTCACATCAGACCATTCATGCTGTAAGATTGTTTGTTTCCTGCATGATTTGCTTTTTTCCCATCGGTGCACTATGAAATGCAATTTCTGTAATACTGTCCGGTTTTGAATGGCTCTTGCTTGACTGCCCATGCTGACAGCCTTATTTTGTCTATACATTTTTTCCCAATGACAAATATGGTACATTTTAGGGTTTCTTCTTAGGTTGTATTTCTTAATAATGCAACCAAATTTTTTATAACAATAAGAAATGTTTCTTGAGCACCAAATCAGCATATTGATTTATGAAGGATCATGTGACACTGAAGACTAGTAATGGCTGCTGAAAATTCAGCTTCTCCATCATAGGAAAAAATAAATGTCAAAATGTATATTTCAAAAAAAAAAATTGCATTAATATTTCACAATATTACTAGTTTACTCTATTGTTGATTAAAAGCAGCATAAGAGACTTTTTATACATACACACACACACACACATACACACACACACACACACATATATATATATATATAAATATAAATTCTTGGCATATAGTTAAGAAACAGGCTATAAACATGCATGCAACAACGCGTTGGTTTAGAATGCAAATCAATATAGACAAATCGATCAAGCTGATAACTATGGCCCTGATTTAATTGTCAGTTTGTGTATTGGCGACAGACTGCTGTCCTCCCCACTTGCATCTAAACTCATTCCAGCTGTTATAAAATTAGCTTTCTGTAATGCGTCTCTTAAAGGCCTTGGTGACAGATCAGTTTCCAGCCGTTCCCAGGTCCAGTGGGCCATAATTACATTTTATTGATTTTTCTTCTGCTCGTACGTATCCCTTTTATTGGATGCATAAAATCCATTTCAGTCTTAGCACCACTTCAGCTCCAAAACCTTGTCATGAACCAATTTTGTTTATTCTATTGATTTCCTTCTTGATAAATGAAGGGTGTAACGATTAGGTCAGGAGTCCCTGTGGATAAAAAAAGACATCAAGACATCTTCAGATGTGTCAAAGCTACACTCACTGTGCTTTAAGAGGCAATTGTGTGCAAACAGTAGATCAAGCTTGACAGGGCAATACTACCTGCACGTTTTTATAGCTTGATGTTCATTGTACTACATCAATGAAGTGCAACACAAAAGATCTTTGCATGTTTCTCTGATCCCTCCCTTCAAAGTCCTTTGCGTCCATTCAGCCGCTGATGAGGGATGGAGAGATCATCTCTGAAGAGGAGGATGAAGGAGATTACTGCAGATTAGAGTTGGCACGTGTCCATCTGCTTTCCTCATTCATATACACATCACAGTTCTTTACAGCAATCCAGCTGAGGCAATGCTAATAAATTCAAAATGTAATTTCGCAGAGACCCTTTCATCCAAACACAATGTATAATAGACCTGGCAGGAACAGTCCCTGGGCTGGAAACTACTGGAGAAAATGTTTCCCTCAAGGACACAGTGGAGACAGAGCATGGCCATGAACTATTTTATCCCTGTTGTTTGCTCTCGCTTCAATATCCCCTGAATTCAAATAGTAAACCTGCTCCAAACCTGAAGTTCCTTGAATTTTGTGCATGATCTGTAATTGTGATTTTCAAAACATTACAGTGAGAAAGGTCAACACACTCTCACTGGATTTTTATAACTATTTTACATTTTAGCAAATTAGTAGTTATAATTCCATATGATCTCATTTGTATACATTTTCATACAATCTTTTTATGCCCCACTGATGTTTAAGTTTAGGGGTGGACGTTTTTCCCAAAAATGGTAGGCTATGTTTCCGTACGAACCAACATACGTTTTCTCATTAGATCAGTTTGGAAAGGTATAATATATCCTTCAAATATTCTGAAGAGACGGTGTTTTAAAAAAGAACAGTGTTTTAAAAAATTGCAGATGTTTAAATAGTCACGTCTAAATGATTGCTAGAGGAAATCAGAGTCCACACAAGTGTTAAGGCCTGTTTCGGGGAAATGTTCTGAGGTTTTTTTCCAGTGGGAAAGGATGAGACACAAGGATAAATGCTGGTCTGCACGTCCCGTCGTGGTCACAGGGCTGGAATCTGGGGAAAAGAATTTTCAGGGGCTGGAAAATGTTGGTTGACATGCCTCTTTCAGTATGGGAAAAGAAAGGGACCTTTTATAGTTAATGCATGTCATTAATAAAATTATGAAAGAATAATATTGCAAACTGTGTTCCATTGCAAAAAAAGAAAAAGAAAGTGTCAACCAAAGTGCTCTAGTTACTCAAGTCATCAGTCTTTTAGATGCCACAGACCCCCAAATATGATCATCCTCAAAATTTGAAAGGCAAATAGGCCTACCCAATTTATATTGAGTATACATAGGCCTACATATATTCACAAATTGTATATAGGCCTATAGGCTATGTTTCCGTACTTTTTTATGGAACCCCTAGCATTCCCTTGCGACCCGTCGAGGTCCTTGCACCAGAGTTTGAAAACCTCTTGTTGCTGAAATGGCATCAAAAAGATTGAACAAAACGCCAAATAATGCGAAAGTGACTGAATCTGATTCGATATTAATGAAATGCAGTAGTGGTAAACTAAACTGCACAACTGATATTCTCCTATTAGTTAATGCAAAATGTTGTAAGAGTCGTTCTAGGTATAGGAACTTGATGTAGGCTACGCTATTTGGAAACTCTCACACTTGACCTCATGAAAGCTGAATATTCAATTATCTTTAATGTATTAAGCACATCCAGCAGCAGCGAGCGCGGGGCAGCTTCTACATGAGCGTATAATGGCAATTGGAGGGTTCTCGTTCGCTCCAAAAATATCCTCACTGAAGCACCACGGCGCGCTCCCGACTACTCCGAGGCATGTGACTGCGCGCCCACGCGAACCGTCAGGCAGATGCGGAGAAAGCGACAGGGGAAAAGGAAAAGCATCACTTCAACTTAATTCAACTTTATCACCCGAACACTGGAACTCCTGCAGGGTTTACTGTATAGCACACTCGGTACTGGACATAATTTGAGCGAACAAGGGATTTAGCGAAGGTTGTGTGTGTGTGTGTGTGTGTTGGAGTCCCGTCGTTTGACCATGGATTCAGTCGCACCTGGAAAAAAAAGGTAAGCAAGCACCAATTTCTGTTTAGATATGAGCTTGTTTTGGCAAAAATGTTGTTGATTTTAAATTCTGTTTTGTCCTTTGTTTGTGGTTGGTATCAGTATTCTCTTTCAGTAGGCTAATTGTCCACGGATAACCTGTTGTAACATTTATAATTCATATCCCTGCATGAATGAAACTGTGACGAGAGTATTTTTCACATATTTGCAGGATTTTCAAGATATTTGCTTTCTTACAAACTCAAACCAGTTATAGAAAAAACAGCACTGCTTTAGAAAAGTGGACTGACTCTCAATCACAACTGATTTAAGCTCTCGAGGTTCGCTTAGTGAATGAATCATTTAATTCATTTTTTTAAATGAATCGGTTGAACCGGTTCACAAAGCTGGTCCGAACGATTCGTTCATTAATCGGACTGAACAGATGTCGATTCAAGAAGCGACTTGCCCGTTTCGAGTAAGCGATGAGTGAGCTAAAAGTAACAACCGAGAATAGAACAGGGATAGGAATCGGATTATGGTCCAACAAGTAGGGTAGCCTATAGCCTACTTTAATCTTATACTTTAGTCGAATAGCTTAATGTTCAAAATAAAACGCAAAGTACTTGAATTATGAATTGACTGTATGACTCTTAAGCCCTATTCGAACTGTATCTGCGGACGTCGTGTGATTTAGAAATTACCCACCCACATCTGAATTTCGTTTGGCGCATTCGCACGGGATAAACGAAGCCTATGACTTTACTCGAAATTACTGACATATCTCCCGGATATGATGTCAATAGGCTATTGCTTGGAAATGTCTTGTCGTTATTATAGGTCTAGCTGTATGATATATTATAAACAGAAGAATGTTCCTTTGTTGCTATACATGTCATCCATCTCCATCTAATCATTATTTTTGTTCTTCTGATGGTTTTCAGCTTTCTCTTTCTGCAAATTGCATAGTTGTAGCCCTCGTATCATGGTGTAGGCCTATAGCGATATGACCCAGCACCCAAAATACTATCAAAACACTCCAGCGCAGCCTCCATTCTTCGCGAAAGATGGATAAAAAAAGCGCACAGGAAACAAAAACCTTGAAAAAATTACAAATGACCCCGCCAAATCACAGAGATGCCGATTCGCACGGGACTAATATTATCACAGGACCTCGGTGTTCGGCGAAATATGTAATTTGCGGGGGAATTTTTACTTTACAAATTACAGACATGGCCGATTCGGACGGGATTAAGATCACAGACAACCTCCTCAATTAATACAAACTACTAGAGTTCACTAGGTAATACTTATACCGTGCGAATAGGGCTTTAAACACACATACGAGTCAATAGCCCTTAGTTATTTTTAGGTTGTAAATGACTTTTTTTTTACCTAATCATTGCTTCAGCAAACTGGACTGGGAAACATAAAATAGGCCTAGCCTACAATAAAAAATGTTTTACGAGAACATTTTAGGCCATGTTTTGCGGATGTCTGAGTGCACATTCAATCCCACAATGCACCGCAATAACGAGTGCACAATCGATCTACGCTCAACCATAGATAGGCTATACATAGATACCTCATTTCAATGGGCCGCTATATGTAATATTGGAACGGTCAAAGAACATTCGAGAGCAATTTGACTGAGTGTCTGCAACCGTAGTTAGACGCGAAATAGATATATGAAATAGACTTCCGCAGATGATTTTGCTAAACTAACACAATACAACAAGACGAAGGCGTCAGCTAACACGACATTAAAAAGTTACCATTGTAAAAGTAAAAACATTAAAAATACAATAGTAAAAACATGTAATATTGAGTTAATACATATAAAAACACAAACCAACACATTCTCATCTGTGAAAGGTTATCCCATTTCTTCGGGAATTTTAATCTCGGCCGTTTCACAACCAGATCTAGGCTGCGCAATGTTGTGACATCATTGCTTCTTACTGTGAGTGATGACATGCTGACTGCTGTAAGATGGCGGTCTTGCCAACGTGTCTGGAGAGGTCAAATATGGAATCTACCTATACATATCTATGCGCTCAACGACTAGAGAATACCTATAATGTACTGTGACGGTCGCGCCAAATGGTCCAATGTGGCTATATCATACAGGTATAAATTCCTTTTTAATTGATTATTAAATTGTTTAATTAAGTTTTAAACATACTAGTTTCCATTGTAGAGTTTAATATACATTACTTCTGGAGCTGCTAGTTTGCTAAGCACAAAACTATGCAAAAGTGGGTAACTTAGCCCTTTCGGCGCACTCAGTGTCTGAAATCACTCACTCGTTTTCATTCACTCTTTCAAGTGGACTTTATTAGTGGAGTAATGTAGGGAACAGTTAATGAGGGTATAGGGGGCAATTTCAAACACTGCCCTAGACTCGCTGCCCTAGCTTTCATTGGCCAAAGACCGCCCAGATGTGTCGTGTAGGGGCGTGAAAATGTAACGTTTAGTTGATCCTGATAAGCGTTCATTGCCACAGTTGGAAACACAACTGCTTGCTTCTTCCATAAGGGGGTTTGGCTTCACGACAGCCTTGTTTCCAGGCGGACCGTTAAAGAACGTAACACATACGTCTCCTGGAAATCCTGTAGAATTCAACCAATCAGATGACAACTTAAAAAATCCTGAAGTATTTCCAATTTTGTGTGTGCGATATGTATCAGACGTTTAGCCAACGGTTCGTGGGCATGACTTCTTAGGCTGAGACTACTAGGTACCAAGCGGTGACATAATCACAGTATTATTTCTTAAAAGAATTGCTGACTGAATCCATTTTTAAAATGAACCAACTTCCCATCACTGACACTGAAAAGATATAGAATTCTACTTTCAAAACTAGAGAACTGAGATCCTTTTCACTCGATTCACATTTTGGTCCTCTCATAGAGATCTGAGTTTGGGTTTGTCTGTCATTTAGGTTTTATTGCACATGCGCAGTGCTGAAGGATATCTGAATTCTGAACACGCTGAACATAACATATAGTAGGTTTGATTGATCATCTCTTCCTTTAAAATCAGTGCTGAAAGATACGGCCTAGTGCCATTTAATTAAAGAGTGCATGGCTAAGTGCTCAAATCTATTCAAGATCCAGCATTTGAAATTAAGAACATATTTCTTAAACCCTATTTTCAATTGGGCGAGTTTTGGTTTTTATTACAATAGAATGTACATGTAATATAATTGTTTATGATACTTAAATTATATTAAACATTGAATTACAAGTGTATGTTAAGTAGCACAAGCCAGTATTTGAAATGACTGTGTACAATGAAATGCAAACACATGAAAATGAGATCTTTGGGTGTTGCTCTGCTCTCCGAAAGCCCTCTGTCGTAGCGCTTGTGTTTTGCTCTGGATCAGCTGACACCTCTCCTCTTGGCTCTATTGTAAAGGTCCCCTGTGTGCTATCAGCTTGTGGCCTGTCGGTGCTGTCATTCGCAGGGGTGTAAAATGAAGCTGAGAAAGGTTAGGCTGCTTCTGCACTTATCAAACCAGCCATTCGTCCTCTTAGAAACAGAATTCGTAAATAGAAGAGACTTCATTTATCAGATAGCTGATGAAGGATGTTGACCTTTGCTTGAATAATGTTTTGCTCGACGTCTCGTCATGGGTTCTATTATTGCCCCTTTTTTAATATGGATATGGATTTTTAATATGGATTAATATGGACATTAACAAGTCTGTGGTTAATGCAGGGTAATGTTAGTGTTTGTTCACTGGATGTGTGATAATGTCTAATAACATATCCACAGGACGCCAAGAAGCTTTATACGACTGGATAATGGCATTAACCTAGATTCAATTGAAAAGCTGACATGATCCTATATCATGTCCTGTTAAACACACCAACTTTCTCGCACGCACTGTGAGTGTTTCTGCTTATGCTGTTTTGAGCAAGGCGTAAACATTTATTCTGGTTATACCCATTAACCTTGTTTATACTAATGGTCAAGGTTGCAAATATAGTGGAGATGCATTAAGTAGAGATGTTTTCCTGTAAGAATGTGTGTGCACTGTCCTTGCTGAAATATTTAGACCATAGTAAGTGTGCCTTATGTGTGTGGGTTGTAAATAATGAATCATGTCCCCTGCAGGAAGCAGTTTGTACTGGTCAAAGGGAGGGAAAACAGAGAGCAGGTTGACTGACGGAAAGCTTATTGGATCATTATTATTAAAACATGCTGAGGGCACAGAGCGTCTCACAGAGGGGGCTGTGATCATGCTAAAGGCTCCGTCTGTCTGCTCTCCACAGTCTGGCTCAGTACATCTGAGACGACTTCTAGAATATTATATCAGCATAATTGCCTCTTTTTTTTCAGTATATTGGATACACAATTTTAGTTCAAATATTCGGTTACACTTTACAATAACCGTCAGTTTAGTAACAGTTAATGCAAGGTATCATGACCTAACAATATACTATACTTTTACAGCATTTATAATATTGGTTAATTTCTACATATACTAATATATTGTTACCATTTCAATTTCATAATGTTCAGCCATTCAATTTTAAACATTTCAGCTAATGCATTTACTATTAACTAATGTTAACTAACTGAACCTTATTATTGTATTATAACTTATAACTTTGGTTGTGTAATGGTTGTGTAAGATCCCTTGTGGACCTTTTAGTTGACTTCGATTATACTACGTGGTGCTCTTTGATGTTATTATGTTCTCTCACCAGGGGTTTGTGGTTAGCTCATTTTTCCACCGTGCTGCTGTTGGGTTGTGAGACTTTGTATTATCTCAAAACTGCATATGTGGCTTCCTACAGAACAGCTGTATTGTAACTTGTAACCTCCTACAGATCTATGAAATATATTCTACAGTAGATTGAGACAAAATGTTTTAGCTATATGCAGAAACTTTCAGGATTTAAGTATTGACAGATCACGAAAAAGGTGTCCACAGTTGCTCTTTCAATGATGAACACTGATTGCACTGATTTTAAGTATACAGTAAAGTTAAACATTTTCTGATAACGATACAAATTGTCAATATTAAAATGTCTTTATTTTGTCTGAATTAAAAATAAAACCCTAAAACTAAAATCAGCTGTTTTTAATGCATAACCACATTATAGCCTAATGTACAGTATAAAAACATGGATATTCGTTTTGAGATTTATTAAAGATTAAAGGGGACCTAATATGCAAAATTCACTTTTACGTGGTGTTTGAACATAAATGTGTCTGCTGTGTGTGTACACAACCACCCTATAACAGTAAAAATCCACCCACTCTTTTTTTAAATCCCCATAAATCATAAGCAGTGTCTCAGAATAAGCCGTTTGAAGTTTCTGTGCAATGTGACGTGACATTTCACAGGCCCCGCCCACGACTGACAGACTCCGCCCTATTAGCATAGACCCCGCCCTGAGTGAGCTGTACACAGTCCGCCATGTTTATCTCCTCGCCAGAGCTTTAACTGCAGCATTCAAGTAAGAAATGTTTTTTATTAAAGCTACTAAAGTTATTCAGTCAAGAGCAGTGAGTGATTTTCTGTTTTTCTTTTGTTGTTTGATTCATATGATTCATATGAATTCATATTCATATGATTCATAACAGCATATGGTACTGTATATTATGCTGCTTTCACTTTAATGCACAGATCTAATATACACATGCAATTTTTTACCTGCTGTTTACTTTTACAGACATAACCGACTATGTTTATGTGAACTTTGTGTGTTTTTTACATAACCTTGTGTGCATTTGACAGTTTAATAACCCGTAAAAGAGAACTTAGTTTACAGTTTTTCTCGATTGCTTAAACACATTTCTTGAAACTATGCCTCGTATTCTCAAAACAGTAAACACAAATCCATAACATCTCACCCAGTTCCCCAAACATCCTATTTTCAGGTCAGGCCTATTTTCATTCACTCTTGCTGAAAAACCAAACTTTGTCCTCAGACATCACACACAAGCCCTCACAAACAAGCACACTACAACATAGTCTTACACACTGGTGCAATAAATTCGAAACAACATTTCCAATTCCTTAACCTCTTCCTTCACTCCCATCTACTCCTCCTCCTCCTCCTCCTCCTCCTCCTCCTCCTCCTCCTCCTCCTCCTCCTCCTCCTCCTCCACTCCAGTGTCCTCATCCTCTTCCTTCATGTCTTTCTGGATCCATTGTTCCAAAACCCAATGAACTGACTCTGACTCTTTATCTATATTGAAGGTTCTGATTGGTGTGTGATCAATTTTGACTCTTAGTGTTTCCACTTGGGTAATTGTGTGCTAACTGAGCTGAAGCTGTGCTGACTTGAGTGAACAATATTGAATGCTAGTGATTTCTAAATGACAACATGGTGTAGGTAATGAGAAATTAAGGGATTTGTGTGTAGAGTTTTGCAGTGAAAGTTCAACAAATCTGACTCGTGTCAAAACAGGAGAATAGTGTTTATAGTCTAGGGAAATGGGTGTGCTTTTTGATAAATGGCGTTTTAGTTGAAATTTTAATGAAATATTTAATGTAATGAAATTTTAGTTCAAAAGCCTGGTTATAGTGTTATAATCAAGAAAAACTGTAATACTCACGGGACGTGCCGTTTGACATCCAGCTTTCTGTGCACGTGCTTCGGATGTATGTGCTCAGAAAACCATATAGCTATCAGAAGTTTAGACTGATATGGCTTTAAAACGCATGCAGATAATATGCATTTACAACATGGTATAATAAATATCTGTGGGGTATTTTGAGCTGAAACTTCACAGACACCTGAGACTTATATTACATCTTGTAAAACGGGGCATAATAGGGGCTAACCCTAACCCTAACCCTTTAGGTTTATTAAATTAGTTATTAAATTGGTGTTTTAAAGTGAGTGGTAAATAAGCATTTTTTATGAATTGCCAAAACACATTTCTCAAAACCATCACCCACTTTCTCAAAACCTTAAACGCAAAACCAAATCTTCAGACTACATTCAGAGAATCTCTGACTATTCGGGCAAAATCAAACACTTGCCTCAAATCCATTTTATTTGTGCTCAAAATCAAATAATGCTTTCAGATCATACACACAGTGAGTCAATATTATAAACGCTACAGATCATTCATTAGAGACTACATAAAAATAAAATAAAATGGAGAACACAGAATCCAAAGCATGCAGTTACAGAAAAAAAGGATATTGTAACAAAGTAAACAAATTATGCAATTACCTGAAAAAGTATAGTAATCACAACTGAATAAAGGTGAATGAATTGTATACTGTATGCACTGCAAGTATAGTCTTGTACTGAATATTGTATAGTAGGCCTATTGACTGACTGTATTCAGCACTTGCATACTGTGAAAATGACTGTCCACATCACAGACAATGCCATGTCTTGCCAGGCAAAGGTGCCAGATCCAGCCTTGACAACATTCTCCACACCTTGCTTTTTCTCGTCCTTGTCCTCTTCCTCCTTGTTCACCACCTCTTACACGTTCTTTTATATTGTTTCCATCCGTGATTGGTACATTCCGATATAATCTGATTAAAAAAAACTTTTTTACTGATGTTGAAAAGATCCCCCACACAAACCTAAACCAGGATCCTGCATAATGTTGCTGTGAGGCATGGCTACCCTGTAGTCAAGGTCATTGTGGTTTGAAGGTTACTTAGATGCTAATTATAGAAATGTAGTATTAGGCCTTCAATTTTTGGTGCTAAACATGTCCATCTCAAGTACATACACATACACATAATAAGAACTTACAAATCCCCATTTGCTTCATTTTATATTTTTAAATTACATATTGAATGGGAAATGGCCAGTGGGGCGACTGAAAGCTTGTGTGTGTGTGTTGGTACATCACTAATGTCCTTTTTCTTTCTTCACTGTTCTGTTGTGTCTGAAACAGCATGTGCAGAACAGGTGGAGTGATTCAGAGAAACAGACAGGAAGAGGGGTGAGATGACTTGGTGGTTTCTATAGCATTCGCTTTTAAGGCGATTGGCTGGCACTTAACTGCACTGTATCAGTGTAGCGTCCTCAAAGTGAGCGCAGAGTTCAAGAGTGTATGTTTGTATGTGCATGTTACATCCTTTAATGTAATAATATCTTGTCTCATGAGGGGCCCAAGAGTAAGGCAGAAAATAACACACACACACACACGCACACAGGTTTTCATTATTTATGGGGACATTCCATAGACATAATGATTTGATTATACATTATTAGACATAATGAATGATGTACTGTATAAACTGTGTATTCTTTCCTCTACATCCCCTGCATTTCTTACACTTTCAAAACACTTAGTATGATTTATAAGCTGTTTTCCTCATGGGGACCAAAACATGTCCCAACAAGGATTTCGGATATTGCCATCTTTGTTGGGAAATTTTATCTATCTTCACATTTTTGAGTTATATTGCAGAATATCTGCTACGGAAAGTGTTTTTTAAGGAAAATTTTAGTTACATAAAATGTAAAATTCTTGATTGATAAAAAAGTTTTTTTATTCCATATTTTTTATTCCATATTTACACCATTAATAGCACTTGTGTCCATTCTGAATGAATTGGTTGAAGGAATGAGTCCGTGACTCACTCATTAACATAAACTCAGTCACTTGTCGCCATCTAAATGCAGAAACCTGCAGAAAATCCCCACCACTCATTAGATCTAGATAATTGTAAACATTTTAGTGACAGACAAATATTACTTGCCATGTTTAAAAATCACAGCATAAACAGTTTTAGAACCGTTCACCTCTCAGTCACAGCCAACTGTAAATGATGTATATAAGCACAAAGCAATATATGGCAAATATATTAGCACATGGCGAAATTGAGCCCACTGACACATCTTATCCCACTCTCCCCCACAGTGTATCCTAGTTAATCCAACCCAGGACCCAGATAAAGAGATTATTATCCTACCTGCAAGCTTGTGAAGTTGGCACCCAACTGAATGTAATATTCCCTCTTGACAAATGCATCAAAATATATTAACTTTACCAACTAAACATACATAAATGTGTAATGTTGACTGCTTTGACAATTAATACTAAGGCTTCTCATGAATTAAATCTTGAGAGAGAGACAGAGCAAGAGGAAATATAAATCAATGAAAATTAATTAAACACTGTTGACATCTCTGAATAGTCTTGTCCACGGATGTTTTATGAGCTCTGGTTTTTCCATATTTGCCCCGAAGACAGCTCATGGCAAACATAATGATGTCAGTAACTGTACAGTAGGATCTTTGTGCATGTGTGTGTGTGTGTGTGTGTGTGTGTGTGAGAGAGAGTGTGAGGGAAATAGGTTTTACCTGCCATGTCTCCATCGAGCCTGTTAATAAAGCACTACACAGCTATGTATATTTATTTTTTATGACGTTTGTGACATCATATCCTGTAGTCAACATTTGTTGCAGCACTCTTAGTAATTTTGCATGCCCGAATGCACCTTTGCTTAATGTTTGCAGTTGGTGTATATGCAATGAAACCTATGCGTGTATTTTAAAGCTATATGATGTATGTTTTGACAGTTTGACAGCACACAGGGGAAGGCATTGACGGCACATGCCCCTCTGATATGATTTATACGTATGTTTGTGTTTGTGATAGGGTGAGCTCAGAGCGAAGGAAGGAGAAATCCCGAGATGCAGCACGTTGTCGGAGAGGAAAAGAATCAGAGGTGTTTTATGAACTGGCCAGAGAACTACCCTTCCCCCACAGCATCACCTCTAACCTGGATAAAGCATCAGTCATGAGACTCGCACTCAGTTACTTGCGCCTGCGTAAGCTGCTGAACACAGGTGAGAGAGGACAAATGTTCAGTGAGATCATGCAGTGAATTCGTCTGCATGCTTTCATCTCTGTCTCTCTTTAGATATATTGGATGTGGAGACTGAACTGGACTCTCAGTGGAACAGTTCATATCTGAAAGCTCTGGATGGGTTTCTCATGGTTCTTTCTGCTGATGGTGACATCGTCTACCTGTCAGAGAATGTCAGCAAGTGTCTAGGCCTACCTCAGGTGATTTTAGGGGATTTTAACATCTTGGCTTGATTACACATGCACGTGTGACTCACATTAGAAGTATTTTTTTCTAGTTTCAAAATATTAATTGACAATTAGATTTTGTTATGAATCGTTATAATCGTTAACAGTTGAGTGACATTACAAAATCTGAAATGCGGTAATAATTTGATTCAGTTTGATACTTATCAATGCTTAAAGGTGAAGTGTGTGCACTATTAGTGGCACAAAACAGAATTGCAAAATTTATATTTTTCATTTAAACAAACTAATTGCGGTTACATTTTGATGCTGATTGATTGAAAGAAGTCTCTTATGCTTACCAATGCTTCATTAATTAATAATGGATTTTTTTTTTTTTTTCAGGATTCTTTGATGAATAGAGAGTTCAAAGAAAGCCATTTAGTCTCTACTGTCACTTTTAAACAATTTAATGTGTACATGCTCAATAAAGTATTAATATTACTTTAATTACTTTTGGTGGGGAAATGAATGCATAATAGATTATTATTATTATTATAGTATTTGTTATCAACTATAAAATGGAATAATCCACCTTTCATTGTAAGATCATACTGTCTGATGTTAAACTGAATCTCTAATGGGGCTATGAATGTGTAGCCAGGCCTTAGAAACGTGAATAATGAATTGTGTGTACTAAACCATTTCTTACCCCTGTAGATTGACCTTACTGGACACACTGTGTTTGAGTTTACTCACCCATGTGATCATGAGGAGCTCAGAGAAATGCTGGCACACAGAAATGGTAATTCTCTCTCTCTCTCTCTCTCTCTCTCTCTCTCTCTCTCTCTCTCTCTCTCTCTCTCTCAATCACAATAGTGATCACTTTCACGTATCTCTTTCCCTTTCCCCCCTTCAGGTCTGTGTAAGAAAGCAAAGGAGTTTCACACAAATAGAAGTTTTCTATTGAGGATGAAATGTACACTGACCAGCAGAGGGCGTACTGTCAATGTCAAATCTGCCTCCTGGAAGGTACCACCCCCTACTTGTGCTTCACTTTTGACCCTGTGACAGCAGGGTTACTCTGAAAGCATCTATACAATGAATCTGGATACATATTTATCCCTATCAGCCTCTCTCTCTGACAGGTGCTGCGGTGTTCGGGCCATATCCACACAGCAGATGGTGTTGTGAAGGAAAAAAATGCGTGCTCAACGTACCTGGTGCTCATCTGTGAGTCTATTCCCCACCCGGCAAACATTGAGGCTCCTCTGGATTCTAGAACATTCCTCAGCCGCCACACTTTAGATATGCGCTTCACCTACTGCGATGAGAGGTAAAGTCTCAGCTCCTCTGAGTGTTATACAATAACACCTGCCCTGCTCAGCACAAAACTAAATGCTTTTGTGCTGACAGAAGCAACATCTGACTCTAACATCTGAGCATCATTTATTATAGGGTATACTTTTGGGCACTTAAGTCATACTTAAAATGACTGAAGTTCATTACATAGATTTGGGGTTTTCTAACTTTTTTTATTTCAAATAAATTCTTTTGAACTTTATTTATCAGGGAATCAGGGAAAAAATGGTTTCCACAAAATATTAAAGGGGTGGTTGATTATTATTTCACTTTTCTAACTTTAGTTAGTTAGTAATGTTGCTGTTTGAGTATAAACAACATCTGCAAAGTAATGCTCAAAGTTCAAAGCAAAGGAAGATATTTGCTTTTAAAGAAATCGTTTTTTAAGGACTGCAACAAACGGCTGGTAGGGACTACACAACATTCCTCCCGGGTTAGTGACATCACAAACCCTAAAATGTACATAATCCCCGCCCCCGGGAACACGCAGTCCATGTTGAGAAGACGAAGAGTTGTTGTAGTAGAGCACATTTGTGAGTCTGCTCAAGCTGTCGCATCGGTCTTTTCACATGCAATACAGTACGAAGCACAAATGCAATAGCATGTCACTGTAGGCATCTTACAACAGTTCCCACACGAGTGATTTTATAGATTATCATGACAGGATATGCTAATTTAAGATAGTTAACTCCACATCAGCAACAGCAAGCTGTTAAAGCTCCGCCCTCTGTGCCAAGAGCAGCAGCTCATTTGCATTTAAAGGGACACACACGAAACAACGCGTTTTTACTGACCCTCAAAAAGGGACAATTTTAACATGCTGTAAAAAATTATCTGTGGGATATTTTGAGCTAAAACTTCACATACACACTCTGGGGACAACAGAGACTTATTTTACATATTGTAAAAAGGGGCATTATACCACCCCTTTAAACAGCACAACTTTTTTTTTTAACATTGATAACAGTAAGAAATGTTTCTTGAGAACCAAATAAGCATATTAGAATGATTTCTGAAGGATCGTAATACTGAAAGAATTAGTGAGCACGAAAGACTTAAACAATTAAAAAAATTAAACAATTTTACTGACCCCGAATATCTTTTTTCTATGCATTATTATAATAATGTCAGATGTATAAACTTTTGAAAAATGTTAGGATCTGACTGTATAACATAATAATTGTAAATCATGTCATTATTTTTAACTAGAAAGAATAAAAAATATAGCTGCAAGCAGCAATGACGGGCTTAAGCCCAGCAACACCACCACCCTGGTGGCTTTAGGGCAATATACATTTAAACTGGGTATATGAAAGGACTCATAAATCCTTTAGGAGGGGGTATTAAAAAGTTTAGCGCATGCGCTTTTCACAAAACCCTGAATAGCCGACTTTTTGTTTGGTTGCTGTCAGACTGTCAGTGTGAAAGCTGTTCGGCTCAATGAGAGCTATATGTGTACTGAGTTTTGTACATATAATTGTGCAAGTATGTTCAATATATGGAGCAGGTTTTCAAAATGCATTCAAAGGCATTCAAATTACACACAAAGGCATTCAAATTACACACTAGGGCACAAGCCCCTTTGGGCCATTGCTCTAATATCAACAAAACTAAAGTTATTATCAGAATCTTGTGAAGTATGTGTCTGGGTATTTTTGCCCACGTTTTCAGGACTACTGGGTATTGAGACATACTGAGACATTAGTAGGGAAGTATGCATTTTCTGATGCAGAGAGAGTCTGTTGACTGAGGGTCCAGATTTATGGCCTGGATTTCTTTGCCATCTAGTGGTGACTTGTGAAAGCTGAAATGTCACTGAGCGGCATTCAACCTGTGTGTGTTTGTGTGTGTGTGTTTGCAGGATCACAGAGCTGTTGGGTTTTGATCCAGTGGATCTGTTGCAGCATTCTGTGTATGAATACTATCACGCTCTGGATTCTGGCCACATGACCAAAACACACCACAAGCGTATGGTCACTTAAATGCTGTTCACTTATGCAGATATAAATTAAGACATGTCATAATGCTTTATATGTCTCTCTCTCTGCAGTGTTTGTAAAGGGACAAGTGTGTACCGGACAGTACCGGCTGCTGGCTAAAGCAGGAGGATTTGTTTGGGCAGAGACTCAGGCCACTGTGATCTATAACAGTAAAAACTCCCAGCCACAGTGTGTGGTCTGCGTCAACTACATCCTCAGGTGGGACTTCACACACTAGTCTTAGTGTGCATTTAAATGTGTGTCTGTTTAAATGTGTATCTGGCTGCCTGAATACGTGCAGTTAGTACGTGCAATATGTGCTTGTGTTTGTATGAGTGACATTATTTTTATCTGTTCATCCTTTGCAGTGGCATTGAACAGCCCAAACAAATCCTGTCCCTTCAGCAAACCAACAGCACAAAAATAAAGCGAGAACAGGAAGAACACCAGGAGGAGTTCCTTGGGGCTGATGTAACCATGGCTGAGTTGAAAGAGGAGGGGAAACAGAGGGATGAAAAGGAAGAGTCGTCTGTGGAAGAGGGGTTAAATGACAGCCTGAAGGGGGAGCCAGCGGCACTGACTGTAGACCCTGTCCTCACACTGGATATCACTAGCACAGGTCTGAACTCTACATTAGCCATGTTTCCATCCAAAGCTGTAAGTTTAACTTATGTGTAACATTGGAAGCACCGTTTCCAGAGTTGTGTGAGACAGTTCTAGGAGGAAATTATACTTAATCATTTTGATGACAGACTTTGGCTTAGGCATTTAAGAATAACCAAACCAACATTTGAGATGCTGTGCAATGAAATTGGTCTTATGATTAGTCCAGTTATCCAATTACATCCTCTGTTGAGGCAAAGTCACGAGAGTTTTTTTGTTGCGTATTGAGGGATTTATTCGGTAAATGTGTTTCCATTGCAGTTTATGCGCATATCTTCTTATCTTATATAAATCGTTTGACTCTTGCCATAGAATCCTATTACTCACAGTCCATAAAAAATAACTAAACATTCATATTTATACATGAATTCTATTTATATTTTGACCATTTATTTATAGAAAGTATGTTGTTGTTTTTTAAAGTCCTTATGTTAATTTCTTGCAGACTCTGCAATCTCTGTGCTGACAGAAATTCCTCTCTACAACGATGTGATGTTGCCCTGTTCAAGTGTACTGCTACCCCTCTCACCCCTCTCTCCTCCCTGTTCCTCCCTAAATGAGGATGATGCCTCCACAGCCCATCTACAACCTGATGACTTCCCCTTCCCACAATCTTCGGCTTCTTCCAGATCCCAGGTGGAGTCTAGTCACCGTTTTACTCTCATACCTTTCACACTTTTAGTCCTTTATATGTCTTTTTTCTTGTTTACTCTTCAAGAAAAAAATATATTTGTGACATGTGACATGAATTGGTTGTTTGTTTATGTGTAGGTTGATCTCCCCGTGGATTTAGAATTAAGTGACCAGCTAAAACCAGATCACGTGGAGAAACTATTTTCCATGGATATGGAGTCCAAGACACCCTTTAATACACAGGTACAGGTACAGTAGATCTGTTGATGATGTACTGCATCCACACAGATGTCAATATAAGTCCAAGACGACAGCCATATCAAGCAACACAGCATAAAAAATGTAGTGCACCATTAGTGCAAGCCAGGATCAGGCCTTAGTTCAATTAGGGCATTTAAGTAGCTTTTATAAACGTGCCTTAGAAAACAACATTACTGGTGTACATCTTGAGACAAAACAATGGCACTGACATATTTTAATATATTCCAGTGCAAGTTGCTTTCAGTTAAAACGGCTAAAACATGCATTTTAGTCCAGGACTAGGCTTAGGCCTTGTCTGTGAAACCGGGGGTATGTGTTTTAATGTGCTGATGGTTATGATTATTATAGGGAGTTGGTTTGGATCTGGAGATGTTAGCTCCATACATTCCCATGGATGATGATTTCCAGCTGCGGACTGTTTCTCCAGCCGAGTCGATGTGTTCCAGCCCAGGTTCATCGCTTGAACTGACCCCCTCCAGCAGCACGCAAACTGCCCCTGCTCTCCCAGCAGCCCCTACAGCCTTGATGTCCTGTGACACCGTTCAGCAGAACACTAGAACCACAGAGCAGGACAACTGCAGGTGAGACCGCATCCTCAGAGAGACATGCTTTGTTGATCAGATCTGTGCTGCAAATTAACTCAATACAGTTATTCAAGAACAATCTATTTTTTGTTGCCGTTCTTTTTCTCTTCCTGTTTCCTTCTGTAACTCTCTAGAGAAATTATTCAAGACAATGATATTTCTTCTAAATGTCAGACCAACCCGAAGCTGCTCAAGAGGAAACTTGAGACCATACCTCTGTCTGAAGCAATAAGACTGGTATGTTGAGTGGTCAATCACTTCATGGAATTGTCATTATAAAAAATATTTTTTTATATTGTGCAGTCAGCTGGGGATTATTGCAAAATTATAGCAATAAACCCCTTTAGGGTGTTTACATCAGAATTTCAGACAAATAATAACAGTTATTTATAATTTATAAAAATATATATATATATAATTTATGGTAATCTTTATTCAAATAGATACATTAATAAGAAGAGTTTACGAGTGACTGTTGATGTGTGTTTTCTCCCAGGGGTCTGTGTTGCAGTTGGTGACTGATTTTCCAGAGAAAAAGGCCAGAAAATCAGATGCTTCATCATCAGAAGGGATTCGCCATGCCACGATACTGTTGCTGCCATCTGGTATGTCACCATGGAGACAGCATGTCAGTGTGTGAAATCCTTGCGAATATTGAGACCAGTTGTTTTTCATGTATTATTGCTCTTTTTCTATCTGTTTTTTTTTTTTTCTCAGATGTTGCAAGTAGATTGTTGAGCAGATCGTCAGAGGGCGGAGCCGTAACTATGCCCCTCCCCCAGCTTACCCGTTATGACTGTGAGGTAAATGTGCCTGTGAATGGACGGCAGCACCTGTTACAGGGGGAGGAGCTACTGTGTGCCTTAGACCTAGTTATTTAAAAAGCCATACTTGTGTTTTCGGATGAATAGGGAGATATCAGTGGAATTATACTTCCATTACAAAGAAACAGTGGTGAGCAATCAAAACAGATGGGATGCTTCTGCTTCTGCTTCTAATGAGTAGATGGTACATGCTGGACAACAAAAAGGGAAAGGCTAATTAATGATAATGACAAGGGAAATGTAAAACTGAATTAATAGAGCAATTATGAGTTGTGCTCTTACAGGCTAGAAATACGCACAGAGAATATATATTCTATTCTATATAAGATTGTATTGTGTTAAAATACAAAGATTTTTCTCGCACAAATGACATAAATTTACCTGTAGCTTTCAGAAAATGTTATTTTATTAGTACTGCTGTTTTTATAATTATGTCTAAGGTATGTCTAAATGTCTTCTTTGTTCAGGTCTCTACATGTCCCATATATTTGTGTGTAAATGGTATGAAATGTCTAAAGTGGCTGTTATTTTAAATTTGTGAAACATATTATACAACAATTGAGAGTAGTCAGCATATTAGTAGAGCGACCCACATTACTACCTACATTACACATTACTAACTTAATGTTGAAACTATTACTCACTATTCCTATTATTGCTAGAGATTTCTATTTAGTTTAATCTCTGGATATATCTAGGGCATTAACAAGTTAAAACGTTCTCTTGTGTTCCCTATACTATTACATTAACAGTGGCATATACTGTAGGAAGCATAAGATCTGGTACTACAACCCCTAGCGTGAGAGCTTTGCCGCTGTGCTAAGCTGTGTGTCTCGTGTTCTTTTCTGTCGTGTCACATTGTCTTGAGGAAACTGTTATGTCTGTGACAAATAAAAAAAATGTTTTTAAACAACATTTAGCCTATAGACATCAATGTGTGGTTGTAATTTAAAGATACTACTGTTCAGAGAAGAAGTTTTGAAAGAAGTCTCTTTTGATGAAAAACACTGTAAAAAAGAGTAGTATATTGAAATATATATTGTGATATATTATTACAGTTGAAACTAAATGTTTTTTTGTTTAATATCTTGTCAAATGTAATGTATTCCTGTGATGACGAAGCTGAATTTGTAGTAGTCATTCTTCAGTCTTCAGTGTCACATGATCCTTCATAAATCATTCTAATATGCTGTTTGCTGCTCAAGAACTATATCTGTTTGTAATCAACATTGAAAACGACTTTTATTTGAGGTATTTTTCCATTCTCTGCACCACTAAACCTAACCCTACTGTATATAAACAGTACATTTACAAATGAGTCAAGAGTGTGTACAAACGTATGTGTTCGTCAAACACAACACAGAACAAGAACTGTTTTCAATTACTAATGGCCTTGCCAAAGGACTTACTTCATCGCTCAGGACGCTGCATGAGCTCTTTATGTGCCGTGCGAGACACACAAAACCTCAGAAGGTCCCCTCCACATTTCTGTGGGAAAACACTTACTCATGGCGAATGCCTTTATTCTTGGTAACTTTATACACACTATTTTGTATCTGTGTGTCGTCCAGGTTGAGTGAATGGCCCCCATTGAATTAGTGGAAAAATCCCATGATTCTTGCTTTTGTTGCTATGGAGAGGGCTGTTCTCAGTCTCAATGGACTGTTGCACTTCAGTCAAACACAGACCAGTTTTATGAAGGCAAGAAAAGGACTGTTTTTCTATTTAACGTTTTGTTCTCATAAACATGTCCCATGAGGCTGATTGTTCACAATAATGACCAGCTTTACTCAGCAGGATTGTTTGTGTATGATGGGTGGATGGAATGCTGCATCTGAATTTGCCTACTTATAGTAGTATAGTAATGTGAGTTGAGTAGTATGTCAGAATTAATAGTATTCATAAAACAGTAAGTGAAAAGTACAGTACCTGATGAACGAATACTTCCGGCCAGATTCAGAAGTGTGCATTCGATGGACACTTTACTATCCCATGAGGCCACAGGAGAGGATTTGTGAATGGAAGTGAAACAGCACAACTGACGCTGTAGATTACATGCAATGAGAACGTTGATGTTTCAAAACAAATGTTGAACCACTGTCCCAGGAGTGTCCAATCCTGCTCCTGGAGGGCCACTGTCCTGCAGAGCTACTCCAATTAAACACCTGAACCAGCTCATCAAGCTCTTACTAAACATACTAGAAACTTACAGGCAGGGGTGTTAAGGCTAGTTGGAGCTAAACTCTGCAGGACAGTGGTCCTCCAGGGCTGAGTTTGGACACCCCTGGCCTGTACAGTATGCGCTTTCGGACGCAGAGGAAGTGTGGAATGTTGGACCCTTCATGTACTAAACTGACAATCAGACTCTGTTGCTGGATGATAAAATAACCTTATCAAATTCATTCACTAAACAGTTGAGTAAATAGTGCATAGTATAAGTGCATAGTGTATAGTGTGTCTTTTGTGGCGCACTTGGGCTGCGTCTGAAATCACATACTCTCTTGAGTAGGCCAGGTACTTATTTTGAACAAGTAATTACTCCACTACCGCTGAAAAATTATGTTCTATATAGTATGAATGTGTGTAGTAGTAGAATGTAATCTGGACGTACTACATTCACCATGTTGTCATTATCATGTGACCTACCCGCTTTACTAACATTCATAAATCCTCTCCAGTGGCCTTATGGGATAGTAAAGTGTTCATCATATGCACACTTCAGAATCTCGCCAGAAGAAGTAGGTCATCCAGGTTCTTTTTGTCTATTCTTTGTGTGTAGGCCTACTATAAATTCAGACATAAGGGTCAAATGTTTACCAAAGTGTATTTGGGGATTGTTTTGAAAAGATTGTCTTATTTGTCTTATTACTAAACATTACAGTTACATAGTGTTGTTTTAAATAGATTGGTGGCCCGTGGACAGTTTCAGAGTTTCAAACACTCTGATTCGGTCAGTGCTACAACACAATGTCGGTGAGAGGGGAACAAATAAAAGCAAATGCACACAATCTCACAAATGGGTTTCCTGCAGTTGATGACTGCACACACATGGTATATTGATCAAATGCTATACAAAAGCATGTGTAATTGACTGAAGATCTCTTCCACAGCTTTAACTGAGCTCCAGCGGACAGCCAGCCTGTTTTCACTTACGTCTGTTAAACACACACACACACACACACACACACACACACACACACACACACACACACACACACACACACACACAACTATTTGTCCTCAGAGGACCTGTTATAAAATCCTGACATGTGAAAGCTTTAATGATTTCTATGGACACACGCCAGCTGAAAAAAAAACATGATTTGTAATAAATCAGATCTCTCTTTCTCTATAACTAGGCTACATCATTTGTATCTAATCAATTCTTCCAACAAGGAAAATGTAATTGCTCAGAGGAAAGATAATTGAATTCGACTCAAATGTTTCTCTTATAAGAGTGAAAAATGTCACAAATGAGACAACTGCCGACATTTAAAAGTATGGGTTATGACGTAATATATTGAAATCTTTGATTGTATGGTTTGGGACATTGTTAAGATATGGAATGTATTTGGGGGATTATTGTGGTCTATTGCAGTATTCCTCCATGACAGCAGGGGGCGTCAAGTTACTATCAGAGCTACACAAAGAAAAGAAAAAGCATGTTTTAACCATAGACTGTAAAAAAGTTTTACCTAAGACATTTTAAAAGTTAGTGCAAATCACCCTTCAATACAAGGCCTCATGTACAATCTAGTGTGAGAGAGAAAAACTGGAAACAATTATATTGTATTCACAACCCTTATGAAACAGAATGATGTCATTCCTTCTGGAGCAAGTCTAAGTCTTGTGGTTAAGGAGAGGTAGTGTGTGTTTTTAGATGTTCTGAAGGGCAATCTTGTGTTCGCAGATGTGGCATTTCAATTTTCTTTTTTTTCCTGCAGACTGGTGTGGTGTGATTTATCATATGCACGTAATAGGTAACTGAATATAATGTTTTGTGTCTTACTGGATGTTTCACTCTTTCTTTTAACAGCAATACCATAGATGAAAGCAGCTGACGGAAGTCAGGTAAATAATTCAAAACTCAACTGGTATTTTTAACTGAGAATTGAGATGTGTTTTAGTGCTGAAAGATAGGGAACATTTATTCATCCACACAATTAATCATTCAAGCATACACTACTGAATTATTTCATACTGTTTTATTATGCTTTAAATTCATCGCAACTCCTAAAACGATTATTCTGTATTTTTTGTTGTACTTTGCTGTATACAGTAAATCACGTAATACAATTGAAGGCAAACTACATGCAGGATAAAGAACTTCAAAGAATCAAGCTGTTTATTTACACATTGTCTATTATTATTATTATATTAATGATTGTTAATAATGAGTACAAAATAATAGAATCTACCTCATTTTTCTGTCAATAAACACAGATGAAGTAGGAAAACATGCAAATGTAAATCTATTAAAAATTTGCTTGTCACAAGTAAAAAAAGCACAAAACAAAAGATAGGCATTGTATATACTGTACTGACTCGAAAGGTGATGGCATTGTATGATATATTACTTGAGGGCTAATATTTTCAACTAACTTACAGTTTAGTCATAAATATACAGTTTGTGATTATGTGGATATAATCAATCACTTAAATCAAGTCTTTTAAACAAAATATGTTGCAGTATTCTGGAGTTGCAGTATTCTATTGCAGTGTTGGAGGAAACATTGAGACACCCTTATCATCATGTAGCAATACATACTCTTTGGTGACATTTTCACCTGAAGTGATTTTGATAATTTCTTTGTCTGCATGTATGACAAATCTATAGCAGAACTTTAGAGCAATTTTTCTGGTAAGGTATTGCTTTATGAGATAGTCTAGACATGCTATCAAACCGTGACATGAGGGCTTCTCTTGCTGCAGCCAGACTTTTTTGTTCAGTAAACCCTCAGCAGTGAGGCTCTCAAGCTTTAAATGACAATTCGTTTCCACAGTTGTGCCTGGATCGCTAAATTCTAAGGTGTAGGTTACTGAGAACCTGTTGCATTTAATGTGTAGTCTTGACACACCCTCCTCATTAACAGCTTCTTGAGCCTGTGTAAAACAGGAGTTAAACTCATCTTGGCAAGAGTGGTTGAAAAAGTGAGAGGCGTTAATGCAATGCTTTTTGACTTTGTTGTCATATCTGTTGTGGATACAGACATTGACACAGGTTTGGTTGTTTTCTGATGTTACAGTAAAAAGCGCCTCTTTACTCTGACCAATTTGAACACAAGAGTAGTTTCCTTTAACCAACAATTTTGAGTTCTTTTTTAGAGGGTGGTCTCGAAGGAATCTCTCAGCAAAGTCCAAGTTGGAGAGAAGGGTGTTGTCAGAAAAGTTCTTTTCCTTAAGATCATGCATCACAGACATTATGTTTTCTGTGACAGGTAGAAAACTGGGGTAACATCTTGGAAAAATAAAAACATAAATAATTGTTATAAACACGTTTATATGCATTAATGTTTAACTTCCTCTTGCAGATCATCATCAATTTTCAGAGTGTACTTACAATGGAGTGTCCATTGAGAAGGTGGAGAGATTTCTCTAGCAGACCAAACAATTCACTGGGATGATCCACACTGTCATCATATCAGCAGACTGTACATGAGGAGAAATGTACAATCATTATCCCAAAATTAACAGTGATCATAAGTGGAGGGGTCTTTTAGAACTCTGGAGTGAATGTTTTACCTAAATCCCCTCCCTCTCATTTACAACCTTAGATTATGATGTAATTTAAAAAGTTTTGTTTCAGTGAGCGGTGTGCAAACAGTTTACAGAGGTCCATTTCAAAACTGCACAGGTAGGCACTTTTACACTTTAGAAAGAAGTAATCATCCTTTATAACTTTAAGTTCCTTTATAATCCAGTTGTTTTATGTGTGGTTAGAATGAGTATTTGTAGTTTGAATGAGATATCATTTTCATCAGGTAGCCAATCAAATCCTTTATAGAAAAATTACTTAAAAAATAAAATAAAAAACTTTACGAAACGTTTTGTATTTTGTCAACTTAAAACGGAAAAGACAACTGCACAGACTTACCGTCCTAGATCTTTGTCCAGTGGTCAAATGAAAGCTAGAAAAAAACAACAACTTTCTTTTAAATGTTAAAATGATTTCAGCAAATATTGTCCTCCAGCAGTTCGTTGATGTTTAGCTCTCAGGCTCTTGCAGGATCACTGAAAATTTAACGGTATAGGCTAGGTTATAAGTTATAAGTTTCGGTTTGCACTTTCTGGTTAAGTTTCGTTTTCGAGTAAAATGAGAGAGGGGAACTACGGAGTCCCTAAAGGTACATGATTGTGGAAAAAATGAGATGGGAGGAAAAATAAGTAAATACTTTGCGTTCGCTCGCAAAACCTTTGCATCCCCCCGATAAATTTGCTTTCGCTCGCAAAACCAGTTTTTTTTTTTTGGAGTAGCCTGGCAAATGAAAAGTTATCTAAAATAGGCTCAAAATATCAAACATCTTTGATACCTTTGAACTTATTATAATCCTAGTTTTGCATAAGAAAAATGCGGCTCTCGGGCTGGAGGTTGTGAGTCAAGATTCTGGATAGGTCCTTTGGAGGAGATGGACAGTTTGAGCCCAGATGTACAATGTAGGACAGGACAGGTGTCCCAGCGGTCGTATGCACCTTACAGTGTAAGAGCAACATGCCGCTTGGACACAGGAAAGGCCTCTGGATGGAGAAGTCGAGGCATGGTCTTCAGGTGTGAGTCCAGCAGTCCTTCATGATGGATTTTAGCTTTCACTGACGGGAGTCAAGATCAAGAGAACAGAGGGCACAGAGAAACATCTCCTTTTGGGAAGAAATAAACAAATGGGCATTACGTTCATATTAAGAAATTGACTGTAAAGAAGAATTATGGTAACCTTAGAAAGAATAAAAAAGTTTAGACACCCTGTTTTTGTCCTAAATTTGAATCTAATGATGATATTTTATAAGTACACAACATACAGTAAGTATTTCAAACTAGTCAAACTTACCAGTAAAAGTAAACAATGATAAGTAATAATTATAATTTTGCCTTAATTTTCACCACTTGTATCATAATTATTTTTAGTACACTGATATTTTAAATTTCATCTGTAATTTGTGACTTAATTATTTTTAAGTCACATATCCCTTTTGTCATCTTCATGGTTGAGTTTTGGATGTAACCACCTCTCAAAGCTCTTATATATGTTTAATTTTACCTTTTGATTCAAATTAGAAAGAGAAAGTCTCACCTCAAGCTGCTGCGCTCTCTTGCTGTGTCTGTGTGTTGAGGTGATGGACAGGTGTCAGGTAGGTGGATAAACACCACATTGTTGATAAATCTGTGTTTTCTGTGCACACAGATCACACTACATATAACACAAGCTTCCCATTTGCAACACACATATAGTACAATACATGAAACATGTCAGTGCAGAGGACTGTAACATTATAAAAGTCTTTTTAGATTAATTTCATGTGCTTTAATAGAACTGGTGGAATAGGACCGAAGATTCTGATGACTGTTCTGTATTACTCAGAACTGTTTTAAATGCTGGATCTATTGTGATGTTTCTGCAACTCATCTATCTGTGGCCAATGACCAAAGTTTAGTATAATATCAAACACCTCATGATGTACTGGATTATTGATTATTGTCAGTAAAACCAGTCAGCTAGAAATCAAAATATCAGTTCAACATGAGACGTGCTCTTTAAAATACTGTAACGATTTCAACTGTTTTTTAACTTCAACCACATGCCTTCTCTCTAAAACACTGCACTGGGGTCGACCAACTGAAATGATTGGTCTTGAGGCAGTAAGAGAGAAGTAAGGACAACTGATAGATGACATCTGCCTGTATAAAATCAATATTATATAGAAAAGACTAAAATAAATTGTGAATAAACATTGATCATTACAATGTTTCTATGCTTGAAGTGACTTTGTTCAGTATTTAAATGCACACATATTATCATGTGGTATATGATATTGTGTCTCGTCATGCCTTTCGATTTCAGAAATCAAATCATTTGTAACTATTCTTCATTTTGGTGAATTGGTGGCCAATTCGTATTTGTGCAACCTCATTTGTATGTTATTGTTCGACCTGCTTACGCCCCAGTGGCGGTTAGGTTTAGGGTTGGGGTTACGTTTTTTCTAAAAATCAAACATTTCTCATTTCCTTCCAATGTTATGAGATATTTTAAAGCAATAAGCAGAAGGAGCAGATAAGCGATGAAACAACTGGACAGTAGAAAAGAAAAGAAAATAGGAAGACAACCAGTGATGAGGGGAAAAGGGGCAGGATCGTGAAAGCTGCTGTTGAATGCCTTTTGATCTAAAACCTCTGCCTGACAAGGGGCAGTTGCCATGGCAACGCTGAACTGCCAAAGATATGTGTTGATGGATGACAGTTGAGCCAGTAGCATTAGACAGATTCTACGCCTGGAAGAACAGAAGGAGAGAGAGAGAGAGAGAGAGAGAGAGAGAAGAGGCATCATGCTTCTCTGCTCCTCTATTAGTGTTGACAATGACATGATGCTTGTCATACTGTGCATCACAACACACCCACACACAGCTCCTCTCTCTCAAACTGCCATGGTGCCCCAGGGAAGGTGAGGTGAATGCTGAGGCCGGCTGTCATGGTTGAAATTAGACTCATGTGACATTTGAGTGAATTCAGAAAGTGTGAACCTTTTTTTGTTTACGTCTTGTTAGTTTAACAGTGTGTAAATTCTGCAAATAACATTCTTCCGGATGAAAAATGCCTCTCCCTGTCTGATAGCACCCGAATCCTGCATCATTAGTCAGACCGGGAACACTTTCCTCAAATAAAGCAAAACCGCAGCCAGACCTGTCATTGCAGAGATATGAAAAAAGGAGATTGGTGGGGGGGAGGGGGGAAGTGAGCGAAAAAATGATTGAACTGCAACAATATGTTAGGAAGGAAGGGTTCAGGAGAGACTGAGAAAGACAAAACATTTTGTAACGAGAAAAAGAGCACGAGTGACAACAATCAACGTTGCTTCCTTAATTTTTATATTTATAAGGCTATATTACCCTTTGTTAAATTCACTTTTTATACAGGGTTTCACATTTGTAATTCTGAAAGAGAGCTAATCGGTCCCCAAAACAATCGATTCTGTTTTGCAAGGCATTGGGAATTGCGAGTCAACTTCAAAGCTTGGAGTCGATTCCATTAAGAGGATTCTTGAGATCTTCCTCCAAGTCCAGACTTTTGCTTATCGATGGCTCATAAAAGTGCACATCAAGAGCTCATATCGGCCACAAACTCGTGACTTGACTTTTTTTTGTAATTTTTACTGTCATTTCTATAATTTCACTTCCTCACATTCATAACAAAACATACTTCTACATCAATAAATGGGTCTGAAAAGATTTGATAAATCTTTGAAAGTTATTCAAAATACACTCACCTAAAGGATTATTAGGAACACCATACTAATACTGTGTTTGACCCCCTTTCGCCTTCAGAACTGCCTTAATTCTATGTGGCATTGATTCAACAAGGTGCTGAAAGCATTCTTTAGAAATGTTGGCCCATATTGATAGGATAGCATCTTGCAGTTGATGGAGATTTGTGGGATGCACATCCAGGGCACGAAGCTCCCGTTCCACCACATCCCAAAGATGCTCTATTGGGTTGAGATCTGGTGACTGTGGGGGCCATTTTAGTACAGTGAACTCATTGTCATGTTCAAGAAACCAATCTGAAATGATTCAAGCTTTGTGACATGGTGCATTATCCTGCTGGAAGTAGCCATCAGAGGATGGGTACATGGTGGTCATAAAGGGATGGACATGGTCAGAAACAATGCTCAGGTAGGCCGTGGCATTTAAACGATGCCCAATTGGCACTAAGGGGCCTAAAGTGTGCCAAGAAAACATCCCCCACACCATTACACCACCACCACCAGCCTGCACAGTGGTAACAAGGCATGATGGATCCATGTTCTCATTCTGTTTACGCCAAATTCTGACTCTACCATCTGAATGTCTCAACAGAAATCGAGACTCATCAGACCAGGCAACATTTTTCCAGTCTTCAACTGTCCAATTTTGGTGAGCTCGTGCAAATTGTAGCCTCTTTTTCCTATTTGTAGTGGAGATGAGTGGTACCCGGTGGGGTCTTCTGCTGTTGTAGCCCATCCGCCTCAAGGTTGTGCGTGTTGTGGCTTCACAAATGCTTTGCTGCATACCTCGGTTGTAACGAGTGGTTATTTCAGTCAAAGTTGCTCTTCTATCAGCTTGAATCAGTCGGCCCATTCTCCTCTGACCTCTAGCATCAACAAGGCATTTTCGCCCACAGGACTGCCGCATACTGGATGTTTTTCCCTTTTCACACCATTCTTTGTAAACCCTAGAAATGGTTGTGCGTGAAAATCCCAGTAACTGAGCAGATTGTGAAATACTCAGACCGGCCCGTCTGGCACCAACAATCATGCCACGCTCAAAATTGCTTAAATCACCTTTCTTTCCCATTCTGACATTCAGTTTGGAGTTCAGGAGATTGTCTTGACCAGGACCACACCCCTAAATGCATTGAAGCAACTGCCATGTGATTGGTTGATTAGATAATTGCATTAATGAGAAATTGAACAGGTGTTCCTAATAATCCTTTAGGTGAGTGTAAAGTGCACTGACACTAAGTGTCTCTTAAATAAAAGAATGTATATATATAAAAAATATAGCATGTAAAAATAATTATAGCAAATTGCTCTCGTTTTACACCCAAAATCCTCACGTCTCTTTCCAGGTTTTTCACACGGTTGCTTTAAAATGTTACTGTCTCCCCTTTTCACTTCTAATCCCTATAAGCAGTGTTTACTGGAATGTTTCTAAAGCAGGTAAATATAATCAGGGCTGCCAACTTTTGATTTCAGCTTGAAGGGAAAATGTTTTGCAGAGATGAAATAGGCCTATGTAATAGCCTATAGTGCATATTTAGCTAAATGCTCCTCTAGAATAAAATTTTATTCATTAATGGCTTTCCTGAGGTGAATGTAAGTAAAATATTGAAACACTTTAACACTTTTGAAACACTGATTGAGTGATTACATGAAACAAGTTGTAGGCTAGACTGTATCTTTCATCATACCTTCTCTGATGTTCATTCATGTTTATTTTGTGCTATAACTATAGTAAAAGGGAAGAGATGATCAGTTCACGTGCCAGTTGAATTGAGGCACATTAAAGAGCGCCAAAACGGTATTTAGTGTGTGAATAAAACTGACAGAAGAGAGCATAAGAACAGTGTCAATTGAGTCTCACACTGAAATGCTGCTGATATTTATTATCTGTCACAACATGTCTGCGGAAATAATTAGGGGTTATTCATGGTCTGTGGTAGTAATTGGTTAATGCTTTTACATTTTTAAATGTCCTTTTAATTTTTGATGGTTGAAAGGTGAGTAGAATCTCTAGTTTGCGTTCATAGAGCGAACCTTTCGCTGTTTAGTTTAACGGAAGTTACTCCCGTAATCCGCGCAAAGCGTCATGGGGTGTAGGAAAAATGTGGATACTCCAGAAGATTCGAGGAAAACTAAAGCGGATTTATGTAGCGACTACTACTGATTTCTACTGATAGACAAACAGATAGGCCTATTGAAACCTAAACAGTTTGCATCCTCGTCACGGCTGTACTTCTCCAAGCAATGCTACAGTAAGAACCTCATAAATATGCAAATGTTTACAATATTTACAAATGTTCAGTGTAATGTTGAAACCTGACGACTCAGGATTAAGATAACTTAAAATGACAGTTACTGTAAGTTTAGAAGCTGAAAACCCCATGACAACTACACTGAACAACAAATTCCAGAGGTGGACTCACTCAAATAAATCCAACATCCTATGTCTGCTACTTTAACAGAAGCACTGTGCTCCATCTAAAATAATCTCATCTCAGGGTGTGTTCATAATAACCACTGAGTGAATGTGTGGATGTTTGACCGTGTGTGTGTTTGCCATGAACCTTTTTTCGCCTCAGGGGATCCCAGACTGCTTTTCCAGTAAACATTGTTTCCATAGTGATAATGGAGAAGAGAGGAAGGAAGTGAAGAGGTGACAGCAAGAGTAATAAGAGAGAGAATGAGTGAGAGAGAATGTGTGTGCGTGAATCCAAAGAAATAAGCTGTGTGCCAGATATAATCACATCACAAGGAGATAAAGGGAACATTGTGGGCTCGGGATCATTCCTTTATTCTTAACACATTTCACAAAAACACACACACATACATTCAAACCCGAACAATGTTTAAGATTTCATTTCATTTCCTACCAGCATTGTTGCCAGTATAAATTCTGCTCTTGTCTGAGGGTCTCCCATTTTGTGTTTTTAGAAATAAAAAAATAAATGTAAAACGCATAAACAACCAATATAAAAAAAAGTGCATAAAAATAAAAACTTTGATAGTGAATGGAGATTCTCTCATTCGAACCAAGAATCACTGGACTCAGTGGACCTCAAGACAACAGATTAACATGGACACTGAGGTATCTGTACAGGAATCTGTCATCTGTGATAGTGTCAATTATCCTAATAGAGATACCTCTATGCGTTTTGATTCCTGAATATGTAAATGTCCGAAATGTTAAGGGCGCTAAAGGGAATATGATTGTTCTAAAAATGTTGGCCACCTTCAGGGCCTCATGCATTCTGGCTAAAATCCACTGCATGTAAATGTGATGATAATCATGGAAAGCAACCCATGTCATGCATTTCTCAAGTGCCTATGATATCAACAAAATTAAATTTAGAACATTTTATTATTATTGTCTTTTTTTCCACTTCACATGGTGCCTGTCTCTGTGGTTCAGTCACAAATATCCACAAACTCCACAAACACAGCAAACAGATTAAACAAGAGCATTTAAGGCACAGTATGGTAGTTTTCACAAGAGACAGAGCAATATGTGAATTTGCTGTCCCTTTTGATTTGTGGTGTTGTGTAATCCAGAAGTACAAAAAGCACACTAAAATTCAAAATCATTGACCATTGATATTCTGGTTTGTATAATTGATCTATGAGACTGCTGGAAACCAGTTTCTTCTTTTGTTTCCACAGCAAGTGTTCATTTGTTATTTTCCCCTGGCGTGAGCCCTAGCGAGGGCCCCATGGTGTCCAGCGCCTATAGTGTCTGAAAGCCACCGCTGTGAAACCTCCCCTCCTCTAACCCTCTCTTTCCCTTTTTCTGTCTCTTTTACCAGGCTCTTGTCATCCCTGTGGCTCTGCGGCCGGAGACCATCGCTCGTCCTGTTCTGCTCTCTGGTTTCTGCTTGACACAGAGCCACCATAGGACACACAGAGTCCTCTTCTTCATCACTGTCCTCCTCCTCCTCATCCTCCACCTCACGCAGCTGTGGAAATCTAACTGATGATGATGATGATGATGATGATGAAGAAGAAGGGCGAGAGTTGGAGTATACGTCCCGTTCGTACACAGACAGGGGGAGCTGGAGGTAACGTCCGGCTGCGTATAAACAGCAGCAGGCTGGGACGCACTCCTGTCCTTCCCTCCTCAGCAGACGCAGGCGTTTGCGATACGGCCCAGGCGGCGTCATGCAGGGCTGCAGGGCAGGAGGGGGGAGTGGTGTATTCGTGGCTGGGGTTTGGAGGGGACAAGGCATGGTTGTCTGACCTGATGGGAAACACCAGTCGCTCTGGAGGAGGATTTCGTTTCTGAGACGCCGGAGAAGGTTGTTGATGAGCACAGACCGCCGCAAGAAGGACTCAGGGTCATCCATGAAACGCAGCTTCTCCAGAGAAAGACGGAGAATGTTAGCACGCTCCTCCAGGACTGGTGACACCTGCTGGCCCAGAAGACACTATGAGCATTCATAAGTGAGGTAAGGTCAGTTATCAAGTTAACCTTTATGATTCATTACGTGTTGTGGGGATCAAATCTAAGGGTTAAATGTTTTGTTTTGTTTGCTGATTGTGCAGTGTCATAAAGTGATATACAGTAAATTAGGGAAACAAAAGCTATTATGAAACTAGCAGTGCAAAAATATGACCGTTCAATAAAATGTGACTAAAAACTAAAACTGAATTGAACAAAAAAACCTGACAATCTGAAATCTGCACTAAAAATGCACTATGAGCAGAAACTAATTTAAAATGACTGAGAAAATGTATTTAGCTTTTGTATTTTCATACAGCTTTCTAACAGCTGAAATCTGAGTTGATCCAAATAATGTCAAGGGTGTGTTTACACTTGTAGTTCAGTTCTCTTGGTTCTTTTGGTCCAGAGCAAAAAATAAAATTATACATTTAGTCCTGGTTCACTTAGTGTTCACACTGTGATTTTTAAAGGGTACCTATTATGCAAAAAATCACTTTTACATGGTGTTTGAACATAAATGTAAAAATACCCATAAATCATGAGCAGAGTCTCAGAATAAGCCGTTTGCAGTTTATGCAATGTGACGCCCATGACTAATGACGGACTCCGCGCTATTAGCATAGACCCCATTTGCACATTACCAGATTTTCAATGATTCTCAAACAACTCGTCAGATGAATCAATCTCTCTAAATCCCCTTTTTCCGCGAGCTGCTCTGCTCTGATTGGCCAGACAGCTCAGTCTGTTGTGATTGGTCTACCGTGTCGAAAACGCCCATTGCCATAACAACGTCAGCTCTGTTTGTCCTAAAGCTTCCTACACCGTAAACTAAACACAGTAGCGAATAATGACGTCGATTTTACCATATCAATCTGAGCGCGAGTGCAATGATGAAACACTGGAAGATCTAGTTATTCAACCTGAACCTCCATCGCAAGGACAACTCGAGCAGGACGTTTCTCAGTGATACACTACTCAGTTTGAGGTACATTATGAGATGTTGCAACTGTAATTCCTCACCATCAGCATTAACAAGTGCATGTCCATAAACAAACTGATTATTTTACTTGTACTTATTTATTTACCGAGTATTTTTCTAATTTATTGCGGTGAACATGTGGAAACTGTATCAATAACAGTGCATACAATAGCCGAGCTCTAGCGTGAATGACTGATGTAACATAAACGTTCGTAAAACAAATCTTGCTTCATGCTTAATCTTTCCTCAAAGTAGTGAGAATGACAGACAATCTGCATTAATAGACACAGTTTTAGGTAATAGTGGCCCACAACTGATTAGCAGAAGTATTTCAGTAAGACAGTAATAATGTGAGTTAACCAGTTAGCAGGAGAACAACACAAAATAAAACTCAAAACTAAGCCACCTTTCAAGAGCAAGCGGTTAGCGAATCCTGCATTGAATTCCGAGATTTGAGAAGCAGTCAGTAAAATAAAGAGAACACAGCAAAAGTTTAGGATTATACTGCTGTGGTATCGTGGTAAAGATTAATTAACCACTGATTCTTCACATGCACATTGTATTTGAAAGTTTAAGCACAATACGACCTGGAAGAGAACTTAGTTTAATACTCACGGGACGTGCCGTCTGACATCCAGCTTTCTGTGAGTGTGCTTCGGATGTGTGCGCTCAGAAAACCATCAGAAGTTTATACTGATATAGAAATAGAGCAAACCTATGTTTTAATTTTTGGCAGAGTATCCGAGGCACGAGCTGTAAAGGATCCACCCTCTTCTGGAAAGCGGGGTGGGGAGCAGCAGCTCATTTGCATTTAAAGATATATGCACGAAAACAGCATGTTTTTCCTTCCACTCAAAAATGACCATTTGCAACATGGTATAATAAATGATCTGTGGGGTATTTTGAGCTGAAACTTCACAGACACATTCTGGAGACACCTGAGACTTATTTTACATCTTGTAAAACGGGGCATAATAAGACAGAACCTAAAGATACAAAACAAAACAAAACAGCGTTTATGACATATATTTTGCGTACATATGATGGTATTTTTACGAGCTGAGAACTCATGAAGAGCTTATAAAATCTGTAAAGTAGTCAAAACAATGCCAGGAATTCCTCTGTTGCACACAAATGAAGATTTGCTACAAGGAGACTGAGTTTCCGATGCTTATAGTGTAATGCCTGAGCATTCTGTCTTTTTTAGGGTCGCATCTTGTGACATCAAGTCCTGTTTTTGGTTTGTTTAGATGTCTTTGGTCCGTGTTGCATTCATATTTCAGTTGACCCCAACCAAGAGTTTGTTTGGAAGCAGATCGAGACCCACCTTTTCATGAGTCTCGGTTTGCTTGTTTGGTGCGCACCAAGATTTGGACGGCAGCGTTCACATTTATTCAATTGAACCGCAATGACAGAGCAATCGCACCAGAGTTTTTAATCAAACCTAACCTGCCAAGTGTGAACACACCCTAAATGTTAAAGTAAAAATGAAAAATATATTATTTTGTTGCTCAGTGAATTTTTGCAGGCAAAATCCAGTAGGAATCCACACAAAAGGTAATTTCAAGCCAGGGTGAACGATTTCCATGTGCAGATTTTGCAGTGGGTTCAAGTATGGTCATGCAAATTCTCTGCATTAACCTAAAGAAAGCTGCTTGGTTTGAAAGTGACTTCTGTGTGAGATGTGCTTCATACATAACTACACTATTGACAACAGTCAATGGATCGCAATTTGACCACACCTTTACAATATTAAAACTTAGTCCAAGTGTCCAAACTTCATATAATTTTATGAATTACCAAAGTGAAAAACATATGATGTGTTGTGTAGAAATATGCCGAATTCTGTAGAGCTAGAATTCTGTAGACTCACAGTGTGACAGTAACGCCTGAAGCTCAATACAGGTTCTTCATCCTCCACAAACTTCCTCTTGAAATAAGAGATCCGTGACATGGCCACACGATCCATCACATGATCAGGAACTCGTCTGTAATGGGGCTCTGGAGACAAAATGGGAAGGCTCATTAATAGGCTACGTCTTCTAGATCAAAGACTGGAATGAAGAGAATTTCTGGCCTGTTTTAGTGTCAAAACTGGATTTTGAAACGTCTACTTTGGAACAGAACATCATGAGCACCATCTGATCATGGTAGTCTGATTTTCAGAAATGAGACTAGTTTCAAACCTTCTCTGAGCCCTTGGGTGTCACCCCCTGGTGGTGAGGGGGTGGAGACACAGGTTTTACTGCAGTGTTCTGATTCCCAGATCGGTTGGTAGATTGATGGCGGTGCTTCAGCCTCGGGTTCACAAAAGGGGTTCTTTGATAAGACCAAAGCCATGGTTTCACCTCAGTTCTAAACAACAAAAACACAAACATAATTCTAAAAAAAACATCATGTAATGAAATCATTATGTTAAAGGGAAAGTTCTCTCACAAATGAAAATTCTGTCATCATTTGCTCACATTCATGTCATTCCAAACTTTCTTTCTTCTATGAAACACCAAAGAAGATATAATTTTTTTTTTCTGTTCAGTGAAAGTCAGTGGAGTCCAATGTTATTTTGGACCCCTTTGACATTCATTGTATAGACAAAAACTGTTGATATATAATTATTTCTTTTTAAACCAGAGGCCCACTCCTTAGTAAAGTTTAATGCTAGTAATTATGTAATGCATGTAATTTAATGCATAATTAGTTTTTGTTAAATTTTTTAACTGTCCAATCCTTCAAAAACAGCCTCTTTGCAAAGCTTGTATTATATTTATGTCAGCTTTATAAAACAATCTGTGCTGAAATGATCATAGACTTAACAAAAACAGCCAGTAGTTTCTTACATTGTTTTCATCATACATGCATTTCTCAATGGGGAGCAGGTTTTTAGTTCTGAAATGTAGTTACAGTATGTTTTCATAGTACAATTAACTCTTTTATCTCAAAAGATCAGGAACAATTTGAATCCTCATTATAACCCCTTTAAAGAAAGCAACCTCTCAACAACACTGAGCTACTTCACATTCTTTGGTTATTTCCTGTATCTTTGAAGATTGTATTAACAAGGCATTTGAAAAACACATCGAGAACCTTTAAAACAGCTAATAGAGCAAAACCACACAAACACACTCTCCGATAACGACATGGAGAGAGAACAAGATTCAATATAAGCTGCTAAGACAGATACCTTATCTTATTGTGTGATCTCTCTTTAATCATTTTGTTCTCTGTTCAACCACACACACACAGTGACAGGAGAGAGAGAGAGGGGGAAAGTTCTGGATGACTGCCTCTACAAAGGTCATTAATCTTCACTGACAATTTCACACACACACTATTACTCTCATGTAGTGGGTTCAGTTGGCACATATTGAACTGCTATTTCGCCATGCAGGCTGTTCTGTATCACTATACACAATTCTCACATGGCAACAAACAATATTTATTTGTAACTATTAGGGCTGTCAATCGATTAAAACATTTAATGCATATGGTGTCACTTAATTATTCAAATGAATCACATATATCAGTATTTACTGAGAAAAGCCCCCAAAATAAGATAATGTATTACATTTTTGTGGCAAAAAAAGCATTGACATAAACACATTTTATTTCCATATCATTAATCATTGTTAGTCTGTCTGAGGTAGAAGAAACTTGTCTTGTATTCCATCTGTGATATTTATTTTTATTGTCTTTTTTATTTATTTTTATTGCTTTTTGTTCTTTTCGAAAAAAATTGTCTCCTTATTATGAAATGTATATAGCGTGTTAGTGGACATGATTAATTAGGTGTATTTTATTCCATTATCATTTTTTATTTTTTACTATTTATTTATAATTATACAATTTTAATAATGAATTGCACCAAATGAACAAATTAATTTGACTGCTGTATAAATAAGTAAATAAAAAGTCGGTTAAAACTGAAATGGTAAAAATCCCACAAAAAAAAAAGAAAAAAAAAAAAAGAAAAAAAAAGTGCACGCACACAGACAAAAACAATGTTCCTCTTGCAAGTAAGCTTAATTCGGCTGTAATAACCCGTCTTCTTTTTAGTCTGTGTCCGCAGGGTTTGGATCACACTGAGCTCATGTGGGAGAGACGTGTTTAATCAGAGCAGATCCTGCTCTCCTCCTCTCCCTCATACTGTCGTTACCTGTTTCTCATTCCGCCCACAACTCTGCTTTGAATTTACGCTTTAGAAGACAGAGAGCTGACACAGAAGCAGAGCTTGCTCAAACACACACACACACACGGTCTGTCTTTGTCTCTTTGCTCGTTTTGTGCTTTTATGCACTCTCTCTCTCTCTCCATCTCTTCCACTTTCCTTTTCATGTGAAGAAAACATAAAAAGGTGCTGGATCTGTTGGATTTGCACCTTATCAGTCACACACGCACACATACACAAATATCACAGGGTACAGAAGCGAGTGTGTACTAGAACTGTGAAGCTCAGTAGATGCTAAAACTACAAATTATAAAACACAGTTGATGCTAAAAACAGCAGAGAGACAAAAAAAAAAAAAGAGAGAAAGAATGAGCGATCCAAACTAAGGAATCATGTAAGGGATAAGCTTTCAGTTCTGCCGTTGTGGTTTTTCCTATGCAAGAACCACAATTGCAGGTTTCCATTGAGATAATGTAGTTTTTGGCTTTACTCACTAAAACCACAACATCCAAAGCTCATGATACTTTTTAACTCTTTACTGAGTTATAAAAAGCTGGTAAAGCTCACTCACACATTTACCTAACTGTCTCAATAGGGACATATGTGTGTGTGTGTGTGTGTGTGTGTGTGTATATACATATATACACATTTTACTGTGAATATAGTAAAATGTGATTTATTCATGTGATCAAAGGTGAATTTTCAGCATCATTACTCCAGTCTTCAGTGTCACATGATCCTTCAGAAATTATTCTAATATGCTGATTTGTTGCTCAAGAAACATTTATTATTATCAATGTTTTTGCTGCTTAACATTTTTTTGTGTAAACAATGATACAAATCAAACATTTGTGGTAAGACTAAAAAAGAGAGAAATTAATACTTTTATTCATTAAGGATGCATTAAATTCAACAGTAAAGACATTTATAATGTTACTAATGTTTTAATGCTTTAAAAAACAATTTATTAAAAAAAAGAAGAAAAAAAAGCCGTTAATTGAACCTTCTATTCATCAAATAATCTTGAAAAAAATTATGTTTCCAAAAACTTTTTATGATTTTTAATATTTAAAAAAAAGTATCTTATGATAACCAAGGCTGCATTTATTGAAATAAAAAATTGCTCAAATTTAATTTTTAAAAAGTTGCTTTTTATCAGCCATTAGTCCAGTCTTCATTGTCACATGATCCTTCAGAAAACATACAAGTTTTCTGATTTGGTGCTCAAAAAACATTTCTTATGATAAATGTAGAAAATGATTGTGCTGCTTAATGTTTTTTTAAATGATTTTACAGGATTCTTTGAATACCCAGCATAGTTGGAAAAAAAACACCCCAGCATTTATTTGAAATATAATTTTTTTGTAACATTATAAATGTGTATATGCATCCTTGCTGAATAAAAATATTATTTTTTTAATCTTACTAACCCCAAATCTTTGAGTGGTGATATATATTTAATTAGAATTAATATTTAAATAATTGCATTTATATAAATAATTACATAAAATGTTACTTAAATATATTAAATTATGTATAATCTTTTTTTTTTTCACTTGAGAACATCCTCTAATGCCCCCAAAGGTATGTTTTGTCAGATTTAGCTAACTTCTGGGGACATGCACTTCTTTTGTATAGCTTATTAAGAACCATAGTCTTACTGGGTGGTTAGTCTTCCAGAAAATGTATTCCTTTGAAATTATTTAAATTATTTCCAAATTGCCTTGTCAAATAGAAAGTAGCAAGAAAGAGAGACGGAGCAGACATAAGAAACGCTGCACAATTAATCAGGTTACGAGAACAACTTCAGGCATCAGCTCATACTCATCTCTCTGGAACACCAGGCTGACAGATCATTCTAGAACTCCAACATAAGTCGACTACAAACTTGTTCTTGGTCTGTGTAGCAGAGACACATTGGCACATGCACAGATCTAAAGAGTCATCATCAACGCCACAGTCTGCCCACACAGCCTGACCCAGAAACAGACACATGATTTATGAGAAACATGAGTAACTGATATAAACACTCAAGTTCAAAGATGTAATTTATGACAAAATATGGAGGTGAAACTGCGCACATGTTCACAGAGGCAACAATTTCTGATGTGAATTTATGACTTTCTAGTGAAAACCATATTCTGTTTGAAAAATACACACCAAGTGTATATAACATTAAAGAAATTGACTTGTTCAACCAAAAAGCTCTTTTACGACTTAGAACGCAAATCGTACGAACTAGTTTAGGATACTTTTATTGTGCAGAAAAAAAGTCATACAGGTTTAGAAGTTAGGACAACATGATTTATGATTTATGAATGACTTCTTTAGTTCGTGCACACACATGCAGAACCCAAATTGACTACAAAGAGTCACACAGTAAAGTGTGAAACACACCCTGCTGCGGTGACGCCCCAATTTACCATAAGGTGAAAAGACCGCAGCGAGACTTTGCCAACCGTAGGGCTATTACACACACACTTACACATCTCTCCAGGAACTATCATCCATCTGCTCAGAAACTGCTTTCTGTCGAGGTTGCTGGAAGCACTTAAACCATGTGTGTGCTTGACTTCCATTCAACAGTTTCGGGTTCCATGACCTGAATCTATCAGCGAGACAGAGGAGGTTTATTTAAGAATCGAAATGTTGAGTTGGAGATCTGAACACATCCTGCAGTCTGTAATCTAGGTCATTAGGTAGTCTCTTTAATTCTCTCACACACAGACAGAAAATGTAGGCAACACCCAGTCGAGGAGGTAAAACATCCATCCAAACATGTCTGGCACACACACATACAAAGAAAGAGCGAAAGAGGGGGGGAAAAAATGAAAGAGGAAAAAAAGAGAGGTAGGAACACCCATCCCGCCTGCCAAATGCTCTGTTGCTGCTCAGCTTGTCTAGGTTACTTCCAACTCAAAGCAAGAGAGAAAAAAGTAATACCATGTCTGCACTGCAAGCGAAGAGTGTAACAGACAGGTAAAATAGGAGAAAAGTTATATCAACTCCAGCCAAAAATGTGTGAGCGTATGCGTGTGTGAGGTTAGCGCTGTAACATGAGCGTGTTGACACAACGCCACATCAGTGCTGAAGGAATGTTCTGGCTACCCATGCATCCCTGCTGTTAAGAGTCAGAGCCTGAGGCAGTGTGTGTGTGTCTGTGTGTGTGTTTGAGACAGAGGGAGGGCAGCACGTGCTCTCTGTGTACTCAAAGGGGACGGGTAATCACATCGATCAAATGAGCATGACTTTTACATCATGGTGGGCTCTGATTTATTTTTTTGTGATGACTGTGATTTGTGTTCAGACAGAAACTTTAGAGACCCAGGAAACATTTGGATGTTTAATGACCGTTGAAAAGACGTCCCTCCGACACGTCCCGTCATGGTTGAAAAATAGTTCCAAAATGAAAGTTGAACGGACATCTTCGACGTTATCTGTTGTTACATATTTTTACCGATTGATGCCGTCCTACCGCGACTATTTTTGGCCAGGGACACGACGTTGCCGTCGGACCAATGTTTGCTGGGGAGTTTTTTTTAGTCTATTGAAAGTGTATGAGTGTTTCCTAATATTTTTTTTGTCTTATGAACTCACACTCAAAACAGAAATGCATTATTTAATTTAGCATTATCGTTAATATTATTAGGCCTACACAATGGATGAAAAACTGACTCAGCATATTATTCTGCAATGAGTAAAATAATCTTTTTATGCTGACCAAGGATGCATTTATTTATTATTACAATTTAAAATAGGTTTTACTGTAGGTTGTATTGTATATTAAACTTTTTTCAATTTGAATGTTAAAAATAATATTTTTGTGGTAACCGTAATAAAAAAATCTGGAATAATTGATGAATAGAAAGTTAAAAAATAACATTTTTGGTAACATTATAAATGTCACTTTTGATCAATGTAATGTGTCCTTGCTGAATTTCTTTAAAACAATTTTTTTTTTTTACTGACCCCAAACTTTTGCATGCTGGTGTAATGTGCTAATTCATATACCTGGACAGAGTGATGAAGAGTGTAGCGCGACTATCCAAAAACCTGACTGTGGAGAATGTGTTTGTACCTAATTTGATGACAGTACAGTTTTCACCACGTACAATATCTAATGTTGATCTACAGTTTCTTTTTGTGGGTGTTTGAATGAGGTGAGCCTTTGAATGAGTCAGTTTGACAGGAAAACGATCTGCACAGGATGTGCCGTGTCCCTCCCAAACCACAGTTTCTGAAACTGCCCTGGTTAAAGTTTTAGATGATTATGAGCAGCCCGCAGACTCCTCAGAAGTCTCTTGAAGTAAATCCTCACTGTGCCCAGACACAAATGACTGGAATGGACTGATGAGAACCACAGGCGGTAAACGATTGCGTGGGTTTTCCTTTGTGCCTGCTGTAGATCGAGGGATCAATGCGTGGCAGTATGCCAGACACTCTTAAACTGGCACAGTGATCTCAGGGGGAATACCCACATGCACACAAACACACACACTCTTGCCCCCCGGCACCAGGAACAGATGCCACAGCCATCGCAGTGAACCCATTGCTGATAATGAAGCAAGAAATAATCCCACTCACACACACATACCATCTCAGCCACGCACAATAGCATCTCTCTCTCTCTTGCACAACAACAACAACAATAACAATAGCCTTACACACAGATGTGCAATTGCCTTACACTACGCAGACACCAATGCACAATTTTCCTGTGCAGCAGTAATTGTGCATTCATGAGGACAGGACAGATATACACACTCTGTGTCCATCTATAAAGGTATTGTGCTTTCATGTTGTACACTTCATCTCCTTCTAAGGGAATCAAGCAGTAACAGAATTATGGCACCCTGCCCTTAAAAAAACACACACACACACACACACACATGCACACACAGAGAGAGAGAGAGAGAGAGAGAGAGAGAGAGAGAGAGAGAGAGAGAGAGAGAGAGAGAGAGAGATTAAGTGTTTTAATGTGTGAAAGGAACATTGTGTGATCTCACTGTCAATAGCTTCTTTAGAGATTCAAAGTGTGATTGCAGTAAATGTTACAAACCATAATTAATAAATGAAGGAATAAAGACCTTGGTTTATCTAAAAAAAATAAAAAATAATATATATATATGTGTGTGTGTGTGTGTTTTAATATATTTATTTGGCTAAATATATAGCTTAGCCTATATAATAGACATCAAATAATATTTTAAAAATACTTTAAAAAAGCGAATTTATCACCGCAGGACCATTTAATAAACTAGTAAAGGCGAAAGGGTGTTTACAGGACGTAATTTTACACACTTTGCCTTGTGCATTCCCATTATATAGTTATACATTTAGGCTAATATTTCCTTACTACAACTTCCCATAACGCGGTAGACTGTGTGTACTCTAGTGTGCTTGAACGAAATAGTTGTAACACACTTCAGAGATCATAAGTGTAGTTTATCTGTGTTGGCACAGTGCCATATCTGTCTGCCTCCGCGGAGACTGGTGGCGCGGAACTCTGAAAACCGATCAATCTGTTCAGTAGATATTACTCAGGCTTACCTTTAACTATGGTGATGGCTAAGTCAAATATGTGTTGTTATATATGAAGCGCACTCAGATGTGTCGTTACGGACGCGCTCTGTTTTTCTCCTCTGGGTTCCGCTTCTGTAGTCCCGCTGTGTTCATCAATAACAACTTATCCACGATCCATAAGCGCGCGGCTCTCTGGCTTACAGTAATCGATAGGGTTCTACGGAAAATATACCATCCAAAGCCAAGCAGTCAGTCAGCGCACGAACAAAGCCGCTGTGATGTGAAGGAATCTCCGCTGTGCAGGTCGCTCTGCTTTGTGCCTCAGTGACCTCACCGGTAGACGGTGCGACGTTGCAGTGTTTGCTTTGAACTGGGCTCGTAACGTCAGTGGACACGAGCAGCGTCGCCCCATTCCTCGGAATAAACAGCAGCAGCTTTTTCCCTCAGGATCAGTCTCGTCCTGTCCCAGCAGCAGCAATGCTTCCTCGGTGGTTTGTGTGTGTGTGTGTCTGGGTTTGATCAGAGGAGCTGCGTTAACTTGCGCCCGGGAGCGCGCAGCATAAGTGGAGCGGGCGGGCACGTGGCCAATCATCTGTTAGACATTTCCCCTTTCAGGAGCGGCGGTCCGTATTTTCCAGCCGCGCTCCTGAGCGCTTTTCTCCGGTGTTCCCTGTAGAAGAGGTGGAGTGAACGCCAAGTCGTGCCGATTTTTGGTTCTTTGGCTGCGATACAGGTCCCTCCATCACTCTCACACGCACAACCCAGTAAACAATTACTGTCTTTCAACGTTGAAATATGGTTGAAAATAAGTCGTTCCGCCTTGGACTGGTTTACGACGTGATTTCAACTAAGTAGTTTCGGCCGGACTATTTGACTACGTGTTTTCAACTGATCATCAAAGACAGGATAAGTCTGTTATACATGCTAAAATAATGGAGAAAAACAAACTACAAAACCATGTTCATTATTATCTCAAATAACTTTAAAGAGTTTTACATATTCCATCAAGACGTTGAAGATCGACCTGTTTTCAACGTTGAAAAGTCATAATTAGACGTTGAAGATTCACGTCTATTCAACGTCTAATAGACGACTTTTTGCTAGCTGGGAAACTTGTAGCCTACACTTAGTGTAAAGGTCTCCAATAGACTTCCCATGATCTTTAGAGTTTATTGGCAAATATAGCACACACACACACCTGTTTGTTAAAGGGGTGGTATAATGCCCTTTTCACAAGATGTAAAATAAGTCTTTGATGTCCCCAGAGTGCGTATGTGAAGTTTTAGCTCAAAATACCCCACAAATATTTTTATATAGCATGGTAAAGTTGTCACTTTTTGAAGGTGAGCAAAAACGCACAGTTTTTGTGTCTGTCCCTTTAAATGCAAATGAGCTGCTGTTCCTGGCACAGGGGGCGGAGCTTCAACAGCTTGTGTCCTTTTACCTCACACAGACATGCACTGAAAATTTCAAAAACTTTTAGCTTTTTATTTCAAACCGGACATTTCTGAATGGTTAGTTGATGATTTTAAATAGTTTATGTGTAGTTATCATCTAATCATTGATTAGCATATTCTGTCATGATAATATATAAATGGCGTTCCCGGGGGCGGGGTTTATGCAAATTGTAGGGTTAGTGATGTCACTAACCCGGGAGGAATGTCGTGTAGTCCCTACCAGCCGTTTGTTGTAGTCCTTAAAAAGCTATTTCTTTAAAAGTAAAAAAAAAAAAAAAAAAAAAAATGTTTTAACCCTTACAAGAACAAGACACACACAGACACACAAAAGTTTTTTTCTTGCTCAGTTTCTCTTTAACTGACGCCAGGTTCCAAAAAACACACCCTGTTTCTAGTTAGAAGCAGACATACACTTCTGTGCCAGAGTCGGTAATTTATTTTCTTGTGTGAAAAGCAGCCCTGTGTTGAAGTACTTTTCCAGGTGACTGGGAGCTCCAGAGAGAAACAGCATCTTTTAAATAAATGGAAACCATGCATTGTGGTTAACTGTACCAGCACTTTTATAGTGAATCTCTCTCCCTGTCCTTTAGTATGTAGTAAAGGGGAATTGATTGTAATAAGCAGGACCATATTTTAAAAAGTCCATATTTTAGAAAACATTTATTCCTGCTCTTATTTCAGCAGTAGAGGACACTTTTTGATTTATGAATTATATCTTTAGACAAATACACTTGTTTTGAAGACTATTCATTCACCCTCTAATCTTACAGCATGGTTCGGTTTCTGCTACATTATAGTAGTAAGGTCACAGAGTTCAGATTCCTCTTTATTCACTCCAGCCAAGCAGCGGGAATAAATATTGACTTGCAGGGAGCTGCTGTCCATGTTTAAGCACTCTGAAGATAGCTCTTTCCTTCAGGATAAAACTGAAAGTTTAATGGGCCCTTCAAAACACACTCCCCTCACGCAGACAAGCACTTAGTAGGGTTGTGACGTGTCATGTCTACTTATTTATGAGCATCCAAAGTGCATATGGCAGGAGAGGTACATGAACATATTGATTGGTATGATAGTAAATGTATGTGTGAGGTAAAACAGTTGCCCTCTTAAATCAAATACAACTTTTCTGTCTCCTCCTCTAAACTGAGTCACAGAATTTCACCTTCTGTAGCTGACAGCAATTTGTCTTTTGACACTAATGTTTCCAAAACAGTTATTCAACAGAAAGGATCTACAGTCAAACAACTGGATTTTTGCTCACACGCTGTACGTAACATTGCACCACATGGTGGTGTAGTTTTTCCCGTTTTTTTCTTCCTGTCGTCCTCTTACCAGAACCTGATTTCACAAAGTACAACATGTTCCTGGATCAACATCTTTGTTGATTCTGGAACAAAATTCCAATCAACCAATTAGATTTGAAGGACAAGTTTAGAGTTTATGTCAAGCTTAGGCTAAAAATCAGAGTAAGGTGCTTCTACATCAGTGTTATTCACCTATCATTTCCCTTTTATTCCCCATTTTAGGGCTAAAAAAATTGCTACAAATTGTTTTTGCTATATAATTCCCAAACTTTAATTTGCTATTTCTTAAAGGGTAACTCTCGCCAAATTGCAACCTAGGCTATTTTTGTTAATCTACCCAAGTCAAACATGTGCAAAAGCATAATTAGAATGGAAACTCCATTTTTAAGATTGACCGTATTTTCGTTTTCGGTCAAAATGCCTTTTGAATGGTAGTGCTAGGGGCACTACTATGATAGCATCAAAAATCGCTATTTTTAAAACACTAAGGAGGCTCAACACCATGAAACTTTGCTCGAAGTATCACCAGGGGCTCTACACATGATCTCGAGCATTGACAACATTGTTTGTGTACACAAAGTTTACTAAAAAGAAAGGTTTTGTACGACTCGCTTTATCAGTTAGTGTTTCCGGTGGCTGGAATTGTGTCAGTCAAAAGTAGTCGATCTCCGAATGCAACGTAACATGAGGAGAGTAAAGATGGAAAGCTCAGTTGCATTCGGAGATTGCCTTTATCGGAGAAAAACTTTATTTTTGAAAAAAAATTCAAACCTAAAATGAAATCCTATACTTGAGACAATCACACATTCCTTGATAAAACAGACAGACAGAGACTATTAGCAGATAATTCTTTTCAAAACAGAATCACATACAAATGTATCTTTTTAATGTATCATGTAAGACTTCATTTACAAATCAAAACTACAGCGGTTGTACAGAAGTATGAATACACAAGGTGACACAACATTGCTGTATAGGAATGCTGCAACGTTTCAAAAACATCATAAAAACATTCTCCAGAGAAAAGTAAGGCACCGACTGAATCGGTGGGTATATAGGCAATTCATTTAAAGCATTTTGAGAATAAAGTGAAAAAGCAAAATAAAAAGAATCTGAAACACATACACAATGTTCAGAACATGTATAGATTGTTTAAAACTGGTTTTAGTTGGAACACACCTTGTGAAAGTTGAAGGTGTCAGTGGCATGTTACACCTGAATCATGTTGGGACACAGAGAGAGCACAGGGAGAGTGTGCTTCATGTGCAATAAATCCTAAAACTTTTTTTATTTTTTATGCTGGTGTTTATAAGTTCTGTAAATTGAACAGAACCTCTGTCACTGAGTTAGAATAAGATGGGTTCCTAAAATGTCCATCACTGGTCTGTAAGTTGTCTTCTCACTTACAGACTTCTGCAGAGCTGTGGAAAAGCCTTATGGGAGAGGAGCTGTGACAGCTGTGAGCTTTCATCAGGCACTGGTAGGACTCATTCACACACATTAAACATTATAAGAGAAAATGCCGTTTCATCTGTCAAGCTGTAAAGACACAGCAGAGCGTTTGCTTTGCATTCCAGCGTCTGTTCAGGCTAGGTTTGAAAATTCTAGAATTTTTTCCAGTTCTTAGTAAAAAGAAAATGCTGTCGTATACTCACCCTCATGTTGTTCAGACCCCATATTTCTTTTTTTGTATTTCAGTTAAATATGATATTTTATACAAAATAACAGCTTGGACATTCTGCCCGTGATGACTGCCATGATATAAAATGGACATAAAAATGTTTCTATATTCTATATTTTAAAGACAAACACTATTGTAAAAGTTTGGGGTCAGTACGTTTTTTGTTTGTGTTTGTTTTAAGAAATTAATGCTTTTACTCAGCAAGGATACATTCAACTGATCAAAAGTTACAGCAAATAATTTTACAGTACATCGATACAACAACATCTATTTCAAGTAAATGCTATTTTTTTTAAACTTTTTGTTCATCACAGAAACCCTCACATTTTTTATCACAGTTTCTACAAAAACTTCAAGCAGCACAACTGTGTTCAATTTTGATAATAATATTACTTGTTCCATCTGCACCAAATCAGCATATTTGAATGATTTCTGAAGGATCATGTGACACTGATGACGGGAGTAATGATGCTGAAAATTCAGCTTTACGGTCACATGAATAAATTACATTTTAAATTGTATTAATATTTCACAATATTACTGTTTTACTCTATTTTTGATCAAATACTTAGAGCCTTGGTGAGCATAAGAGACTTCCGTCAAAAACATTTAATTGTTCTTGGAAACACTTGGAAAATAGCACAAAAGTTATATTCTGACACAGAAGAAATCAGAACCTGAAAGCATGTTTGTTGTGTGGAAAAGTACAGCTTGAACATTCTGCCTAACATCTCAATTTGTGTTTCATGGAATAATACAAGGTTAGAACAACATGAGAGTGCATAAACGACGGCAAAATGTTAATTTTTATGGGAACTGTCCCTTTAAAGATGGACAGGTCTGAAGCTACTGTCAGGGTTGAGCCGAAGGGACTGCGGGTACAGTCAGATTCTCATTTACTGTATAGTGGGAAAATAATTTGGAAGCCATATCTGCAGGAGGCAACAGTGTTCCAAGCCACTCATAAAACTGTCACACTTGAGACATAATAGCCTCTTTATGTCAGTTTGTGACACAGCTGTTTTCTAGTCATAACGCATTTAACATCCTACATCTCAACATTGTGCTGTATTATGTCATCGCAATTTTGACAGCTGTGGCATTTTCTCAGGCTTAATGGTTGACAGAATGGTAAAATAAGATTTTGGGACTATCTACTCAGTTTGCCAAGAAGAAACTGAGAACATCTCCCAGCGTGAGAGAGAAAGATCAGCCCAGCTGTGCGTTTTGTGGAAGATATTGTCCAGTTGTGACTCTCTGAAGACCGTTACAGTCTGACTCTTTCACAAGATGTGTTTCATGACTCCATTATGTGCCCTAAACATGTGCTTAATTCAGGTCTTACAAAACATACCAGCTCAGAGTTGAGCTACTTGACATTGCTGACCCTTTTAGTCTCTCTTTTTTTTGAGGGGAGTAAACAGGTTCATACATCATCACCTGAAATGACGACATCAACAGAGCTAAGAATACATATAACAGTATGCAACATCACACAAACTACACCCTCTTCACCCTCTTCACATTCACTAATAAAACAGTTCCTTTAACCAAATAGTACCAAATATCAACTGAACTGTGAAAGTAGAACAAAGTCTACAACTCCATACTGCTCACAGAGCTTCATACATTTACCAAGAAAGTGAGTCCATTTTCTCAAATATATAGATACAAAAATAGATCAGCAAAATCTATGTGCTGTTTACAGTACGTAACAATCACTGAGTGAGTTTGACCATCGCTCAAGAAAGGAAAGAAACTAGTTCAAGACAGATTTCACAGGTTGACCGCACAGAGATCAGGACACTTGAAAAGACAGAGCAAAAGCGCTGAGAAGCATCCTCATCATCATGTACTTTAAACATCCTCACAGTTTCATACTGGTCCTCTACAGGACATTCAGCCAGAACACTGGCAGTCTGTATCTCTAGTGTTGCAGTACTGATTGTTGAGTCTCTCAGGTACTAAAATTCAACATTCAGGATCGTAAGATCACACAAATTCAATACAAAAGATAAGAGGGAACAGGTTGTTGTTAAAGTATGGCTTTAACTTAACGTAATACACTCTTCATTTCACCACATGTTAGCAACTACTCAAAAATGGTTTTGTAATGTCTCACGGCTCTAAAGTCAGAGTAAGAGCTGATGATGCATTTGCACATTGTTCTTCATTTTTTAAATCCCATTTGTCAAAACTCAAACATTGGCGTGTCTAGGACACTGATTTGGTACCAGTCAAAGTCAGCTAAGTCAACAAAGAGTTTATTGTATTACACAGGGCTTAAAGCCTGTTCACACCAAGGACCGTAACTATGACTATAATGTTTGAATTACCGTTCTCATTCAACGAGTCAATACAGCGTGGACGATAACAACTCAGAGGGACAATATTGTTGGAATCCGATTTTTTCCCTAGCCGAAGAATGATAAAAACATTGACAGCCAATCAGAGTCCACCCAACTTTAACACGCTTGAGAATTTAAGCGGCAAGCGACATAACCACATGAACATGTTCATAAAGCACACAGCATCACTTCAGGTTAAGGGTCAATGCATACGAGAGACATGCAGCCTTCATCACCATTTCATATCGCTGTCTGTATCTATGGGCTGAATATCGTTTACAATGAACAGAACATGTCGTCTGTATCTGTAACTATAATTATCATTATACTTATCTTTTTAGATATTCTTGGATAGTTCTTTGCAGTGGTGAAAGCATTTTGGTCAACATGACCAAATATGAATTTGCATTATATTATTTTATTGTAAGGGCTTTCTTCTATAATATATAGTTTAAATATGAAAGCGGTTCACTTAGCTTACCTATTTGCTGGTAAACCTAAATCAATTAATAAATGCTTCAATTTTACAAGGTTTTATCAAACTAATAATGTGTGTTCCATATCATGACTGTACAAGTTAACAAATAATTTAATATATTTTATATCATATTTTTATTATTAAGGTATTATCATATTAAATATGTATTATATTAAATTGATTTTATAAGGTGTTTCTAGAAATGTATAGGCCTAGTTAATACATTAAAAGTTCTATAGGCTACTTATTGGCTGTTAATGTCATATTGAGAATGAAAAGAATATTTTTCTTTTATCTATTCTATTTTGTGGCATGTTTCTGATTGCAAGGTATTAAATTTAGAATGAGTGGAATAAAATAGCTGACATATAAATGACAGCCGGATGACAGGCTGTATGCAGTGAAGTCTGGATTGGCACTCTGATAGTAGATTTCAAAGTGGAATGAACCACATCATGTATTAGAATGAGATCTAGACAATCTGATCACATGTCAAGGAAAGCCAGCCATTCATGTAGATAATGCACATCTGTCAGAGTATCCATTAAAATTGGCATATACAGTAGTCAACCGGACAGTAATTTTATTCCTGCTTTAAAGTCAATGCAATGTAATCTCAGAATGCCAGTTTATCATCTGAGCGAAGACATTTTAACTCGCCTCATCTTTGCAGATCTTTCATGCCTGGATCTCACACTCACACATATATTAATTTATTATTTCTCTCTTACTGTGCCTATAACCCCTTTAGAAACATTACAACTAAAGTAGAACAAAAATAGAAACATCAAGTCAAGTCAGAAAATATCCAAATAAATATCCAAATAAACATAAAACTCTGTCTCATTAGTGTTTCCTCCGTTAACGGTGTGGCATTTAACTCTGTTTTCATAATTTCTCTAACCCATTTCCTGCAATGCATTGGGAAGGAAAGCAGATTACATCCCTAGAACTGCTCGCGTTTCTCATAATGCACTGCAGTGGGGGCCAGCTCTGTCGGTTTGGGACCGTTCGAGGGCCTGACCTGCTCTTGGTCCCCCCACCCCATTACACATATCGTTGCCGTCACATACTGACATTCTAGGACTCCAATAGACTATGCCATCGACACACCTGTTGTCCCTTCGATTCCTTCATCTGAGTCCAGTGTGTTAGCTCCTCCTCCCCAGAGCTGTTCAGCCCCAGAGAGATCCAGCCAATCATCTCCTTCCGTTTCATGCTGCGCTTGTTGTAGACCGACAGGATGAGCGTGACATCAGAGAGCTGGAACAGAGCTACTTGGAACACAAAGGTCTCCTTGTAGGTAGGGTTGGGCTGGCCGCGGCAAATCGATGTCTTGCACTTGGACATCTCCTGACCCATTGAGTTCAGTAGAGTCAGCTTTACGTAAGTGTCTGAAACAGGATGAAACAGGATGTCAGTCAGAGAAACTTTCATTCTATGTTCAGTAGTCCTAAAACTTTTACTGTCAAATCAGTCCATCCAAACCAATCCAAAAGAGTACTTTGAGAAATCTGAGAAGAAATTTGAGAAGAAGAAAAAAATCTTAACCAGTATTTTGATTTCCAGTAAAAATATGTAAGTATATCTTGAATTAAGTTTATCAGTTTTTACCCCAGTGGGAAATTTATTTTTAAGGTTAAATCTCACACAGTGTTTGTTAGATTTATTCTTAAAATCCACCTGTGGTGAAAATCAAGGTTTTAATATTGTTTATATGTCTATGTGGTGAAGTCAAAATCATTGCAGAGTATTTTCTTCAGAAACGCGGTTTGAAATCGCTGGTGTTTCTGACATCACAAACTACATTGTTACCAATCACGTCAAAGTGATCCTCAACGAGTGGATCTCTGAGCTGTTGTGAGTGAGTGGAGGCGGGGCTAATTTGCATATTCATAAAACAGCATATAGCCTACTAAATGAGGCAAGGGTGTAGAGTTACATTCAAGGTAATTTAAGGCATAAATATTTTTTTTTTTAAAGGAAAAAACGCTTAAACATTATTCTGGTGATCAAAGATGAGTTTTAAGGGATAAAATAATTGACTACAGGGGGCTTTTAAAAAAAGTGTCATAAAATAAAGAAATCTAGTTTTATAAAATAAATATGTCTAGTTTTAAGATGGTTTAGACATTTTTACTGGAAAACAAGACAAAAATACACATTTTTGCATTCAAAAAAATAAATAAAATAAAAGTACAATAAAACAATAATAAATAAAAAAACCCCACAATAATCACAGTTTTCAGCCGGGAAAAATTATTTACAAAAACAATACTATTTCAATAATTGTAGGTTCGGAAGTTGAGACGTTAAATTTAGTAACAAGATATTGTTGTGGTGCGGTTCTTCTGCCAGCGTGGAGGTTTTCAATGCTACGGATCCTGCCTGGCAATGCTTCAATCTCTCAATTTATCTGAAAAGCAATTGATTATTCCATTCATTAATACAGGATGAAATGTATTGGTTGAAAACGAGCCATTCAGTTTCTCTTTTTCATTAACGCACGGCACGAATCAATGCTCACTGATTAATAATTGAGTCTCGCATCACTCCTCTGTCTTCTCATTTCAGAACCTTTTGAACTGCGACTCTACAGATGCACTCAAAGCAGACTCTGGTGCAGCACGGGGCCTTTCACGGGATCGAATTCAGAGTGCAGTTGAACTCCTCTGAGCGTGCTTTCTGCTGCCCTGCCTGAATACACTAGAATACAACAGACGTTAGTATTCTCTGTGTCTTTGTGTCAGTGCGGGCTTCCTGTGGAGTCATCTTGCTGCGTTTTCAAAAAAATGTTTCACTCTCCTCTATTTTTCCAACTAATAGAAGAGCCGAGCTAAAGAAGCGCTGATTTTAGAGATGGGAATGTAGACTCATACCTGGCACTGAGGAAATCAGTGCAGCTCCTCAAGCTGAATGTGAAAGAGTTCAATAGCAGTTCAAGAGGGCTGATTAGCCTCTGTGATGCAGTTATTCAGGAGTCTAAACACTTCCTGCCACAGAAATCAACCTTCGGTAGTTGACAGTACATAAAATACTAGTCATCTGCACTGATAAAGTTATGGAAAACACTAGGATTACACATATCTGTTAGCATGTATCAATGCTGTAAATGAGACAAAGTTATTGTGGCGTACAGCAGTTTTTGCAATTTTTTGATCCCAAAATTGTGACCCTGGACCACAAAACCAGTCACATGGGTCAATTTTTTGTAATTGAGATTCATGCATCATCTGAAAACTGAATACATAAGCTTTCCAATGATGTATGGTTTGTTAGGATATGACAATATTTGGCCAAGATACAACTATTGAAAATCTGGAATCTGAGGGTACAAAAAAATCGAAACATTGAGAAAATCTCCTTTAAAGTTCTCCATTTATGTTCGCGATTGTGCTGCATTCCCTCACAAAAATAAATGTTTTGTATATTTACGGTTGGAAATTTCCAAAATATCTTCTAAAAATCGCTAATTTTGACCCATACAATGTATAAGTGGCTTTTGCCACAAATATACCCGTGCGACGTGACTGGTTTTGTGATCCAGGGTCACAATTAAGTATGAAGCATTCTCTTCCCAAAATTTAAACTCTGATATTATATATTTTATATATATTATGTATATACGTGTATAAAGTGTATACACATATTGTTAGACTAATTTAGAGTTTTTTATGACAATTATTTATTTTAATGAAGCATGATATAGAGATCACAAACAGATCTAGATCAAAATAAAAAAAGTGTTTTAACATATTTAATTAACAGTAAAAGCCCTAAAATTTCCCACTGTCTGCAAACATAGAAGAACCACTCACATGGCTACATGCCTACAAAGACCTCTACATCTCTCTGGCATCTTGGACTAGAACTACCAGTCACATGACGAGAACGATTCAAATGATTCAAGCAAATGATCTAGTAAATGTGGTTTAAAAAATCCAGACATTAAAAAAAAGACACAAGGTTAGGGGATGCATGCAAACATCACTACAGAGGACAGAGAAAATAATAGCATACTGTACCATCCAACATAACATGGTCTAAAAAAAAAGAAGCATTTGAACCTTCTCCATGGATGAAGACTAAATGGATAACATGCTTCACATGTTTTCTAAATCTTCCTTCTGTATAGAATTTTACATTAATTTGCGCTCAAATTTTCCACAGATCAAACCTTCAGCATCCATGTAGAAGTATTCGCCAGTCTAACACCAAGGATCGATGATGAAACGAGGAAGCGTGACAAAAGAAAGATGGATGAACAACGTCCGATGCTGATAAAGGTAGCCAGAGAAAACTCACCTCGGATTATGTACACCTGCCCACCTATCAAGTGCTTTAGACAACAGAACAAACCGTCTGACAACAGGAGAGGAGAGACAGCGAGAGCAGAGGGGGTCGGCAGTCATCAGGGAGAAAGAGAGAGAATATCAACAACAGCAGGAGGAAAAGAGCAGGTAAAAAGGTTTGAAGGTTCAATGACATTAGGTCAGATGTAACGTGTTCATAAAGCACACACAGCATCACTTCAGGTTAAAGGTCAATGCATAAGAGAGACATGCAGCCTTCATCACCATTTCATAACGCTGTCTGAATCTATGGGCTGAATATCGTTTAATGACATGGAGTTATGAGTGCTTTTTGAAGGCATAAAGCTCTTATATTGCACTCTTTGACTGAAGTGTGATGGAAGCTTTGGGAAGGTTAGGAGGTCATTTAGGGCAGCGTTTATCAGAAGGGTGATATGACAGAAAATTACAGAGCGAGAAAGAAAGAGGGAACATACGGTTACGGGCACCTTTGGGGTCAAAGGTGAGAGGTGACACGTTTTGATCCTGCAATCCTTATATAATATGATACAGGAAATACAAAGACAAATTTGTTGGTGAAGTACTCTGGAATGGCTATCTAAAGCAATCATGTTGAGCAGCTCTTGGACTCACTGGGAGGTTTATTTGCCGCCAGGTTTTTAAAGTGGCTTCCTTTGATGACCTCCACAGAGAGTCGTCCTGTAGTGGCGTTGTACACAAGCCCCAGCAGGATCTCTGGAGCCGCCCCCTGACCGGCAGACGGGAACGAAGAGGCCGTCTCACTGCACGACACGTCTGACACGCTTGCCTGAGAGTCACTGCCCTGGGACACAAATCATTTTAGTTTAGGCCTAACATTTACAAAGTTTTTACAGAATATATATATATATATATATATATATATATATATATAAATAATAATATTAGATCAAATGTTGCATCCGTTTTCATAGTTAATGCACTGTGACATTTTTTTATTAATATTAACAAAGGTTAATAAATACTATAAGAATATATTGTTCATTGTTAGTTCATGATATATATATATATATATATATATATATATACATTTCTGAAGCATTTTTGAGACTTTTGTACATAAAGTTTTATCACACTCACAGGTATGTTGCAGCAGGGGTCCAGTATGATGGGGACTGACATCTTGCCCTGCAGGTTGAGTTTGGTGAGGTAGAACACCTTCTCTCCGAGAGCCTTCTCCTTCTTCATCCTGCGGACGCTGTACAAGCGGAACCGGACGGCATAGTTCCCGATCATCTCCGACTCAATATTGCTGAAGTGAAATGTCTCTGTAAAGACGGGGCAGGGGCCACGCTGGATGATGGTTTTTGCCCTCTGTTTTTTGGTGGGCAGCAGCACTAGATGCACCTGCCAGGAGATGTTACCCGTGCGTTTGAGAGAAGGAATGTCCGTCAGTGCTGTTATCGTGACGGACAGACGCTGGTCAGACGAATCATGGTCGAAGATGACGTCGAGAGTTCCGTATTGAGCGAGAGGCTCAGGGTCATAACCTTTTGGAAGCTGAGCCGCTGATCCACGTGCTGACAGATCCTAAAGAGATGAATGATAGAAAAACCGAGATATTTAGAGGGAGGAACAATTACCATCTGAGGCTTGATGTGGTGAACGGCAGATTGATCTCTTTGGTAAATGTGCACAGTGTGTTTACATTCATATGAACTCATACAGTTGTGGTCAGAATTATTGGCACCCCTGGTAAATATGATCAAAGATGGCTGTAAAAATATTGTTTATCCTTTTGATCTTTCATTCAAAAATTAGCAAAAATCTAACCTTTCATTGAAGTGAAAGAATTGAAAGTGGGGAGAAAATCACTTTATGAAATAAATGTTTTTCTCCAAAACACGTTGGCCACAATTATTGGCACCCTAGAAATTTTAGCACACCAGGGTGACTAGGAACATGAAATTGTCAAGCTATGACTTGTTTCACAGGAGTATGAATTTGAGGAAACACAAATGCCAAATTCCCTTAATCATCCATCACAAGGAGTAAAACCAAAGAATATAGTTCTAATTTGCAGCAAAAGATTAAGCTTCACAAAACAGAAAGAGGCTCTAAGAAAATAGCTAAAGCGTTGAACATATCCATTTCCACCATTTCCACAAATGGCAATAATAAAGAAGTTTCAATCAACTAAAGATGTTACAAATCTGCCTGGAAGAGGCCGTGTGAAAGTTTGAGTGGCCAAAGACTGTCCAAGGATGAAAGATGGAGAATTGCAGAGATTAGTTGAGCCTTGGGGTCAGAAAAAAAACCTACATCACCAAATGTTGTTTTTGGAGAGTTTCAAGAAAAATTCCTTCCCACTCATCCAAAAACACACTCCAGCATATTCAGTTGTCAGACACGACTGGAACTTCAAAAGGGACCAGATTCTATGTTCATATGAAAAAACAAAACAAAAAAACAGATGGGTTTGGTGCAAACAAGTCAAGGCTAAATATACTGCTGGATCTTTAATGTTGTGGGCCTATTTTTAGCTGGAGGTCCTAGACATCTTGTTCAGATACATGGCATCATGGATTCTACCAAATACCAAAAGACCAAACACTAAGAAACGTAAATATCAACACAAAAATGTGTCACTGAGCACAAAATGAAGTTTCTGCCATGACCATCCCAGTCCCCTGACCTGAACCGTTTAGAAAATGAGTGGGCTGAACTGAAGAGAAGAAGCACCAACATGGAGCTGAGAATCTGAAGGATCTGGAGAGATTCTTTATGGAGGAATGGTCTCTGATCTCTTGTCAGGTGTTCTCCAAACTCATCAGGCATGATAGGAGAAAACTCAAAGCTGTTATCTTGGCAAAAGGAGGTTGCAAAAAGTATTTATTAAAATGGTGCCAATAATTATGGCCAACGTGTTTTGGAGAAAAGCATTTATTTCATAATGTGATTTCCCCCCACTTCCAATTCTTTTACTTCAATGAAAGGTTGGATTTTAGAAATTTTATTAAATGAAAAATCAAATGATAAACAATGCAGATTTTTACAGCCATCTTTGATCATATTTACCAGGGATGCCAATAATTCTGACCACAACTGTATATGACAGCTTTAAATCCATAAAACAGACAGTTATGACATTTGCTGAGACAAGATTTTTATTGCTATAATTCATATAACATAAGTTAGACTAAAAATGTGGCTCAGTATTGTACAATGAGTGCTGCTGCATCACACTGCTGTAAATATATAAATGATTACGTAGGTGTCTACAGCACATACATAATGAATTATGAAGGCGTTTGTGCATGCATCTGTTTGAATGCATGTGATGTTAAGGTAATGAAATCATGAAAGTACTTCAGCAAATCACACATGACAGCAATGCCCTAAAAACAACTTTAAAAAAGACCAATCAAAATGAGCTTTCTGCTGGAAAACAGTTTTTGAATGAATAAGCAAGGAAGCAACATGTCTTTTTAAACAAAGGGGGCTATTTGTATTTTTGAAATTGCCAGATTACACTGGTCTACAATTTTCTCGTTTGCTTCAGAGATAAAATGTGCTTTTTATTATGCATTTTGATGTGCTGTATTTAAATATGACAATTAACTGATTGGCTAGTGTTTTCAAGATATGTAAGTTATTATATTTTACGTTTATGTATATTGTTTAGATAGTGCCTGTCATCTGTCCTGTTTATGTAAGACTTTAAACATCAGCAAAAGGGTTATATAAATCAAATTTATTATGAAACAAAAGGCAAAAAACTGAACATAGTTTAGTCCTATTCAGGCGCTTCTTGGCTTGTTCTCTTGTATTTTTTAAATGGAGTGTCTCTTGTCACTGTCCAGCAATAGTCTGCAAACAATGATGGGCTCAATTTGAAGTTATCTGCACTGTTCAAAAAGTACGAGGCATCTCTGCTCACTTTGACTAAACAGAAATGTGTCCCTTTGCAAAATCAAACACTGACAAATAAGAGAGCATGACACTGTATAACAGTGGTGCAAAACTCAGTTCCTGTAGGGCCACAGACCTGCAGAGTTTAGCTTCAACCCTAAGTAAACACACCTGATCCAGCTCATTGAGTCCTTCAGGCTTATTTGAAAACTACAGGTGTGTGTGTTGGAGCAAGGTTAAAACTAAACTCTGTATGGCTCTGGCCCTCCTGGCACTGAGTTATGTGTTTCCCAAGTCGCAAGTTCCATCGTTATGAGAATAGTTCAACGAGTCGGTGTCGGTGTCATTGGCGTGAGTTTTGTTTTACGGGAAGAAAAACGAAGGAGAAAAAAAGAATATGGGTGATCTTCTTTCTTAATACTCCACTTTCGTGGCATGTTTGTGGCTGCCAAGTTTCAGCTATATAAAAAGCAGGCAACATCCGGTTGGTGAAGCTTGCTCGCTCTCATTGGCTGTTGCACGCATCACGTCAGAGGCAGCCCGATGAAGAGTCAAATATCAAAAACATGTTTGATATTTACGATTTGGGATCGTGCGGACTCCGACGCGATCTGGAGCAGTAAAATAATCATAATGACACCACACAATTGAGGACTTTTTGGACAAAAACTCTGTTGCAAGAAGCCTCGAATCGGACCACGTGCCCCAGATTGTTGGGGTTTGCAAATCAGGCCTAAAATCTGGCTTAAAATCTTCAAGTGTGTGACCAGCCTTATTTCGTTGTACGGGAAACGCACCCCTGTATGATTTCTAGAGCTGATATAGGGCAATTTGTTCAGCAGATGGATGTAAGCTTCGTTAAGATTGCATCATCCATGCCTTCTAGTAATAACATGATATAATAATATCATGAATGATGCAATACCAGCTTCAGATTGCATCATTCATTGTTTTGCCTAAAAAGCAAGTACTGTCCAAACCCATTCATAGATTTATTCATAGATCCAGTCAAAGATGTATTTTAATCATTTCGGGTTTAAATTGAAAAACTCACTTATCCTTCACCATTCAAATCAAGGGTCGTATATAATGACCTAATAGCATATCTTGAAAACTAGAGCCAATTTTAAGCATCATTTTCATTCTCAGTGACTTAGAATTAGTTTGATTAGTTGATCAGAAAGTTTAACTACATTTATTTCATAATCATTTTGGCTGTAGACCAGTGTTATTGTAGGTAAGTATTTTGGTAAGTACTTCTTTGCTCAAACACTCACCTCTGGGCTGAGTACAGCTGTGCTGTCGCTGGGTACATCTTCTTCATAGCCCTTGTTAAGGAAACTCTCTGTGTCCTGTGCTTCACTGACCTCGCTTGGACATTTCCCATAGCTGTGTCTAGGGCTCTCGCTCCCATGGGAAAGGTCACATTTGGCATCGCCCAGGTCAGAGGGTGTGCACGACATACGTGGTGACCCATCCTCATCCTGATAGGGCGGAGGCTGCAGCTCGTCCAATGGCGGAGTCCGCCTCATCCGCTGGATACAGTTTACTGATGTAGGGCAAAGTGAAAGAGATGCATTTAGGTATTATTTAGCTCAATGTTCAATATCAAAAAGTTCAAGTGCAGGACATGAAATGGCAAATATCATCTTAAGTGGCTTAGAAAGTGCATCAGTTGGAGTGACAATATGACATTATATTAAGTTTAGATTTATGCTCAATGACAGAATGATCTCAGAAACTCTAATTCATGTGTCACTCCTACATGAGAATGAAACTGAAGCCTTTGTGTCTTTAGCAGCACACATCACGACCTTGTAATTTATGATACAGCATACTATATGGTATTCAAAGGTCTCTGGTAAAGTCTAAGAAAAGAGTGGTTCTTTGAAACCACTTAGCTCAACTCAAGAAAAGGTCAAAACTTGGTTTTACACACAGTGTAGACATATTCATTAAACCTGCATCTTCATAAATGATTCAGGTGTCCTTCAAGAGATACAAATCACTGAATGAGATCAATTAAACAAATCGCCATTTCTCATTTTAAATGTAGAAAATCAAGGAAATTTGAGGATATACTGATGCTGCTAGTGGCTTTATGAGAATCTGAAATTGAAATAAATGGCAAAGCGTGCTGTGATTTACCTGCATGTACTCTACAATATAAACTGCTCTGTAAAGAGAATGAACCAAGTGGCTGTTGCCATAGTAACATGCTACTGGCTAGGACAGGAAGATTTAGCTATCTCATAAATATAGTGCATTCTCTCTCTCTCTCTCTCTCTCACACACACACACACTCTCTGTTGGAGTGTGGCTGGGATAAGTGGTTCTGACTATTGGGAAGAGACACCTCAGACATTGCTGATTCTGTGAATTTTCAAGTTAGTTAAACACTTTTTTGAAACTCTCCCTCAATTCATACATTTTAGTTTGCAGTGATATTTTGTATTATTTCTCATTTAATGTAATACGTTTCAATGACAGTTTTGTACAATTGCTAGGACACATTTCTCAATACTTCTCAATCTCCTTACCAACTTTCAACTTGGCACAGCAGTTAATTTCACATTCAAAATGCACTACCAACACACTTGTGTCTCAAATCATCTCATTCTCCCCAAACACTAGCAAGGGTTGCCAATCAACAAACACACTTTGTCACTCATCATTATTTTTACAAATTTACTAATTTGATTAGTGACCTAAAAAGAGCGCAGAATCTGAAATATTCCTTGCTTATTTTTAAATCATAACATTTCATTTCAATTTCAGAATCCTAAAATGGAAAAGCACCAAAGTATGGAACAGAAGATGAAAACTTAGAATCTAAGTTCACTTTTAATGAGGATGGAGGAAAGAAACATCACTGTTTACAATGATGGAAGAGCACGTCTGTTTGTCTTCTATGTCTCAATGTTGAATGACGTCTTTGATCATAAACTGCAGCATTTTTAACCTCAGGCTATGAACAAGAGCAAGAGAAAATGTCTGTCTATGTGCATGAGAGAGTGTGCCCTCTATCTCTATGATGTTTTGATCAACTATCATGTCAGACATCTCTCATGATTCAGTTTGATCTGAATGTCAGTAAAGATGCCATAACTATAATATTCAGTATTGAGGACATCACTGAGTGATTAGTAACATGACATTAACAGCTTGGTTAACTTGATTTTCTGGCGGTCATGGACCGAACAAGCACCTTCTTCAGAATGGCAATGCTAATGCTTTAGAAAAGTATTATAACCCTCTTTGGTTCCAACAGCAAACACTCGGCTCATTTGTTATGTATGAGTGTAAGAATGTGAGTATGTGTGCACAAGAGTATGGTTTTTTTAATGTACTTGTGAGTATTCAAGCAACATGAGCGTGTGAGTGTATATGTAAATGTGTGTGCGTGTTAGCGCCTCATGTATTATACAGATGGCCTGAGGCTACAGCCTCTCCTGCCTCCAGGAAAACAGCTCAAGAGAAAAGCATGCAGCTCTATCTGTCTCTCTGTGCAGTAGTTCACAGAAGCAGAGGGTGAAATCTGAGAGAGATATCCACCAGCTTCTTGCTTTTTTCTTTCTGAAAGCGATTCCCTTTGACACATTTTCATTCTTTCTCCTCATCATCATCCATTATCTTCCTGCTCTGAGCATCTGCAATGATTCCAGCAGGGATTTTGGCACAGAATGGAATAAGGACAAATGAATAGACAATTGGAAGTACAAAAAAATAACCCTAATTATTTCTATTACTAATGATCATTGATCATCCGTTGATATAATATCAGACAATCATCTTCCTCCGAAACAGAATAACATCTGATCTTCTCCTGTTACGTGAGGAGCAAAAGAGAGCCAAGAACTCTCTTATTCTGTTCTCTCATCTTTCATCTTAAGCAAGGAGGGAAAAAAATGTGTTCTGACTTATTATGCCCATATGTTTTCTTCTAGAAATGTCCTAATTCACTCGATATCTGATATATTCATGATCTTAAACCCTTTGCTCTCTGTAAGAATCACTCCTGCCAGAGAAAGAACAACCCACGGTCATTTTTATTGAAAACAGGTTTCATTCAGATTTTTCTACTGTGTCTGTACTGAGTGTTCTTCAAAAAAAGGACACTCAGATGTCAAACATCCCTAAGCAGAGGATTTGTAGTTGAGCAACGCCATCTGGTGGTTTAATTTGGGTTTCAATCTATTTGCTTTGCCCACTTACAATTAAAGTTTAGGGTCCATACGATTTTTAGAGGTCCAAGCACCAAAGCTGCTGGAACCCTACTGTGTTTGTACTACTCCTAGGCAGTTTGTCAGACCTTCACCAAACTTTGCACATGTCAGCTAGACAATGCTGGCAAAAAGTTATCAAAATTATTTTGATCTTTTGAACTGTTTAGCAGATAAAAAAATTCTGTCTGATATGTGTCTGATATGACCCAGTATGCCTATTATGCCTGGATCTTGTGTGCACAGTACAAACTTCTCAAAACTTTGCTTCGCTCATGAAAAGATACATTCTTGAGATTGAGTTTTGAGCTGCAAATCTTCACAATCATTTGACATTGTCCTATCCATGCATCTACAGTAAATTTACATGTTGAATATTCCACACATACACCACATATATATTTTGATCAAACCCTAATTTTCAGTGGAGATTCAAGAGGGACTTTGCTACAAAAATCACATCATAAGATACGTTTCAATTGGATTGCTATTCGTTCAAATGGAACAATGATTTTTGGACCCCGAAGATTGTCGCTTGCGGCTATATTATTTATTTTTTAAAAGATATTAATACTTTTATTCAGCAAGTATGCAATAAACTGATCAGAAGTGACAGTAGAGACATGTATAATGTTATAAAAAATTATCTTCCAAACAAATGCTGTTCTTGTGAATTTACTATTCATCAAAGAATCCTGAATTTTTTTTTATCATAGTCTATCATAGAAGTATATTGAGCATCACTACTGTTAACGCAACTGTAACATTGATAATAATAAGAGCACCACATCAGTGTAACGTGTTGGTGTTGGAGAGAAACGAGCACAATAAAGGAATGGAAAATCAAGATAATCTTTAATAATAAACAAAACAAATACACATTGACAACAACAGACAAATGAATAGGGAAAATTGGGGATTCTATAATATAATATAATATATAATATAATAGGGAAAAGGAACTATCTCTATGGACACCGGGAAGGCGTGTCCTCACGTTTTAAACAGTCCAACTGAGGAGGGTGCGTGCTCTCGGGGTGGACGAGGGGCTGGCGAAGGGCAGGAAATAAAGTGCAATGGTGGCGGGAGAAACCAGGGTGGCGATGACGGTGGGAGGAGCCAGGAGCAAGAGTAGCTAGGCGGTGATCCAGAGAGCAGCCAGTATGAAAGCTCACAGCGGAGTCGATGGAGCGAGGAGCCATGGTGGAGACTTGGCTGACAGAGATAAAGCAGATGGTCCTGGAGTCCGAAGCGAAGCCACAGCAACGAGCATCCGAGGTGGAGCAAGGGTGCCTGAGGATTGAGGTGGAGCTGGTGGGACTGAGCTGGTGGCGCCAGACGTAGCGAACGGGTGGAGAGATGGAGCACAGCAGGCGGCTTGTAAGTGCATGGCGCAGGCAGGGCTACGTCTGACCAAGGCGGAGCCGGAGGAATGAGGGAGCCCAGTGGTGCCGCAAGGACGATGGTATCTGGTGGAGTCGAGGGAGGGAGGAGCCAAGGCAGAACCGACAAGTCGACGGACCAAGGTGGAGTGACAGGATCAGTGGCTGAAGGTGGAGACGGGGGATCCACTTGCCTAGGCCACGCTGGTGAACTGAGGACTCAAGGCGAATTCACACAGTGAATTGATGTCAGAGGAAGAGTCGAGGGGCTGAAGTGAACCAGCCGAGGCGGGGCTGACGGACTGGCTGATTTTGAAAGAGGAGGTTGGGCGGGAACTCCGGAGACTTCCTGCTGGACGGGACCAGCGGGGATGGGAGAAATCTATCCTCTTCCAAATCAAAGCTTCCACAAGCAACCCCAGAGGGACAAACGATGTAGCCAGCTCACGCACCTGGTCAGACGTTTCGAGAGGCTCGGGCTCCGGGGCGATGGCTGGCTCGGTCCTCCTTTCAGTATCTGGCTTGTACATCACAGCTCGCTCGAGCTCTATGTCTACGGTAGGTTCTGGCATACGCTCTGTACTGGGACCCGCAGTTTACCAGCACTCACTCCACGAACTCTGCGAAATTTTCTCGAGGACCAACACCGGGCAGGCGGGCCTATCTGCACTCGTTTAAGCTGGTATACATGAAGGCGCACAAGGAGAGATCAGGAAAATTAGTTTGGCTCGCCCAATGGAGAAATCCACGGATGTGGTCCTTGAGGCACTGCTCTTCCTGCTCAAGGCATAGCAGCTGGACAAAGGAAGTCCATCTTTTTTTTGTACCCTTTTAAAGAGGGTCAGTTCTGTCAGGACCACTATCGTCAAATAAGATTGACAATTAGCATACAGTTAAGATTGGCGGTATGGCTCCGTTCTGGGCGAGAACTCCCTGCGCATCCATGCAGCCTAGCATGGATAAGAGCAGGGAGAGCAGCAATAACCCCCCTTAGGGTAAACAGAACAGAACCAACATAAATGTATTGCAGATATCATTAACTCAAGATTTTAAAGTACAACATAATTCGAGAATTTATTCTGATTCAAGGGGAATCAGAATGCAAAACTGACTGGACGAGAGGAGGAGCTGGGGATGGAGGAGGGTAATTCGCTCCTGAGAAACGCAATAACTGCTGATAATACTGAAGGAGCTTATATACAGTGATAGGCGTCGTATTCCTATTGGTAGACGTGGATCAGCTGAGAGTCAGCTGATGTGAGCTTGACTAACGTGACCTGCCAGAACTGACGCTACGCTTAATTTATTCTGTAACACGTTGGTGTTGGACAGCAACGCGCACCACAGGAATGGAAAACCAAGGTAATCTTTAATAATAAACAAAACAAACACACATACATCAACAATAACAGACAAATGAACTAGGGAAACTCAGGGCTTAAATACAGGGAACAAGCAAAGGGAACTAGATGAACAAGGGTGAACAGAATCTAATAATGAGTGAATAACCATAGCAACAAACTAGAACGTGAATGAGTAACCAAGGGAACAGGAACAGAGCAAATAGTGAGAAAATAAAATATAACAGTGAGTAGGTAGTAGCTGTAGGCTATAATCAGTATATTAGAATGATTTCTGAAGGATCATGTGACACTGTAAACTGGAGTAATGGCAGCAGAAAATTCAGCTTTGCCATCCCAAGAATAAATTATATTGTAATATATATTTAAAAAGAAAACGTATTTAAAATCGTATTAATATTTAACAATATACCTGTTTTACTGTTTTTGTTGATCAAATAAAATGCAGCCTTGATGAGCATAAGAGACTTCTTTCAAAGACATAAAAAACCATTCAGCAACAACATTAATGTACAGCCTTAATGTAACAACAAACTTGATTTGATTTTATCCACAGTGGTCTATCATACCTGTAGAAAGCTATTCGCTAGTAATCCTCCTATCAGTATTAATAGCAGAGGTTCAGCTAGCACAGACACAACAAATCCCATATAGCTTTGAGAAAGCCATTTATTGTGTGAAATGTAAATTTACCGTCATCTGCTGAGGCCTCGCTGCTGTAGCCATCATATTCAGCCGCTAGGGGGCAGTATTTCTTCCGTGTGTCCCAGCCATAGCCCTTCTGGTGGTGTGAGTTAGTCCCCGCTGAACCCCCCCGGAGACCCTGTGATCGAGACACGGCCTCCTGGTACTGGCCAATCACCTCATCATCACTGTCTGACGACGAGCAGTGGTAGTCTGCATTCACGTAACTCTTATCTGAGTGAGAGAAAGAGTGGAAGAAAAGTGAAAATGTATTTGTATCTGTATTTTAAGCACGAGAAGAAAGCAAACATAATTTTGAGAAAGTTTCATGACTGTGAAATGTTCTCCAACTTCTCTCAACAGCCTATTTATTAGAGATGCACCGATTGCAATTTTCATGTCTGATTCCGATTTCCATTTTTTTTTTGTAAACGTGATAGATTTTTGCCGATTCTGATTTTCTTTCAAAGGGCTATAATTGACGGCATATACAAACAAAAATCTACTTTTCTTCAATGCAAAATCTTATTTTCATTAAAAAAAAACAAGTAAAAAGACTAATAAAATAAGAACAAATAAATTTCAAACAACAGCACAAATAAATGCAATAGAATAAAGAGAGTTATGAAATAAACACGGCTCTACGTTTTTCAGGTGGGTATACAGTATATTCAGGTAAGAAATACTACAGAAATTAAAGTAATCAAATGTAAAATAACACTGGATAGTCTTCATTGTGTTATTCATAGGGGCGATCATACGGAAAATCGTTCGATTACGGTTCTTGGCCGGTCGTTTGGTGCATCTCTATTATTTATGCATTTTAGCACAGGCATATCACCAAATAAAAGGGGAAAAATTGCATTTACTACATACTACACTGTATACACACACACACACACACACACACACACCATAAATATATATATATATTTCTCAAATTCTTCATTGAACATACAAATCTAATCAACAGAAAACTTATGTGTCATAAATTATGTTTATTTCCAGGCCTATTTATCATTTCAGTAACTGCAAACAAACACCACAAAGCAGATAAACATCTTCCTTTGTCCTTTGTCACAAACACTAGAGGGCGATATGGTTTAACAAATAAAAACACATTCTCAAATAAAACATGGGACTCAAAGAAGGTACATGCAGGTAATGCAGTAATATGTATATCCTCTTTTAGCCACAATTCTCAGTTAACATCTGTGAAAGTTCAGTTAGAGAGGCCAAGCATTAATAATTTATACCAAGGAAGAAAAACAAATCCCCTGTACTTTTACACAGAAAGAGACATAAAAGAGTGACAGGAAGAAGAAGAGCATAAAACACAGTGAGTTCAAGTCTTCCCATAGAGATAAAATGGAGGGAAAGCAAAACAGCATTTTGACCGCAGCAGAAATCATTCCCAGCAGATGACAGACATGATAGATCAGTTCAGTTCGAAGGAGTCCAGGCAGATTTAAAAGAAAGAAAAGATTGTGACTTTTTGGACAAAGTCATCTAATGAGGTTCAGAGAGTGGAAGGAAAAGTTAGCAGCCTCATTCTCTCACCTCCAGCACGTCTCTCCCTATTGCTAGATTTCTTCTTCTCACCACCATCCACTGGGCTTCTAGGTGTTTTTAATTTAGTAGACCCGGTTCTTTCTTTAACACAGGATCCATTTGTGTGAGGAGTCTGTGAGAGGTCACTTTCTGTAGAGGTCTCAGTTGACAGCACTAAACTATTGTCGTCGCCTGCAGTCTGAGGCTGAGGGTCCTTCTCTAGGCCAGATGCAGCCTGGGTCTGGATTTCAGTCCTACACAGAAAAGGATCTCTCTCCTGGGCCTGCCGTGCTGCAGCCTCTTTCTCTTCCGCCTCTTTCTTACGAATCCTCTTCAGCTCTTCGGTCTTGACTTTGTGAACGATGGTGTTCACATGCTCGGCGAGTTCTCCGCTCACTGTGTACGTGACGTCGCTCAGCGCATAAGCCAAGTCATCAACCTTCTCCGTCACCGATTCCAACATGGCAGACATGGAGGGGAGACTTAGCTGGAAGCTCTTAAAAAATGCCATGTTGCAGTTTTGATTTAATTGCTCAGTTTATGATTTCTCTGAAATGTCCAATTTTCCAGGCCATTCTTAAATTTATCATTGATGGGACAGTCATTTCAAAATCCTCCAAAAACAAAATATATTTACATCATAGACCACTTTAAATCTACAGTTAAAAACTATTTCAAATGGCGAAAAATATTGTAATCAAAAATTATCTGAACACCTGAAAAAAGAAAGAAAAATGAAAAACAAATCATCATTACATAACACATAATTTCCATATTTATAAAATCATGATTCATAAAACAACTAAATAACGGTACACAAAAGTCTCCCAGGAGGTGAGAAATCCCAGCATGCTCTGCCAAACAACTGCTACACAGGTGAAGTGAGTCAGAGATCAAATCTCTCACCATTATGACAGTCATTTATGCTTTTCCAAAATCCACCAGAAACCACACACAGACTGAACTAGGAATGAACCAATTTACCTCTGAACACAATCAGATGTGCGTATGTTACGATGTATAATTGTAATTATATATAATGATTGTAGTTTATGCAGCTGTAATGCATGCAGCAGATGGATCAGGGAACCACAGACACCAGGTTCAGAGTTTTCGTGGACGTGTCCAGCATGTTTACTCTACTGGAGTCTGATCAATTTGGCAGAGAACATAAGTAGATGTTCCCCTGAGACAGAGGGCAAATGAGTTCTGTTCATATTTTTGTTCATATAGACAGAGAACACCATAAGGGAGGTCCTTTCTGGCAGGGTGTAAGGTTGACTGGCACAGCCAATCAGACACACAGCAAAGCAAAAAACTAAATGAAAGTCAGTGAACATTCACACCTAAACACAATTTAATAGTGAATATTTACTATTAAATATAAGTTGTATTTTGTGGTCTGCGTATACAGCGACATATAACACGCATTATTCCTCACTGTTCACATCTGGTTTTCACACAGGACTCAAATTCATTGCACCAATGCTGGGAATGCTACTTTGTCAAGCTACTCATAGTTTAAAGTAGGTAAACTTCAGTCAAGATGCTATTTCAAAAAAGTAATAGCTAATTACAATGAAGCTACTATATATATATATATATATACATACACACACACACACACACACACACACACACACACACACACACACACACACACACACACACACACACACACACACACACACAAACACACACACACACCATTCAAAAGTTTGGGATTCAAATGAGAGATTAATACAGAAAGGGTGCATTAAATTGATCAAAAGTGAAGACACAAAGACATTGAATTAAATATAAATATATATATATATGGATTGGATGTATATATTTCAAATAAAAGGCTGTTTTTTGAGCTTACTACCGGTATCAAAAAAAACAAAAAAACACGGTTTATATTGTGTAAAAAAACTAAATATTTTATTAGGTCTTTAAATGCAAAGCCTCCATGGAGAGAGCAGTTGCTAGCGCGGCAAGTTCGAACTAGACAGCCATTTAATGGATACGGTACTGCAGTCATACCACTTATTACACAGCATTTTGCCACATAAATAATTATGGGGATAAGAGATATTGATTTGAGATGAAAACTGTTTTAAAATCGTACATGTTTGTTATCTTATAATTAGGGATGCACAGATATGAAAATATTTGTAGATACGATTACCGATAATTCTTTATATTTGTAAGCCGATAACCGATGTTGCACTTAACTGTATTGTCCTTTTTTGAAGCGATTTCAATCATATTTAAAACAATTCAAACCATCAACTTTAATTTGTCGGCCAAATTTTCTTATCGCGCTGATAACGATAACATCATTTTTTTTTTTACATATATCGGCCGATACAGATTTGGTGGCCGATATATCGTGCATCCCTACTTATAATCCAGCAGTGTACAAAACAATAGTAGCAAAAATGGCAGCAGTTGCGTTTGTATGAAACAAGAGAGAGCGAGTTCATGATACTGAATGGCATAGTTAAATAACTGCACACAAAATATTGATTTGACTGAGTTTTAATATTTTATTAGCTAACCAAACGCAAAACATCCACAAAGAAAAAACGTTCCTAGCAAGCGTATAGCGCTGCTGACATCAGTAACCTGGATGAGCCTGTGTTATCTGTTTTCAGCGGTTATTATCGGGGAATAACATATCGCTGGATGGCGTGTTTGACCAATCAGAATCAAGTATTCTACAGAGCCGTGTAATAAATAATAAATATACCAACCCCAAGCTTTTAAATGGAATGGTAATGTATTTTTTTGCTTTCAGCATTGTTTTTCTCTGCTGTTCGCATGACCCTAACAGACATGCAACTGATTTTTGGATCACAACATGGCAGTAAACGAAGAACCACTGCACTACGCTACAACATGATGATTTCATGTTTAATACACATCCATGTTTATTGTGCTTCACCAGGTCAAATAAGTGCAAACATACATATCTAGTAAATGACATTCTGATTAAGCCACTGATTCTGATGCTGAGTAGAGTTATGTAAAGCCCTGTGTGTGGGCAGCACAGTGATGCCATGGATCCAGAACCTGTCTGTAGGATGTGTGTGTGGGCATTAAGTGCCCCTGTCAACAGTATAAGTGCGTAGGTGTGATTGAGTGCTTCATGTTTTAAACAAAAGGTGTGTGTATGGTTCATTGAGTTTATTCAAGCCAGTTTTATTGTGTGAGTGTGTGTGTGTGTGTGCATGTATACTGACAATGTGGACATTTGATCCTGATTGTGTTTGGATTTCTGCCCAGATTTTCTCTCAGGGCTGTTACATGATCCCTTCATTTTCACACACACCCACACACATATACTATTGATCTAATAATTGGCCAGTGGCATCGGTCCTCTCCGATCAATATCCTGCACTGAAGATCACAAGCCAAACCAGTTCAGCACGTCACCGTGTCTGACAGACAAACAGGAAGGAGTTTACGGCCTATCCCAGAATTTCAAACCACCAAATCGTGTCTAACAAACATCTCCAAGGCCTAAGTGTTGCTAATTAAGCTCTGTTAGTAATTCTCACAGACTCTAATCTGGAGTTTAGCAGATAATTACCTCTCTGGAGATTGTCACGCAGTGTTTGGGAATTTGGACTCATGTTATCCTGGACCTCTCAGCTTCAAAAACTTCACAATTTGGTCTCAGTCATTACAGAATGTTATGAAGTTATTTTAATGTAAAGGAAAGAAATAAATCATGTTTTTTTTATGAATGATCGCTACTGTGATAAAAATACCAGTGTGAAGAGTTCAACACACACTCAAGCACTTACAGCTATGATGATCCATACTGTACTGTACATCCGGCATTTCTGTTTCTCTTCATTTTAACTAACCCTCAACCAGTTCACCCCGGGGGGAAAAATAAAATCTATATTCCCCTTTGAACTATTTATATCAGTAGTTAAAAAACAACAACAACAAAAAACTTCCTATATAGTTGCCCTTAAAAGTATTTTGGACACTTCTGTCATTGCATTAGATTCAAAACACCAAACCAAACGAAAACTAATTTTTAATAGATGTATGAAGTCAGTTCCCCTAAAGTTCACACTTTTTCCTATATACTACAGTTCAAAATTTTTGGGGTCTGTCAGAAACATACAGTAAAAACAGTAATATTGTAAAATATTATTAAAAATAACTTGTATTTTAGATGTATGTAAGCTGAATTTTCAGCATCATTACTCCAGTCTTCAGTGTCACATGATCCTTTAGAAATCATTCTAATATGCTGATTTGCTGCTCAAGAAACATTTATGATTCCATTTATGAACAAGGATTCTTTGGTGAATAGAAAGTTCAAAAGAACAGCATTTATTTGAAATAGAAATCTTACTGACCCAAACATTTTGAAGGGTAGTGTATATAATTCATCATTTACTATAAACATGGCTTAAGCGTCCAAATCCAGGGGTCTCTGTATGTCGCACACACACACACACACACACACACACACACACACACACGTAGAAAAACAAACCCAAACCTGCTGCTTCTGTGCTCTTCCTGTACTGGTCAAGGCTGGGCAGTTGGTTGGCACTCTCAAGGGACAGTTTGTTATTGAGGTAAAGAAAGAGTACAATCACAAGGAAGATGAACACGCCAATGCCGGACAGGAACCCCAAAGCCTCTGGTGACACTGTAGAGAGAAAGACAAATTCATTTACTATTACAATAAGGGACATTGAAAATGAGACCGAGAGAGAGAAATAGATGATAGAATATTTACTTAAAATATATAGAAAGAATTTCCATGACCTTTCCAGTTGGTTGGGTAACAGTATCAGCATTTCAATTCTGATACAATTCAAATTTGGTTTCTATTACATTTTTTTTTCCTTGACTTTTCCAGGCCTGGAAAACCAAATTTAAAATCCAGGTTTACCGTGACAGTGAGAACTTTTATAAATATTTTTCAGTACATTTGAAGCAGGTTTCCGCTTGATCTAGGATGAATCAACCGTTAAATCAATCACATATCAGTCCAAGAGAAAGACATTAGTCCAGCCATTACTCTGAAACCATTAGGTTAGTTTGACCTAACCACCTTCCTTTATTAATTAAAAACACCAACCACGAAAAAAGATATAATGTAACTGCTCTGTGTATCCACATATTCCAGGATGACAGAGGGAAATGACCCGATTCCAGACGGTTGGTTACTCACTTCGAGAAGAAATAAACCAGCAATGATTTCTGCACTGAACTGTATCACAGCTTTGTGTGAGTGGATTTGACTCTAAAGCTCCACACACACACACACACACACACATTCTGCAAGAGTAGGTGTGAATTATTCACACAAATTATGCTATGTGATTCTGTCCCATCATCCTCTCTGTCCCTCAGGATGGCAGTTCTAGTGCTGCTGTCTTTCAGGAACAGAGTGAAATATTAAAAGGAGAAATCCTTCCATGTTGGACCACTTTAATTCATGTTTTAAACTATTAAATCACTTTATTACAGCTATCTAGAATATGTGGTTCTGACTGGTCAATCACAACACTGAGCGATCTTGTATCACTTTCCAATTCAAAATAACATCTATTTTATCTCTGGGCTGCAGGTTAAAAGATAATAAAAATGTTACCATGAGCTACAAATATACCATAGAAAATCTTATTATGGCTGTAACGTCAGCGACAACTGTAACATTACTAATGAAAAATGACTAATAAATTATACTACAGATTTATTGACGATAAGATTTAAATTTGTAAATGCGTCCGAGGTCCAATCAGGATAAGACGAGGTCAAAAGTAATTAACGACACTGTTAATGCAGAATGGAGAGAATCCATTATGTTCCATTCCAGAGTGTGGAAAAAAAATAAATAAAAGCAATGTAATGATCTTTGTTACATAACAGCAGCACTTAACCATGGCAACAGAGCTGCTGCTGTCACTGATCCTGTTTAGCCAGTTAACCGCTAACTGCATGATCTAACACTGACACCAGCTATAGCCGCTGCTGTTTTTAGCACGCGGGAGGACGTCACAACACAGGATCAACAGATCAATGGCAAATGACAACACTTTTCTTTCACGGTGTACACTGTGAATTATTACTGAACTACCATAATTAGCTAATTTTTAGAAGAAACCCCCCCCCCCCCCAAACTTTAAAAAGAATACCTGTTAGGTATAGTGAATCTGGTCTCTGTTGTTTGTTTAGCCTAGTCATGCACACAACACATTTGATGTGCATACGACGGTAATGTGGTGGGCTGATGAAAATTTGAAATCTAATTTTCCTTATTTGCCACAGTGCTTCCTGACAACAGAGACATTAACGTCCCTATTGCTTCTAAACGATTACAAACTGCGGTAAGACATCAATAGCATAAGAAAGCACTAACAACAAGAGACATTTTTATACAGCACTTGTAGATAACTCACAGATTTACAACTTGAATACAGTATGCAACAAATAATTACAATATGTTCTAAAACATAGGCTAAAAATAACTGCAACAAAAGTTTTTCATGTTTTGTTATGAATTCAGGCATTGAGAGAGTTAATACAGTCTTTGAGAGTATGAGGTGATTCTGGTCAAACAAGCACTTATAAAACAGCTCTCCCTCCATCTGCTATTTTTAGTGATGCTAATTGATTTACAGCCTGTATGTTTCCTGATCAATGCAATGAAAACATTTCCCTGATAACCCATTTGCTTCTTCTCCCCCTTGATGTTTCCCCCTTCCCTTCTGTCATATACAATTATTTCTGGTTTGTGTCCTGTCATGTTCTATTGAAATATATTTAACTCGCAGTGAGGTGCATTTAGCCACCTTACAAAAAACAAACAAAAAAAAAACCCATCAGTCACAAGACCTCCTGAAAGTCTTGCAGTCAGATGGCAATTTAGTCAACGAGGCCTGAGTGACAGACATCAATAACAGGACAAAATAATCCACTGTACTGAGAGTTTTTACTGTCACTGTCCGCACACTATTAGAGGGAAGCTGACAAGATAAACCGGCAGTTTTCGGTATGGCTTCCCAAACCCGCAAGGTTTTAAAGGAGTAGTTCACCCAAAAAAGAAATAAAAAAAAAGAAACACTGACACAAAAGACCTGGGGACCTTTTTGTTTTGAATATGTCTGAATCAAAAGTTTGAATAAGTAGTAAAAAATGCAAATAATATACAGCACACTACAGTTCAAAGGTCACTTTCAAAGTCACTAATGCTCACTAAGGCTGCATTTATTTTCATTAAAAATACAGTAAAAACAGTTATGTGAAATATTATAATTTTTTTCAATTTTAACATATTTTAAAATGTAATTTATTGATGTGATTGCAAAGCTGAATTTTCAGCAGCCATTATTCCAGTCTAACAATCAAATCAGCATATTAAATAAATTGTAATATGCTTGTATATTTGTTGGCATTATACATTTATTTACTGACACTGATCATTTTAATGAATCCTTGCTGAATAAAAGTGTTCATTTCTATTAGAAAAAACATAAAAGGAAAAAAGAAAGACAGTCAGAAAGAAAGTTAGGCAGAAAGACAGATAACAGACAGACAGAAAGACAGGAAGAAAGAAAGACAGACGACAGACAGACAGAACTAAAAAATAAAGACAGACGACAGACAGACAGAACTAAAAAATAAATAAAGACAGACGACAGACAGACAGACAGACAGAAAGGTAGACAGACAGATTACAGAAAGAAAGAAAGAAAGAAAGAAAGACAGACAGACAGACAGAGAAAAAAAGACAGAAAGACAGACAGACGACAGACAGACAGATCACAGAAAGAAAGAAAGAAAGAAAGAAAGAAAGATATAAGACAGAAAGACAGATAGACAGAAAAAGAAACAGACAGAAACACAGACAACAGACAGAAAGACAGATGACAGAGAGACAGAAAAAAGACAGACAGACAAACGACAGACAGAGAGATAGACAGGAAGGAAGACAGACAGACAGACAGACAGAAAGAAAGAAAGAAAGATAGACAGAAAGACAGATAGACAGAAAAAGAAACAGACAGAAACACAGACAACAGACAGAAAGACAGATGACAGAGAGACAGAAAAAAGACAGACAGACAAACGACAGACAGAAAGAAAGAAAGAAAGAAAGAAAGAAAGAAAGAAAGAAAGAAAGAAAGAAAGAAAGAAAGAAAGATAGACAGAAAGACAGATAGACAGAAAAAGAAAGACAGAAACACAGACAACAGACAGAAAGACAGATGACAGAGAGACAGAAAAAAGACAGACAGACAAACGACAGACAGGAAGGAAGACAGACAGACAGACAGACAGAAAGAAAAAGAAAGAAAGAAAGAAAGAAAGAAAGAAAGAAAGAAAGAAAGAAAGAAAGAAAGAAAGAGGCAGAAAAACAGACAGACAGATGAAAGAAAGAAAGAAAGAAAGAAAGAAAGAAAGAAAGAGCCCTCGAGTTGATGGTAAGACTCTGCACACCTGCTGCACGATGCAGAACTGCATCTCTGATTTAAATCCAGGTCATCAGAGAGAATCACCTGAGCCTGACAGAATCTGGGCCAATGAGAGGAAGCCAGAGAAACGCACAGCTGGACAGAGCAGGTGCATCCAAGCCTTTCAAACCGAAGGAGGAGAGAACCTGAAACTACACTAAATCTAACCCTTCAAATATCCACTGTGACCACATCTACCAAAAATAAATCCACCTCACATAAATGCGCTCTAAACATACTTACTAGTTTCTTCTTTAATACGGAGTCTCTGAGATAGTTAGTCTGAGCACTGATTCAAATAATCCTTTTATGGTAAATTATTATCATGCTATTACAGCTAGAAATTGCCTTCTGCTTCTCTGATACTGTTGGCTGGTTCTGTTGTCATAGAAACAGGTAAAAGCATGTCAGGATGCTCAGCCACCCCTGAATTACAAAATACTACAGACACAAAAACACTCACAAAAAAAACATTGCATGCTGTTGTAAACTCCCACATAACAAAAGACCTTGCTCTCAAAGGCCCACGCACACGCCCTCAGTCATAACACACTCTCACACACACTAACAAAGACATACACCAGCGCTGTGTACACACACGCAATGCCTTCTGAAAACACAAACACACACGTCTGCAAAATGATGCTGAAAACACAACACATAATGTCTAGTCATACTTGATTAGAGAGGGAGAAAGCAGCACCTCCACTAGCTGATTTTATAAGCCTCATAAACAGCTCTTCTTCTGAAGCACATTAAAATATCATCAGTGTCATTATACAGGATTTAGTCTGTTTAATCTTAAAGTGTTTTCATTATAAAACAGAGCAGTGTCAGTAATGAAACATTACGCAGCTTCTGCAGTGCTGCTCCACGTGTTCTTTCATCCCATTACTTCCATCTCTCTCCTCTCAGACTTTCAAGTTGTTAAATTACAGTTTACGTTAAGCTACTAATAAACTGTAGCTAACTCCTGTACATTAACTATATAAAAACAGTTTGAGGTGATTCAATATCCTTTTTAAAAACTTACTACACTACATCACTACAAAACAGACCAAATGGGAACAAATGAACTGGTGAATTGTTTATTGAACCAGTTCATTTAAATGAATCAGACTTCCTAAAGCTTCATATCAGAGATGGAGGACATTTTTGATTATCATTGAAGTTCACTCGGTTGTAAAGCTGTGGAAAACAATGCAGTATAGCACTTTGTTATGCTAAACTGCTTCTTGCTGAAAAAAAAAAGAAGCATGTTACTGGAAAAAACTAAAACATCTAAACTACTCTCTTATCGCTGAAATTTGTAGCTTCTTGTAGCATCCCAAATTTAGTTAGTCACTCCCCGAAACTCGCAGGAAATTGGCATTAGCCCTAGCAATAATGTCCTGTCAACAAAGACCTATGAGTTTGACTGACAGTAGACAGATGTTTCCTGAGGAGTGTACAAACTAACACACACACTATACACACACGATTCGACGGTTAAATGGTCCTGAAAAAAATAGTCACACCTGTCCTGTTCACAGAATTTCATCTAGTGGTACTGCGCCCCCCCAAAAAACTTACTGAAAGCTAATTTCTTGTGATGCCAACCTCAAATTTGGAACAAAACTAGATTTATGGCTTTGATTTTCTCACAGTTTTAGAAAATATACAGTATAGTTCATATAAAATTTATAAATTTTTCATAATAATAAACTCAAACTTCTATAACTTTTTTTACTAACTTTTTTCAATTCAACAATAATCTGCCAAGTTTCTTCTTTAAAAAGAGACCGAACTTAAGTCTGTGCTCCAAAGCATTCAATATTTACAACTGTTTAGATTAGAAATAAATGGATCACAACTATTCCATAAATATAATTTAGTACCATAAAATCAGCAGCAGAAGGATGAGCATGGTCAGTGCCTCAGAGTGACGCATATTAAGCCCTGTGGTCGCTGTTAAGTAGAGTCATATCTAAATAGGGTCATCAGTAGGTTGGCAGTGCTGATTGGTTCAGCCTCTGGAACAGCTCTGCAGGGACCCAGCGCTCATCCGGTCCACCTGGAACATGAGACTATTACTCTGGGACCACAGATCCTCACTAATGACGTTAAATCTGCAGAGAATGAGCTCTCACTAAACACGCCAGCCAGCCGATAACAAACAAGACAGCTGGACAAACCCCAGAGGACCTCAAGAACAACAGCACCATCTAAAAAAAGAAAAAGTTGGATGTCTCATCCACTGAAATCCTTCAGTAAATCTAGTTTCCCTCTAGTGCACAAAATATTTATCAGAACATATTGTCTTTATTTAATTTCATAGAGCCTACACTTCAATCTGATTTCACACCTTCCTTCCTTTTTTTACTAATATAACTAAATAAAGATCAAAGTCAAACCACTACAATCTTTCTGAGAGAATGATGGACGAAAAGTTAGGTTTGACAATTTACACACTTGGACAACAAAAAATTTAAAACCATAAGTTGGTGTTAAAGACTTAAGCATGAAAGCTCAAAACAACAGATGCAACAAGGAAAGAGCACTAAAGATCAAATAAAGATGCATTTACATAGTGTGACATTACAAACACACTGAGAAGACAGGTAGACATCACTCCAGACCAGCGTAAATGTGCCATGTCTGGAGTCAAAGCTGGGGTACAGGACAGGTGGCAGCCTGTTTAAACTGGCCGCTTACCTTTTCTGATGCAGATAAGCTCATGTACTCCACAATTCCGCTCTCCACCTGCAGAAACAAAGCAACATTTAATGACAAAAAATACACACATGCAACAAGACATTAAACAGAGACAAATACACAGAGAAACAAACAAGACACTTATAACTGATGCACATGAGACTTGAAGACTTCATCACAATGACAAAAGACAAAAGACAGAAAATGGATTTCAAAGAAACAATGTAAAATTTCATATACAAGGGAACTATTTTGTGTTGATATTTGGCACCTTGGCTGCTATTGTTAAAGCAACACTAAGGAACTTTTCCTCTTCGGTCACCCTACAGGTTGGAAGCGGAATTGTCCATTACCGCTGTAGTAAATAATTTCGCAGCCCGCAGCCTACTGTCGCACACACGCTCGCTGTTTATCTAGCACCGGCTTTGGAATGAACAATGTCCACAGACAAGGTAGAGTATGTTGCATGATTTCATGAAAGTATGATGTATTGCGACATCAGAAACGAAGAAAAACTAAATAATGACTATTGTAACGCTTGACGTAAAGCAAGTCAAATTTGTAGTTTTCCTATGTCTCATTCGAACTACAGAAACGCGACCCGGTTTGGCAAACTTGCATAATGTGGTTATAGCAGATATATGGCTGTAAAGCCAATCCAGAAGTGCCTTTCACCCTGTTATGACATGATGAACCACTGATACGATTTTGGAAACATTATTTTAAGGTAAAAAATGTTCCTTAGTGTTGCTTTAACTAAAACGAAGCACATACTTTAAAAAAAAAAATTACTATAATTTAAACTAAAATTAAAATGAAAACGGAAACGGAAATTCAATCTATATGTAAATACTATGATACAATAGTATAAATAACGTAACATTCCAAACCCGACAAAATCTTAAAACGTAAAAACATATGTGATAATTTCAGGGATTTTCATTAGCAACTAAATCTGTAAGATTTTGAAAAAATATTAAATGTTCAATCAAATTATTTCAAAATCAATTTGATTTAATTAGCCATTTCAGTGAATGTATACTGAATACTGAATACTGTGTTCGGAAAGGAAATGATGCATTCTACGGAGTCCCTAAAGGGACATGATGATGGGAAAAAATACGAGTTTGGGGCAAAAATATATCTTTCAACATATTTTTGCATTCTCTCGCAATTAAATAGTTGGGTAATTATAATTTGCGGGCACCAGGGAGCCGCTATCAATATGCGGGTTATTGAAATCACTTTCGAATGCACGCTCGCTTTTTACTTTCACTTTCCAATTCGCGATCACGCGTACTCTTGTGTATAAGGAGCAGCGGAAATGACTGCACATTTTAGGCTACAAGAATGTTCAGGATGTGTTGCACACCAAATCATCCGACATCATTCTGTCAGTCATCTCTCCTTACTCTCTTCATGTGAGAAGTGAATTCTGATGTATATTGTAACCAACTACCTCAGCAAGCCTAACCATGTCCCTTTAGGAGCTCCGAATGCGTTACTCATTTTCCGTGCCTTTCCGAATTCGGATTTAGGCTGCAGGCACGTCCCTGTGGTGTTTTATTGATATTTTGTATGGAGGATAGGGGTAGAGAATCAAAAGGTAATTTTACCTCAAGTGCCCTTGAATTACACAGTTTAAGGCATATGGCCTTCAGTCAATGTTTTATTATATAACATATTTGAAATATGTTCAATATGCTCATAAAAACTGTAGCACATCAAATTTTGGCATCAACCTTCCCTGAACAACCTTTCAATGTACCCTGGTTTCTAACTTTAGCAAACTTAATCTAAAGTATACTGTAATCTTTAATCTATGCTCTGCCAAATCACCTTTTAAAGGTAATGATTTCAAACAGGGATCACCAGCATGTGAATCTGAACTCAGTGCAGTTAAAACTCAGACACACAATCTCAGACATCACCTCAGCAGAACGGCTCACTTTACACTTTGCAGCTGTGCTCAGGTGTTTGCTGAGACAGTTTAGGTCAGAAATGTCTTAAAAGCTGAAACTCACACTCATGCATTAGAAAGCAGCAAATAAGAGTTTCCATTATGTCCAGCGTAAGACTAACCCAAGATGGTCTGCAGAAGATTTCAGTTGGCAGTTGATTCAAACCTGGGACTGAATCAAGTGATACCCTACACCAGAGCTACATTTAAACATGAAGCCGTGTTTAAGGGGTAAAATATTTGGACTCTGTCTTGTGTGATGGCAATTAGAACATTATAATGTTCAACTTCAAACACAAATGAAGAAGTAGTTTAAGGGCCAGAAAACACAAAAGAAGATTTAAAACAAAAAACATTAAAAAAAATCGACCCCAAACTTTTGAACGGTAGAGTATATTTTTAAACATTAATATAATCATTTTATTTCTGTTTTATAAACATACTTGTGCAATAAATAATATTATAACTGTGATTACTGATGACATTGTCCTTGACAGGTCTCTCAAACCTCCATAGACAAAATTGACCCATTTGACCCCATTTATTTCAAGTGCTTCTAAAATTAACAAACGAACAACAGATTGTATGGTACTACAGTCTGAGAACACTTGAGTCCTGAATGAGAATCACTGCACTGATAACAGCTTCATTCAACTGCAAATGGGACTTGTATTTTGTCTACAAGTCTATTAAATCACATTCAGTTGAAGGGTTTAGTGACCTTTAAAAATCAATTAAATTCAAGTTTATCTGAATAGCGCTTTTCTCAATAAAAGCTTTACAGAAAATGCAAGTTTCAATGTTACAACGGAGAAGTTATTGGTCAGAGGTGACTGTGTCGAAGTAATGCCCACTGTCCATACGAATAATGTCCAAATAAGGGTACAGTAAAGGAGAGCAAAAGCCATGTGTTTGACTTTAAGAGAACTTCTCAATTTGTGCATTAAATCTGAATAGAGCTGGCTTTGATTCTGGCTGAGCATTGGTGTGAATCAAATAACTTTGGGCTTTAGCTTGTGGGGGCTTGTAATGTTCCCGTTGACCTGCAGAGGTGAGGTTGTTTGTGGTGAGTAAAGGTCATTCTGGAGGAGAGAGATGGATGCAGCCAAGGATGTCAGTTTATGCATTCTTAATGCGTGCTGTCAGGCTGTAACCTGAGAGAAACCCTAGACATCTGTGATGTGGAGTCTAATCATGGTGGAATTACATCTAAGACTAAATTTCACAATGTGGATCTTTCCATGGTAATGAAGCTTGTTCACTGATATTATAGCAGTACTGTAATTAGGAAGCATCTAGATTACTCACTGGAAAGTCACATACTGTTATATGACAAAAGCAGAGGCATCAATTGGGAATGGCAGTGTATGATGGCTGCCATACCTTGGCTGCCTGGTCAGATCAATGCAAAGTGATATTTTTATTGCAGGATTAACGGTTATATTAGTATTGTAACATACATTTTGTAATTGTTTAATAAAAGAGAAAACCAAGTAAATTAAAGCGATCTGTTTGTTCATGTCACACAAATTCAATGGCACTGCAAATGTGTCTATTTACAATGTGCTTTTGCAGCGTTGAGTATTGTAGCCAATCACAGGCATTTCTGTTGAAAATAATAACCAATCGGAAGTGTTAAAGTTACAAGGTAGTGAGTATCGCTCAAAACGCTGAATGAGTTTACGTTTAAGTGCAAGCTTAAGTTATAAATGTGCACAAATCCTCTCATTATAACAAACAAAGCAGAGACACGATGTAAAAAATTTTTTTTATTTTTTTTTACATTAAATTTTTTTTATTCATTGTGGAGTTTAGTCAGATTCATTGATTAAAACGTGAGTTTTCACACTCAATGAGTTTGCACTGAACTGACTGACAGCTTCAATGATTATAAAGGAAGAGCTCTTTACTTGCTGTCTGTGTAATTTCATTCGCAATTTGAAGAAAAGTTTTCGTTTTTCATGAGACTTTGTGACCTTTTCTACAAATACACTGTATACTTCACACTTCAGTACAAATTCAAAAAGTGACAGAAATAGACAAAAATAGATTTTTTTTTAAGTTATAAGAGTCACAGTAGTAAAATAGTATAATAGTAGTATTTGCAGCCATCTACTGGTTTTAGTGGTCTTTTTAAATGTTAAAATAAACATGTTTGTATTCACTGAGTGTCAGTTTTCCTACAGTTTTACAAACATGGACAATCTTTGAAGGATGAACAAAAATAGTTTTTGGTCATTACATGAAAAAATTTAAATTTAAATTGGAGTGCTGTAAAAAGTTGTGCGAAGTACCTGAAAAGTATTTCATATTTATAACAGTGGTCTATAACTGCCTAATTTTCTTCCTAAAGTTATTTCAAAGCTATATGTGATTCATCTATGGACGCACCACACACAATTGTCGTCACGTCAAGGGAGTAAGATTTGATGACGTCATCAGAGTTCGTCATACCTTAGCTTTTAATGAATTGACGCTACTGGACGAAAGATCAGAGAGTCCCAAATGTATGATCTGCATTAATTTAAATGGAATCCTGACACATGTACCTTTAAAACAGAACTAGCCTGCACAGAGAGAAAGATTTCTCCACAGTCGCACTGAAGAGCTACTGACAAGGTTTTTTGTCACACAGCCAGTTTTTTCAGACCCACAGTGTATAAAGCAGATTACAATTACATTAAGGTCTAACAGCCCTTCCCCTGCTAAATATGCAATATTCCATTCTAGTTGAACTGAAGTTGAACTCACATACTCAGATACAAATATCTAGCTGGTGGATTTGAGTTTGCAGACTTTGTGAACTTACCAGTTCTATTTGGGTGGTTCATGGTCAGCTTAAACTGCAAACTGGACCAGATAAGTCAGAATTTCTGAGGCCTGTGGTTCATCTCCAAGGATTCTGCTCTGGAGGCCAGTTCGGATTCAGTTTTGAGGGAAATCTGATTGATGCCAAGTCTGTAAAAAGTAAGTAAACTAAGCCAAGGTGAAGTTGCAGGGCCAAACCCCAAGTACTTTTGTCCTCTTTCTCGCTTTCATCCATCACCCCCTTTCAACAGGGCTGTTTTGTATTTATAGAGGCCCGTCCCAGTTTTGCACAGGTATTTTGTTCAAATCCTGGACTGAGGAAAAAATAAATAGATAGGGGGAGAAAGAATTGGCCTTGGACCTGGAGATCACACTTTTGTGAAGCAAAGTCATGCCAACCTTTGCATCTCCTTAGCTGCTAAAGACCAATCACACATTTGTCTCCTCAGAGAAGAATCTCAAATCTCAATCAACAAGAAGAAAGCCACCAAAAGGACCATAGTACACCATAATAAAGTACTTCATAGCTCTAAGATGTACACAACTTATTTTCAAAAAGATAATATAAAATTAAGAATACTCCTTCAATATTCTCTACTAATCATAATGCATTTTAAACTCGTCCCAAGGATCACAAGTGGGGACAGTTTCTCAGCTCACGAGGAGAGTTAAGTATCTGTGAGTACTATAAATACTAACACTGACCTCCCAACCAGATCAAAACTATAGTGAGACCAAGGTAGATATTCAAATATATTCTTCGCCTACCACTATATCATATCTATATCTAGAATCCTTTCTGCCTGGGTTTAACAGCTCCAGATTTCATGTGCTATTTTCACCATCTCTCTCTGTGAAGAAATAACATCTTATCCTCACAGACTGACAGATTTACACACAAATCCGTTTTGGCTTCAGAAACAAAAGCACACAAAAGCAGCTCCCCAGAATGGATGTGATGAAAATGCCACTGAGAAACAGCACAACTTGTGATTTTCCAGTATCCCATGGTGGGTTTGCTGACTGAGTACTGAAGATCATTTGAAATGTTCCTTTTTTTTTCTTTCTTTGGGTCTTTAACACTAGAAGTGCCAGAAATCCATAACTACTAAAACTGCCGCAAGCGGTCATTTTGACCGCTAGATTCCAAACTCTATATCTTTAATGATAAATACCCAATTGAGAGATTAATGCATTTATTGTATTAGGATATCTTTTAAAAACAAAACAACACCAAACTGTACATTTAAACAAGTTTAATTATACATCTATAAATATGAATATCCGTAGATGTCCTGAACAAAATGACGGAGCAGCCTATGTTTGCATGTTTACACTGTTCGATCGCGCCTGCGCCTTACACACACACACACACACACACACACACACACACACACACACACACACACACACACACACACACACACACACACCATATTCCAGCATTGCAATCTTGACATTGCAGCCTGTTCATTATAGCCATAATAAAATATAATAATAAAATAGTCAACTAACATATAAAAATTCCACTGCTCTGTTTATATAGTCAGTAGTACAATTCGTACCATTTTGCGCATGTGAAGAGGATGATTTTTTCCGTCGATATTGGAACGTGAGTGAAGTACAAAGCCTATAATAAAGAATAGTTTACCATCCAAATCCATCGCAAATGTTGAAACATTTTGATTCTAATTAGAGAGTTACGTGAGCCCAACGGCGCTTACTTTCACTTTCGCTTGAAAGTAGCCTATTTAATTTTGGCTTGTTCATAGTTATTTTTTCATTCTTGTTCTGTTCTGAATATCATTACATTTAAATGATTTGTTGTGGAATATGTTTTGTGTATTTTTTACCACATTTTATTGTTGTGTATATTGGTATATGTATAATACCGCGAAATTCAGTGCGGTCAATCTGACCGTCTATGGCCGAAATAGGTAAATATGTTCATTTGTTTTTTTGCCTTATGTGTAATTTATATGAAAAACATTTTAAATGAAAATACAGACACTTTTAGGAAAAGTCAGGTACCAGCAGGATTTTATTTATTTTTTCAACAAAGTTATTGCAGATATAAAATTCAAAACGGTCAAAATGACCGCCATGGCAGTTCTAGTGTTAAATGTGGCTGTGGATTATTATTGGTCAGGCTAAGGTATTTTCTGCATTATGCTGTGCTATACAGTAGGATATGGTTGAGTGAGTGTATGGGTGTTTTTCAGTTATAGGAACCTTTGGCCCTGTGAATAATGAATGAAAAAAATGAGCGAGAAAACATCACATTCTTATTAGATTTAGTAAATTGTATTTCTTTTGTACCACTGACAGTATAAAACAATGGATGAAACATTTTGAATTTAACAAAAGGATAGAGTTCGGGGGAAGTACCTATAGTTGGATAAAGACCTGTATTGTTCATATTGTGAAATTCTGACTAGAATTCTGCAACACTAGAAGTATGCCACAGTGGAGCAACTGCGGAAGTGAACAGATTACAGTAAATCACTATCAATCAGAATGATTTAATAATAAGAAAATAATTGAGGAAAAGAAAATGTCATTAACAAGAAATGGCAAAATATTATCACATGTAAGTTTAGTGTGTGTTAGACAAAGTCAACTAATTCTGGGAATGTGATGCCGAATACAGCTCTAGCAGTCAGTGTCCAATCAACACATTATTTTAAGGGTTTGCAGAGTGTTATATGCCTTTATCATCAAGAGTTTAGAAAAGAATAATATCTGACATACAGTTTCAAGACAGAAGATAATTTTTAGTAACCAATTTAAATGCGGTTAAAGACTAATTTTAGGCCATTTACATCTTATTAATCATCTTCAAATCTGGCAAAAGTAATTGCTTGGTAAAATAATAACTAAATACACACAAATTAGAACGACAAGGGCTGAGGGTTGGGTAGCGTCATTTAATATGAACCAACTCTATCGGCCAACAGTTTAAACCTCTGCCAACTCCATTAAAGAATCATTAGAGCTGATTCATAGGATTACTTATCACCCTTCCAGACCACACTCTCCGGAGAGATCATTGCTTTCAAAGTAAGATATTACAAACTGCCCTAAATGCACATGGGTCATCTGTGCATTTGTCAGGCATGGTTACAATTTTAACTTCATCTAAATCAAAATGGTATTATAAAGAGAAAAATGACTCAATATCATCAGCTAAGAAATGTGCTAATTTAGCTGATGCTTTTATTCAAAGTGACATGTTTTGATCCACAATGTTGGTTCAGGAGTGCTAATATACAGTCTAACAGCACTGACACTGTCCACTGTTTTTATCTATTTGCTTGTGTTAGCCTATGTTTAGTGGCAGGGTGTTTCAGTGACTCTTTAGGTTGCATTGTTAAGCCAGTAGGTGGTGAACATTTTTGAGTGAGTCATTGAATCACTGACTCAGTAGATGGGTTAAAAAACATTAATTCATTTAAGAAATTAACAAGTAAATATCTTTCTAAGTGAGTTATTGAATCACTGACACAACCAATTTGTTCAAAATCTACATTCAGGAACAAAAACAACTATAAGTGACTTCATAAGTGAGCTATTACAAAGCAAGCAAATGGCTCTATAAATGAGTCAATGAATCTACCAATGTCACAGTTCTGTTAGTTTAGACTTCTTGTGTCTCACCACCTTCTGCCTGAGTTAGTCGTTTGTTGTCTTGGTTACTCATTATGTTCAGCTGTGCATTCATTATCTCCCTCATTATCACTTCTATTTAGCCTACTGTAAGTTCTGTTCTGTTCTGTTTGTGTTTCATTGTTCGGTCTCGTCTGTGAATAGTACTTTCTCCTGCCTTCTTCATTGTGTATCTAGTGAATTATCAAGTAAAGAGACCGTCTGAACTAAATTAGCCTTCTTTGTGTTTATCTACACCGCCAGTTCGTGACAACCAATTTGTTCACAATTACTAATTCTTTCAGAAAGCCACTATTGTGTGATCCTCAGAGACGCACAACAATTAATTCTGCTGTGGCTTCGTTTGGAACCATTTTCATTGGAAGAACAAAAACCAAATTTTGTTAAATAAATAAATAATAAAATAAAACTCAGTATTGCAATTTATTGAACTGTTAAAGCAATAAAAGCAATGTTGGTCTGAATATTAAAACCATCTTTCTTTGCAAGACTTTTCTCTTTCTGTTCTGTGGCTGTGTTGAAGGTTCCAGCATCGGTTACATGTAGCTGTCTTGACTAACAGTGACCCAGACTGATAACCAGACAGAGAAGAGACAACTTTGCCCTAGAGAGTCTCACTCTTTCTCTCTCTCCTGCACACACATTACCAGTCTGACACACAACGCCGCAATTAACAGTTTGGTCCTCTAAGGTAGATCCTATTCACTACAGTCTACATTTCTCTCCTTTTCTTTCTTACTCACTCACTCACTCTCTCTCTCTTGCTCTCTCTGTCTCTCTTCCTCAAGGGAGAGAGAAGCAATTTAAGTCAAGAAACATTAAAGCTAATGGGCATTTGCAAACACGTCTTAAAATCTGCACTAGATCTCAAGTCCCAAACCGATTAGAGAGAAGATTGTGATTGCTGGCATACGCCTCCACCGCACAAACTCCTTCAGGCTGCTTACAGTCCTGTGAAGAGCTGTAAATCAAACGTTAAGCTCAGCTAGTTTAAATAACACTTATTACAGTCCACTTGATTTCACGGATGATTTATTGATTAGACAATTAAATCTCGTAATCTGTGAGTGACGTTCACTCTGCTAATCTGGAAACATCAAAAGAGAGAAAAAATGTCTTTTTTGCTTTCTGACCCTACACCTGTGCTCTCTGGAGTCCTCCGCTGCCTTTGGGAGAAGGAGTGGGGCTCTGTGGGTGTGTTTTGGTGACTGTACTCTGCTGGGACTTCACCAACTCCACACTCTGCAATCAGACTTTGCATTGGATCGGGTTCATGACCGGTCTGCACTAATCTGAGTCATGAAAACAGACCCTGCAGAAGTCAGACTCTTGAGGACTGCGCTGCAGTTAACGCAGTCGATTTCATGCACAAAGATGCCCCTAAAGACCAGCGTGTGGGTTTGTATGTAAATGTCCGTCTACAGGCATAGTACAGGCAAGTCTTGTCAGTTTTTCATTTTTCATTTCTTTTAGTTTTAATCAATTAGTGTTGAAAAGGTGAAATTTGATGTTGCATTTGGAGTGAAACAAAAAATGCAAATCATCACGTGTACTGCTGGAAATCCAGTGTATACGATTCTCTTTGGGATAAAGTAAACCACAGTTGGCCAAGCAGAGACATCAACATCCCACGGGCAGCAGGAAAGAACCAGAGAGAGAAATTAAAGATATTATACAGCCTGTTTGGTATAAGAGATCTATCCAGCGTCATGCCCATTCAAATGCGCCCCCTCAGAATTTTGAGCCAAGTTGATTTTGGATGCAACTTTAAAAAAAAAGTTTTGGTACTTTAAAAAAATTCTTATTTCTACAGTACCATTAAAAAATATTTCATTTTATTTTTTAGAAGAAAAATACTATTATTCAGCAAGGATGCAAATTAAATTGGTCAAACATTTATGTAACAAAAAAACTTTTCAAATAAGTGTTCTTTTATTACTTGTTATTGTAATTTATCACTGCTTACACAAAATATTAAGCGGCACAGTTTCTACAGTAGTTTTGATCAAATAAATACAGCCTTAGTAAGCATAAGAAACTTCTTTCAAAAACAGTCAAACATATTTTGAATGGTAGTGTGTATTACAAAAGAAAAAAAGAAAACTCAGATATCTAAATTTGATTCATCCAATCGAGTCACATCTTCCACAGATCCTTTTGCATTAAAATGAAAACTTTTTGCATTAAAATGAAAACATCATGTCACTCGAACCTCTTATGACGTGACCTGCCAGCGCTTAATTTCAACCAACCAGTGTAAATAAGTAAAGAAAACCATCAAATACCTCTGCAGAGAAGTAGAAACCAGATACTGTAGCAGATCTAAAAATACACATATTATTTTAATAATTATATCCAATAGTTTTTTGTTGACACAGTCACTCTGGTGTTAACAGGAAATGACAGCTATTTAATGTGATTAGCAATGGAGCTGAAGAAGCTGAGATTAAGTTGCCACCAGCGCTCTGAAATAACATCTTGTAAAACGTGTTGTCAGATTTAGACAAGCTAATTTTCTCGTGTACAGGTAAAACGAGGCAACACTCTAATGGTGAGCCAAATAACTGATGAGACGATGAACTGGTGAGCAGTGAAACTCATCCACCTTCAGATTAAATAAAACCAACTTCAGAACAAAGCAATCTTGCATGCATCATTTGAGAGTTTTAAAGGTCATCTATTACAGAGATCCATCAGAGTTTGAAATTCACCTGTCAGAGTTGATGATAAAGTGCCTTCTTCTGGCTATGGTTGAATTACTTCCCAGTACATTCCAAATTCGTCCTTCATGTGAAACAAAAAGCTGCAAGTGACATGTGAAATTAATGCAACATGTTTTCAAAATCCATTACGTCGGCCATCAAGTTCTCTTCCTTAAAGCATTTATCTAGAAAAGTAAACAACTCACCAAACACTTACTCTGCAAATACAATCTCACAACAACACGCACCAGATGTTTGTCATAAAAAGTGTCAAGAGTTTTTACATTCAAGAGATTCATGGGAACCAAAGAGAAAAGAACAAAAGCTAGAGCTCTTTCAGGGGCAACACACTTCACTGAAGTGATAACAGTTAAACAAATACTCAACAGCCTCTTTTTTCATCCTATTCTTCCTTATCAGCAATGTACATCCTGCTTGATGTGCAGCTCTTTTGTTATGCCAACATGATTTGGGGTTTTACGCTCTGCAGAACAGCAGTGAAGTGCTGTAAACATATGATATGGACTGACAGTGCCAACAGATGAGAGGGGAGAGGAAATCAAGTATCTGATTGTCCTGAGGCAGAATCTGTTTGGATGTAAATGTGTCAATATGGTTAACTGACCTGCAGTACAATGAATAACCAGCCCTTGTAAGCATCGCAGTGTTTATGGGATCTCTACATGACACACACATCTGCAATGTTTTTCAATATTAACATTTACACAGAATCTTAGTACTTGTAAAATAAATTTTCCCCTTTACACTTTCTTATAGATTTCCTGATTTCTGGCAAAAGGCATGAACCCTGGTCTGGATGCAGTTCTGTAGGTATTGTTTATCATTGCAGCTACAAACATTAATATCGGTAAGGTCGAGATATGACATTATGCATCTGACATCACAACAATGAAGACAAAAGCGTAGTTCAGTTCCTGTCGAATGTCAGAATTTGCTGTTTTTCTTTAGGGTGAACAATGTAAAATAGACTTTCAATGGAGCACTGATAAAAGCTTTTTACTCTCAGCACAACAAATAGTCAAAAATATTTTATGTAACTTCTATGTGACAATGATAAAACACATGCACCATTTTTCAGGGTTTTAATTTTTCCAGGTTAACTTGGACAGATCATCAGCAAAAGTGGGACAGTGATTTCATATTGATAAAGCAAATGCGTTTGCTGTCATTTAAATACTGCAATAACATATTTAAAGCAATTTTATCCTATGAAAACTGATTTTTTTGGGGGTCAAATTAGGTCAATGCACTCAAAAGTTACCTCACAGGCGATCATATGTGATTTTGCATGTACCTGTTCAGATCAGTTAGATGTAAAAACTTGACAATGTACATATTTAAAAGGCAATCAACCATGAAACTACCATTTGTCCCACTTTACCTGATGGCCCATTTTGCTAGCTAAACCAGTTAATAATGTTTGTGTGTGTGTGTGTGTGTGTGTGTGTGTGGTTCTTTTATCAGCTAAAAAACCCATTAAAAAACCCATACAAAAAATATCTATTTGCATTCCTTCCAAATCCTACTAAACATTTAGAGCTAAGTTAATGTGCACGCAGATCTAAACTTAACTGAATTTTTAAAATTAAGTTAAAATGTTACCAATCTCTCTTAACCAGCATAATTTAAATTAACTGTAAGCACTGCACATTCAATACGAAATAATTCCATCTCTTCTTGGTGTGGAGGATGTGTGTGTGGGTGTGTTGGTACTGGCTTGCAAAAAAAAAAAAAAAAAAAAAAAGCCAGTCTCACAGAGAGAAACAGTCTTTAAATACAAAAGAACATTTTCATAAACTTGAGCCAAATGACATTACACTCACCGCCTACATACAATATATAGGCTACTACATATATTCAAAAAACATATTTTCAATTTTTCTCGATGTGAAGGCAATTAAAAAACAGAACGCAATGAAATGAACACGTTACAATTAGTAGCCTACTTATGCAAACGGACAATACTGCTTAAGTGCAAAGATTAGAGAGCGACGTAAACCTTCAGCGAGAAAATCTCTGCTAAATAGACATCGCGCGACTCTTCGAGCAACCTGTATGAGTGTGTCAAATAACACTAAAAGACTGAACAGTGACTTTAGAAGAGGCACGGTTTCTATAATATCTCCGAGTTACATCACACACGGCGGCACTCTGCCAATGTAGAAGTGAAACCACCAGATTTCCTCAATGAAGAGACGGGCACCTGCTGAGAGCGCCGGTTCTCTCGCACTATATTAGTGAAAGAAACCATCAAATAGCGATGTGAGTTGATCAGGGAGTCGCCAGTGCGGGAGCTGTTCTTTCAGCACCACAATCACTTCACTTCATACAACACACAAACTTTACCACTAGCGTCCCAACACACAAAAACACTCAATGCCACAACCAGCGGGAAAACATTCGAATTTATCCACTGCACGCACAGAAGCGCGCGGAGGTTTGAAAAGAGAAGAGAGTTTGAGAGAGAGGGAGAGCGGTATTGGCCTACTTACCATCTATCGCCATGATGTTCTGATCTGGACTGAACCATGGCGCGCGCTTAAGACGGGGTGGGCTCGACCGCTTCAGTGCGCAGGGGGAGGAGATGGGGACGCGCATCAAATGGTACATTCTGGAATAATAATAATAAAAAAAAGTCTATGCTGGGTTCCTGCTGTGCCCCTTAGCAGGATGCTGATGAACTGTTTTTAAATATTAATGCTTAAGGGTGGGATGAATTAGAAAACAGCAGTAGAAAACCAAAATTATGCGTTAGCTAACGGTAAGTATATATATATATATATATATATATATATATATATATATTAGATTGATCGAAATCAAGTTGACACACTTGACACTATCCATCCATCAATCCATCCAGTAGCTGTCTATTAATAGGGATAATAATGTAGTCAGTATATCATAGTTTTGGACAGGACATACTCTGATTCTAGTACTATATTAACTCTTTCTGCTTGGAGCACAGAACAAATATGAATTGCAACAAATATTAGCAATGATGGTTTATATTCAATATTCCTACCAGCTCTCCTGGGCTTTTAAAAAAATCATAGCCAAACAGCAGGCATCTCGCCTAATGACAGTGACCTTTAGAAAGCATCTGCATTCAAAAGCATGTCAATACACAGCTTTATACTCATAGGCTCTATATTGTTCCACATTGTTTTGAAAATGATTTAGAGATATTTTGAAGTAAAAAAAAAATATATATACTGTATATATATATATGTATTTATTTATCTTTTAGCACCTAATATGATTATATAACCATGTCCAATTTGTGAGACATTGTTCAACACTGATAACTGTATTATTTGTTGTAAACTGGGCTTTCTCTGTCTTCGCTTTTTACTCTGCTCTGAGAGAAGTGCTTGTGTATTTCCTGTCAACTGGGATGTCATTAGATTTCTGAAAGTACCGGAAGCCATTCAGAGCACTTACTGGAGAAATGATGAAAGGGAGAGGGTGAGAAACACATTTGGGAAATTAGCTTTGTCCTTTCAGAGCGTCGAAAGAAAAACACATTGTGCCTGAAATACCAATAAGGACTTCATAAGATATGAACCTGACAGTATTGTCACTGTTATCGTAATCATAATCCCATCCGGCTACCTTAAAAGTCGTCATGGTTACCAGCTGTTGCCATGTGCCCATTGTTCTGGTTAAGAACACAAGAATGTGCCATCATGCTAGAAATAACAGTTCCCCATCAGTGTCTCTCTCCATCTATACCATCATTTCCTATCCTCTTTTGTATCTGCTCATTGGACCCCTCAGTCTTTCCTGTCCATTTTACATTAAATACCAGCCTAAAAATAGGAACAAAAAACTTTCAATGTTAACTGGAGCCGGGGACTGAGGTTTAATGATGTGTATGAGGTCATCTACTCTAATTCTCAAAGCTATAACATCACAGAAATGTCACTGACAATTAAGAGACACATACATGACTAAATAATTTGGATCCCTCTTTCTCTCTGGGTTTAAATTGGAATAATGGGTTTTGACTGCTACCATCTCTCTATTTATTCTCCATTTGACTGTTAATAATTGACAGAGCAAATGCAAGGACACACAGACACACACCTCCACTAGCTAACTGCAAAAATAGATAATGATCCCAACACATAAAATCAATGGATCAAATGCTCGAACAAACATGAAAGTAGGAACATGGCAAATATGATATCATTTTAAACCCTAAAATGCATAGTTAAAATAAAAATATTTCATCTGGTATCTGGTTTTATTATCACGTTTTAGTTTTCTATTTTTCTATATTATATTATAGAATTTATTACACAAACTTTTAGGCTACAATGGCCATGTTCTTTTTTTTTTTTTCAGAAGCTGCATCTGAATTGGTATTTAGCTACAGGCTAAAATTCTTTCAAAATATCTTCTTTTATATTCTGAAAAAGAAAGAAAGTCATACAGGTTTGAAATGACATGAGTAAATGTAAATAAACAGAATTTTTATTTTTGGGCAAACTATCCCCAAAATATGATTTTTTAAATGAAATGATACTCTAAATAAGAAACTAAAACTGCCAGTTGGTGGCGGTAAATGTCTAAATGAGTAAGTTATTGAGTCATTCATTAATCTGAATTGTTCAAATGGCTGATGCATTCATAAATGAAGTAAATAGGTGTGTTTGACTTGAAGTGGCGCTGTGCAGACCTATCGGTGTATGACATCAAAGTACCGCGAGAACGATCCGAAAGCATACGTTCCCCTCTCTAATCACACTGGTGGTATTTTGATGTAGGGCTGGGCCTGACCAATTTGCTGCCATAGGCAAAACCAACCTGATCTCACGGGAAAACGTACAAATTCTACGAGGTGGCTAATTCGTACGAATTCATACGACCTCACTCATACGAATTAGTAAGATTTTTGCAAAATCGTACATATTTTACAAATTGGCCAATTCGTATGAATTCATACGAATTACCTACCCCTGACCCTGCCCCTAAACCTACCCATCACGTGGGTTTAGACAAATCGTACAAATGCGTACGAGTGAGGTCGTACGAATTCGTACGAAGTAGCCACCTTTTTATCATTCGTACGAATTGGTCGTGAGATAGTGTTGGCAAAACTGTACCTGGTGCCTAACAAGCCTCAGGGCGAAAGAAGATGGTAGCAGAGGAAGTACTGTCATGATGAGGCTGAACGGTGGGCCAAGGCAGTCTCATTTGGCAAGCAGGGGCAATGAACAAAGTGGAAAGGAATGGAGAAGAGGAAGTTTACCTGAAAGGATTTGTGGGTGTTGGAAGTCAGTCAGTTGAGCTTTAACCATCAGAGCTAAATATGACATCTATCCAACACCGGCCAATCATTATCAGTGGCTGGGCGAAGACCCAGAGTGTGACCTTTGTTGATTACCAGCCTCCTTCAAACATATACTTACAGCTCGTAAGGTGAGTCTCACATAGGGACAGTATACTTGGCGAGTTCTCAACCAAGCTCTTATAAGAGCCTCGCCTCCATCCTGGAAAGTAAACGAAATACGCAAATTTCCTTTCACCTCAAGTAATGAACCCTGTATAGGCAATTGCTCTCATCCAAGAGGGGGTCAAGGCAACCAGAAGTGTCTCCCCACCACTAGAGTGAGGCCAGCTCTTTGTAGCCTGTGACTGGGAGATGCTGGTTGACATCAGCAAACAGCTGGCATTTCCTTTAAAGATTGCTGATGCCACCTTAAGGCCTGACTTGGTGCTCTGGTCCTCGTCACTCAAGAATGTGTATATTGTTGAACTTACTTTACACTGGGAGGATGGGGTGGAGGAAGCCTTTGAACGCAAGCATTTGTGCTATGCAGAGCTAGCTGCTAAGGCTCTGCATGACAGCTGAAGCACCGAAGTGTACCCTGTGGAGGTTGGATGTAGAGGCTTTGTGACGGCATCAACCACCAGACTCCTCAGAGACCTGGGGATTAGAGGTCAGAGCTTCAGCTTTCCACCAAAGCCTTGTTGGGGGTAGCAGAAAGAATTATAGTGGCTATGGATGAAAAAGCAAGACTCTAGCTAGGGCCAAAAGTAACTTAGTGGCATGGAAGTAAACAGATGGGGTGATTCTGGGACACCAGAATTTGCCGTTGAGCCCTCTGGAGGCGTCATGTGCTCATCAGTGAAATATCAAAGAAGGAGGGTGCCCACTTGAGAACTCTTCTATCATCCTCCCCTCAACTGTTCTCCATGGAGTTGCTTCAACAACCAGCAGTGGTTATTGGGTATGTGTTAACAAAGGGATGCAACATCTTATCCTCTGTATGTTTAAACATGATATATCTTTTTCATCTGTTGATAAAAGTAATTTTATAAAGAATATGCATCTTATTGTATATACAAATACATTTTAGTAAGGAAAATTCAAATTCAAAAATGTGTTTTACAGGTAATGAAAACAGGCAGCATCTGTTCAGGGCGAAACTTTTAGAGAGAAACCTGTCTTCTTTGTGCATTAAGGAAATGCCAAGCTGGATGCAGATTACCATCAAGATCTATTTTAGTCTAAAAGTAGCAGCTGAGTTACAGTCAGTGTGAGAGGTTATCAGACTGGGATGGTTTGGATGTCTGGGCAGAATTTTGTCTATCAATAATTGACCTCCTCTTCCTCCCTTGCCATCTCTTTAGGTTTGTTTTGTGTGCGGTTATTTTTGGATTCTGAATTGAGAGCCTCTTCCAAATGGTTGCGCTCATCAGTCTCATCTGTGTTGTCATAGAAACACTCAGACACCTATTAACCCTTTCAGTTTCAGGAAGAGATGAAGAGGAAGATTGATCTGACTTCAGACAAATCAATACAGCTCTCTGGTCTTTTCTCTGGGAGAGATGAAAACGTACTGATGAAATGGCTAACAGCATTTTCTTTTCTTTTCTTTTCTTAAAATTAACTTTATTAACAACATTCTATTTGTTTAACTGCAAGAAAAATCTGATCTTTGCTTTTTCGGGAACAGAACCCAGGGCTTGTAAACCGGGAAGGGATGTGCCTCCTAACCATGTCTGTTTCTGTCAGCGAGACGAGTTACTTGAGTTCTTCAGGGAAAACGGTAACCTTTCAGAAAACAGAACTGTCTGTTTTAGAGACATTCTCTCCAGTCAGCTTCACTTTGGAGGGCTTTCTAACGGAGAAAACCTTAAGTGACTATCAATTTACACAGGAGCTTATACCACCTGATCTTAGAAAGCAAGAAACAGTAGACTATCTATCTATCTATCTATCTATCTATCTATCTATCTATCTATCTATCTATCTATCCATCCATCCATCCATCCATCCATCCATCCATCCATCCATCCATCCATCCATCCATCCATCCATCCATCCATCCATCCATCCATCCATCCATCCATCCATCCATCCATCCATCCATCCATCCATCCATCCATCCAGATGATTATGAGTGCACATGAATTAAAAAAAATAATGATGTGTATGGTTAAATCAGGTGATTTTATATTTCTATATTTTAATTTAGCCTTGCTTCATGTTTTAGTTTGAGTAATTTTAGTACTTCAACTTTTGTTAAGTTTGTTTTTCATCTTATGCTTTATATTTCAGCTTTATTTCCATTAACGAAAACCATTTTTAGTTTTAGTTAAAGGTAGGGTATGGGATTTGCAAAACGGCCGGCAGATTTTGAAAATACACAACTCAAATGGTCCTACCTTCTTTCCTCCAACGCTGGCCCTGACTCCACCCATTCATGTGGAGGGAGGGGGATGGGGGGAGGGGGGTATGGTACGACCGTTTGATTGACGAACTTACTGTCTAATGATTCTAGGTGGTCTTGGAAATGATTGGCTGGAGTTTTTCGAGTCCTGCCCGTTCCACAGATGATTAAATTGCTTAATTTTCATTTCAGTGCTTCTAACTCAGTGGCTGTAAGTGGGTTAGGAATAGGATTTCAAGTGATTTTGAAAAAAATTGGACAAAAAAGAGAATCACATACCCCACCTTTAACAATACCAACACTGGTCTGGAACGCATAGCCCGTAGACAGACCAGCTGAGTGATATAAACAGTGAAAAATTCGAGTGCTGTTTGTCTGTTATATTAGTGCTCTTGGAACACCGCTAGCTAGGCCAATCAGATTTGAGGGCCAGAGCTTTTGTATAATGCAAAATGCAACATGATTAAACACTCCAGTCTAAGTACAGGTGAAAAGAAAATGTGCTCCTGATACCTACCACCTGATGGGCAGAGCTCCAAACACAGGTCAGAGCTTTCACTCTCTCACTACACACAGACACAGGAGTCATGATGGGAGCACAGAGGAGTTTCCAAGGCAACAGACTACAAAAAAACACAAGAAAGGCTGGACACACAGGAGAAAGATGGAGTATTTCACACAGATGGAAAACAAGCGTGTGCGCAATTGAGAAAAAAGTTCACTTTCACTGGTCAGGTCTGTTTTCACAAGTCATCTATTCCTGCACAATCAGCCTGATTGAAATTATAGATGCACAAATATTTAAAGTTACTGTAAAAATATGACTGAAATTGCACCATGTGAGAGGAACAAAACTGAAAACTGCTTTTCTGATGTGATTACATGGAGAATTCTTGTATGAAATATTTTTTCTATATTATAAAAAACACCAATGAACAATTCCAAAAACTCTAAATACAGAACAATGGGGCTCAGAAGCAGAGATGGGCACACACACCAGACTTACAAAGATACGCACACTTCTTCCACGTTTGTATGCAACAATATAGCCTTAGCTAAAGCACCTAAAACACCAGCTTTACCATTTAATATTTCATAACATACCACTCAATGAAAAAGCTAACACAGAGTACTTCCTTGCATCCATCCAACACTATATGAGGGTTTATTCTGATACAGTTCCTCAGATTCAGTAGTTATAAAATGATACAGTATATTAATATGCAAGTTAAGCAGAAATAATGTTTTCGCTGTGAGAGAGGTGGAGTTTTGAGAGGATTCAGAAAGCATCACAGCAGGATTGTGTGTTCAGGGGGGAAAAACTGGGAGATTTGTAGGATGGATCAATGGTTTTGTTTGATAGTCAGATGCTGACCTTAACCAAACAACTCACACACTCAATTCTTTTATTATTTATGACATGCGAGTGTATACGTGTGGTAGCTACAGAGAGAGAGAGAGAGCTTGTTTGTGCAACCAAACAGCTGCTCCATTTTTCAAATAAAGAGACAGAAACAGAACAATAGCTAAGTAAAGAAAGCAGAAACAGAAGAGTGCATCTGATCACCGGGGAGTTAGAATGTTTGACAACCAAACGATCACATCAGGAGGTAGATGAATCACAGTCATTTCCAGTGTGATCATTAGAGGTGAACTCATGCTCATGTCATTTAAAAAGCCACAATTAAAAGCAGGGATTATGATCATTAATTTTTTTTTTAAATCATATTTATATATTGTGTTTGCTACACTCAATAATTATTGGATACAGATTGCACTAATTTTCATATTACGCATTTTGCCCACTGCTGAACAGTAGTTTTTGTGTTTTTATTTTAGTGACCCAACAACTACAAGCAGTTGCTTTTTTGTATTATTAATAAAAAATGTTTACACTAGCGTTCAAAAGTTTGTGGTCTGAATTTTTTGTTGTTTGTTTTTGAACAAATTCACTTATGTTCACAAACGCTGCTGCATTTATAAATTACTGTAAATATTGTGAAGTATTATTACAATTTAAATGGTTTTCTATTTTAATGCGTTTTAAAATGGTACTTATTCCTCTGATGGTAAAGTTGAATTTTCAGCAACCATTAGTCCAGTCATGTTGAACAGTTATGCTGCTAAATATTTATGTGGAAAGAGTGATAAAAACAGCATTTATCTGAAATGGAACTCTTTTGTACCATCATAATTGTCTTTACTGTCACTTTTGTTCAATTTTAAGCATCCCTAATAAAAAAAATATTTAATTACAGGACCCAAACATATATACATAATTAAATTTCATTAAACTGTCACACTTCATGACAGCTATAAATTCATAAAAACACTATGGAAAAATGTTATTGCATACAGTCTGAAATCTTATTAAACACTTTATAATGTACAATTACTATTGAATATATGTGACCCCACAAAACCAGTCACATGGGTACATTTTTTTTTACAATTGAGAGTTATACATCATCTGAAAGCTGAATAAATAATCTTTACATTGATGTATGGTTTGTTAGGACAGGGCAATATTTGGCTGAGATAAAACCATTTGAAAATCTGGAATCTGAGGGTGCAAAAAAAAAATCGAAACATTGAGAAAATCGCCTTTAAAGTTGTCCATTTATGTTCACGATTGTGCTGCATTCACTCACAAAAATACAGTGAGGAAAATAAGTATTTGAACACCCTGCTATTTTGCAAGTTCTCCCACTTAGAAATCATGGAGGGGTCTGAAATTGTCATCGTAGGTGCATGTCCACTGTGAGAGACATAATCTAAAAAAAAAATCCAGAAATCACAATGTATGATTTTTTAACTATTTATTTGTATGATACAGCTGCAAATAAGTATTTGAACACCTGAGAAAATCAATGTTAATATTTAGTACAGTAGCCTTTGTTTGCAATTACAGAGGTCAAACGTTTCCTGTAGTTTTTCACCAGGTTTGCACACACTGCAGGAGGGCTTTTGGCCCACTCCTCCACACAGATCTTCTCTAGATCAGTCAGGTTTCTGGGCTGTCGCTGAGAAACACGGAGTTTGAGCTCCCTCCAAAGATTCTCTATTGGGTTTAGGTCTGGAGACTGGCTAGGCCACGCCAGAACCTTGATATGCTTCTTACAGAGCCACTCCTTGGTTATCCTGGCTGTGTGCTTCGGGTCATTGTCATGTTGGAAGACACAGCCTCGACCCATCTTCAATGCTCTAACTGAGGGAAGGAGGTTGTTCCCCAAAATCTCGCAATACATGGCCCCGGTCATCCTCTCCTTAATACAGTGCAGTCGCCCTGTCCCATGTGCAGAAAAACACCCCCAAAGCATGATGCTACCACCCCCATGCTTCACAGTAGGGATGGTGTTCTTGGGATGGTACTCATCATTCTTCTTCCTCCAAACACGTTTAGTGGAATTATGACCAAAAAGTTCTATTTTGGTCTCATCTGACCACATGACTTTCTCCCATGACTCCTCTGGATCATCCAAATGGTCATTGGCAAACTTAAGACGGGCCTTGACATGTGCTGGTTTAAGCAGGGGAACCTTCCGTGCCATGCATGATTTCAAACCATGACGTCTTAGTGTATTACCAACAGTAACCTTGGAAACGGTGGTCCCAGCTCTTTTCAGGTCATTGACCAGCTCCTCCCGTGTAGTTCTGGGCTGATTTCTCACCTTTCTTAGGATCATTGAGACCCCACGAGGTGAGATCTTGCATGGAGCCCCAGTCCGAGGGAGATTGACAGTCATGTTTAGCTTCTTCCATTTTCTAATGATTGCTCCAACAGTGGACCTTTTTTCACCAAGCTGCTTGGCAATTTCCCCGTAGCCCTTTCCAGCCTTGTGGAGGTGTACAATTTTGTCTCTAGTGTCTTTGGACAGCTCTTTGGTCTTGGCCATGTTAGTAGTTGGATTCTTACTGATTGTATGGGGTGGACAGGTGTCTTTATGCAGCTAACAACCTCAAACAGGTGCATCTAATTTAGGATAATAAATGGAGTGGAGGTGGACATTTTAAAGGCAGACTAACAGGTCTTTGAGGGTCAGAATTCTAGCTGATAGACAGGTGTTCAAATACTTATTTGCAGCTGTATCATACAAATAAATAGTTAAAAAATCATATATTGTGATTTCTGGATTTTTTTTTTTAGATTATGTCTCTCACAGTGGACATGCACCTACGATGACAATTTCAGACACCTCCATGATTTCTAAGTGGGAGAACTTGCAAAATAGCAGGGTGTTCAAATACTTATTTTCCTCACTGTAAGTGTTTTATATATTTAAGGTGGGAAATTTACAAAATATCTTCATAGAACATGATCTTTACTTAATATCCCAATGATTTTTGGCATAAAAGAAAAATCAATATTTTGGCCCATACAATGTATTGTTGGCTATTGCCACAAATATACCCGTGCAACTACTTGTGACTGGTTTTGTAATCCAGGGTCACATACTGGCAACATATCAGCCGATACTGGCTTTTTTGTGTCAGTATCAGCTGATATTTGATATTTAATTGTTTACCCCATTCTAAAATTTAGATGACATTTGCCATAATTCAGTATTAACTTCAAAGGAGATTTAATCCTAATCACTCTTGAAGAGCACATGTCAGTGCGAGTTGCTTGGCACACTTCACAACGTTCAATAAACCAAACATTTAGTTCTTGGATGTTAAGATATAAAACTCATGCACAGTACGTGGTCAAAGTAAGACCGTAACAACACAGGACAGGTGACACTTCAACTTCAAGTCTCAATCTCTGGCATTAATACTGGCACACATTAATACACATTGGGAGCCAATGGTCTGGGCTGTGACTACAGCAAAGGAAGACTTTATATTAACTAAAAGAACACAAAAGGACATAAGAACATCATCATAACATTCAGTTTTATGAATTCATTTTAGGGGGATTGAAGGGAAAACATCTTTCTGTACATTACCATGAATACTGATTATGTTCTTTCTCTGAAAGGTAAAAAAAAGTCACATTAGATTTTCACAGTCCTCCTTCATGTGTTTTTCTCCTCCCCTGTGATAAAAAGGTGCACTGGTTTTTTGGACTGGAGCATCTGAGCGGCGCGGTCGGCCCCGGCGATGGAAGCCAGCCGGTGTGTGTCATATCGGGAGTACAGGGCCGTGCAGGTGAAGCTGACAGAACCACCACCCTCTCTAACTCCAGCCTGAAGCATATTACACACTTCAGTGTAGAAGTGAGGGTATGCAGGCAACCCGTAGAAGATCAGGTTATGGATGCCCTTGATAGTGTACCTGAGAGAAAGAGAATAATACAATTAAAATAAATTAAAAAACAAATATAGTGAAATATTTTACAATCTAAAACAACTTTTCTATAATATATTTTGAAATGCAATTTATTTCTGTGTTGGCAAAGCTCAAGACTGGAGCAAATGCTGCTGAAAATTCAGTGTCACATGATCCTTCAGAAATCATTCTAATATGTTGATTTGCTGCTTAATTAACATTTCTTATTTTCAGTTGTGCAGCTTTATATTTTTGTGGAAACTCTTATTGTTCTATGATGAATAAAAAATGCTAAATATTTTTTTGCAGCATTATAATGTCTGTACTATCACTTTTGATCAATTTAAAGTATCCTTACTAAATAAAAGTATTCATTTTATTCAAAAAAATATCTTGCCTCAAAATTGTGAACTATAATGTGTATAAAGTATGCAAATGATAATACAAACACACACCTCTTGTAGAAGTGGAATCTCTCAGAGAAGAGCATAAACTGTTTTTCTCCAGTCTGGAAGTAATGTCGTGCTCGAGACACCTCTGATCTCTGAGAGTACTCGCTGATACTGGCGAAACTGACGTCTTCTTTCTTCAGGTAGTTTCGCAGGCGAACAAAATCAAAGTACGAAGGCACATAGATGAAAGTGTGGGACATAACAGAGTCTCTGTACTGGGGGAGGATCTTATCCACAAAGAACTGGAACCTAAAGAATCATGGGTAATGTAGTTAAAATATTTGCAAATAATTCTCAAACATCAAAGGTCGACCGACAATAAAATGTATGTAACGTGTATGTAACAATCACATCATAACTATAACACTAAAGTTTTCTCTAAGAGGTTCCTCTGCAAACTGACGCCCTCTAGTGCTCAGAATGAAAAACAGCAGCCGTCTCTAACCTGGCGTCCTGGTCCATGAAGCTGTCAGAGTGAAACATCTGGAATACATGCGGTAGCTGCACGAGAACCTGACAGATTGAGCCCACCTTTGGAATGGTTTTACTGCACACCTGAGAGAAGGAAGAACATTATTTATCTAACATTTATGCATTATGCAGATGTCTTTATCCAAAGCACATAACATTCCATTCAGGGCTAATATTTTATTAGTTCATGCATCTAAGGGAACGTGCATCTACTTATATAAAGATATTGTATGAGTTCAGCAATGATGTAAAACAACCCTAAGACCAGAGGCAATCAGATTAGCTGCCCAATTGTCAGAGAGTTTGTGCACCTGGCCCCTGTAGTTGTGGCAGTGTTTGGTAAGGATGTTGGTGATCTGAGGCTCTTGTATGGCACTGAACACCAGCGTCTGTCTGTAATGTGCCGCCCAGTTGTTCAGATTCCACATGCGCACACGAGAGAAATCAACACCGTGAGAGTCCAGCGGCTGCAGATTCAAATGCTTCAACACATGCTGCAACACACACAAAGGATCATGGGAAATTAAGTAGAAGCCAAAAGCTCATTTGACTGCAAATATAAAATGCATATTATATATATATATAAAATAACTCATTAAACAGACAACAATGCAACTATCTAAATCTAACATTTAAATGAAAACCAATTAGAACTTTTGAAAAACTGAAACCCACCAGCAAGTGTTCCCAGTTCTGCATGAGAAACACATCCGCCTGATCCACAATCAGAAGTTCGATCGAAGACAGGAAGTCAAAGTCTCTCTTCTTATCCCCGTCGACACCCAGAACTGTGCGCAGACCCAGTGGAGACGCAATGATAATATCAGAGGAGTAGAACGGAGAATAGAGACGCATGCTACGCTTCATGATAGACACACCTGCCCACACAGAGAGAAGAGTAATCAGTATGCACAATAAAAGGTTACATTTAAGAGGTGAAACAAAGGTGAATAAAGTTAAACTCATCATTCTAAATAGCATCAGGGGTTAAAAGTGAATTACGTAATTTTTGTGTCACCATGGGAACCAAAGGGAAACTTTAAATTTTGGCTTGATCCAGCATTATATTTAATACCATATCCTCCAGTTTCACAGACAAGGCTTAAGCTAGTCCCAGACTAAAATGCATGTTTGAGCTGTTTTAACTGAAAGCAACTTCCACTAACACATCTTAAAATATGTCAGTACCATTGTTTTGTCTCAAGATGCACATCAGTTGTTATTTTCTAAGGCATGTTTGTAAAAACTACTTAAATGTCCTATCAAACTAATGTCTAATCTTGGCTTGATCTAAACCTTGTCTGTGAAACCAGGCCTAAGTTTATTCAAATAAAACCTTAGGTTTGAGAGTTACACAGGCTTGATAGATGTGACATTTAAAAGTACACTATACATTTTTAAAGGAAAAAACTCATTGTGTTCGTGTATCTCTGCATATTTGGTTAGAGTTTAGTACTCTAACATTCAAACATAAACAAACATGGATTTTCGGTTCTTGTACCTATCCTGAAATGGTCATCCACATTTCCAGAAAAGATGGCATGATAGTCGTCAGGTCTGTGCAGGTTAGGTGGCCTTTCACCCGACTCCTCTCCAAACTCTTCCTTGAAACGCTTCTTGTTACTGGCGTCCATCTTCTTGCCTTTGGGCTCCAATAGTGTTATGAAGGTCTGGACCACTCGCAGCGCTCCATCTCTGAACGGCACCAGAATCAAAACCTAGAAGATGGAGAGTTTATTTAAAATTATGAGATTGTGGTTGGCTGATTTAAAGCTATTTTATTAATGTAAACAAGTTATTTAAAACTGATTGAAAACCAAACTAGTTTTAACTTTTTTCCCGACAGCAATTTTCTATCATTTCATGTCCCCCAGAATATTTTGTTATGTGAATATCTAAACATGCAATATATCAAAAGAAAAAGCAAAGCCTGATTTTTTGATCTGGAAATTCTGTACTCTTTCAGAAGATTCTCATAGTGGCCATATCATATAACAGTGAAAACATGGATTGCTGGAAAATTGTCAATAGCGGGGAAGCGTTGTTTCATAAATGACAGAAAATTCCGTCAATGGCACAAACAACACACTTGTGGTATAAATCTGAAGACAGTGGTACCTTTGGTCTAGTTAAGCCCTGATCCCGAAAATCCTCATTCACATCTTTAGTTTCCTTCAACTTGGCATTATTTCTAAGCACACGAGTGTTTGCCTTTAACACGTGGTTCAGCACATGAAGACAGTACGCACTCCGTACTTCCTTAGCCTCCCTCAAAGGAGAGCGGTTTGTAAAATACACATCCCTGTAAGTACCTGTAAAAACAAAATATGGGAGATGATTACAAAAAAACCCCAGCAAAGTGTTATTTTAAAAATTAGGATGTATGGAGTATAAATTATTTTGATTTTGCTGAAATACCCATGAGCCCAAGCAATTCCTTCTGTAGCTCTGAGACATCTGTCACAGCGCCTCCTTCAGGTCCGAAGGGCTGGTTTAACAAACGCCAATTTGCCTCCAGGGTTTTGTGAATGGGTGGAAGAGGGGCAGATGAGGGCTGCCCCACGGCTTTGAAACGTTCCAGTGGACACACACATTGCAGAACGCCTAGCTTTGGCCACTGGAGGGGGAGAAGTAAAGAATTAATGGTGACGTTTTACAGTTCTTTTTGGGGTCAGTAAGGGTCACTTTAAATTCATCAAAAGTGACAGTAAAGATATTCATAATGTTACAAAAGATTTCTATTTAAAAAAAATGCTGTTCTTATGAATTTTGTGTTCAAAGAATCCTAAAGAAGAATGTTTCATGGTTTTCACAAAAAACATTAAAGGGACACTCCACCCATTTGCATTAAGCTTTGCATTTTTAGAAACCCAGTCATACTATTGAATGGTCGTGCAACACTCTCTCATTTTCCCCTGAAACGGGAGAAATCCGTTATTTACCTCTTACACTTCCTCCTACAATGACACAAAAATCGTCATTTTGCGTCATTGTAGGAGGAAGTGTAAGAGGGGGGGATTTCTGTTGAGACTACAAGCACTAGTTCCTCATCTTTCCCAGGGGGCAGGAACCGCTCACGCTACAGACCTATTACAGATCAGTGGGTGGGACTTTACTCTCTGAAACTGAAAGCAACATCCTCCATCTTGTTTGAAGCTAAGCTAACAGGCGCTGTGGAGACAGATGTAAAGTTATGACAATAGCGGAGGAGAGTGCTCAATATGATATAGAAGAAGAGGATTTCGGAAGTCTGATGCTTGAATCAGGTGTTTGTGGCTACCTTTACAAGCCGCATTATAGCGAAGAGCAGCCGAGGCAGAAGACCTGCCTGCCGCGGACGAGGAGCCCGGACTGGCTCGAGTTAGGGCGGACTGGTGGCGCCGGTGATCTCACTATGCAACTACGAACCGCTATGAACACAGAGATAGAGTCCGTCTGCGGTAAAGAATTTCAACGATGACAATTTCTCCTGGACGAAATCTCTGAATCAGACGAGGACACGGACGTTTGTGTTGTGAACTATCCTAGTTTCGCAACGCATATGTTCTGACTGTACCATGCAATAATTCACCTTTTCGAAAGAAATACAAACGAGGAGTAATGCACTAATGAGTTCGCCAACTAACTAGACATTTTGTGTGAAATGAATTTCAAGCTCTGGTGGTAGCTAGCCTTGTAGACGGAAGAGTGATTTCTCTTATATGCAGATATGCGCTTTCTGTGCAATGTGGTGCATTGTGGGAGTTGTTGTCTTTCATACAAATGCGTCCTGAAGTTATTTTTTGTCTTTCCTCGGTCACGAAGGCACCAAATTCAAAATTTATTTTACATTTCGACTACATATATGACCCACTTTAAATAAAAAACAATGTTCAAATGGGTGGAATGCCCCTTTAAGCAACGAAACATTATAAGAAAAAATGTTTCTTGAGCAGCAAATCACACACTGTATACACACTGTAATATATATATATATATATATATATATATATATATATATATATATATATATATATATATATATAAAATCAAAGCAGCAAATAAAAACTGACTGGCATACCTTAACCTGAGTCTTGATCTTTGATCCTTGCGAGATTCGGCCTACTTCCTCTTCACTCAGTTCGATCTCCTGGTGCTTCACAAACATGTCTACAACAACCAGAGAGTCACAGAGGCATAGTTGGGCCTAGGTTTTCAACTTGTCAAGCCATCTTGAGTACTAGACTTAAGAGTTTACAAAACAAGAAATCCCACACCAATAGCAATTATTAATGATCTCAGGTCAGAATTTAAAGAGCTGCAGTGAAAAATCATGGGAATGTCTCACCTTGCTCCTGTTCTCCCATGTTTTCCTCTTCTTCTGCAGGCAGGTTGGTCTCCAAACAGAACGCTGCTTCATTCTGCTTATCTGTAAACTCTCCCTCCATCTCTCCCTCTTTATTCTCCTCTACGTCACCATTTGTCTTTTCAGGTTGTTCTCTATCTTGTGAATCATCAGGTGTTTCACCCTCCTCAGCATCATCACCTTCCTCCTCCTCCTCCTCCTCTTCTTCTTCTCCACCACTCTCTCCTACTTGAGAATGATTTTTAATTACAGGCCCATTAGACTCTTTCAGACGAAGCACCGCAACTGATAACAAATATAAGAGAGTAAGAGACTTTACCTTCAACCTCCTCTCCGTCATTCTCATCTTCAACCTCCTCTCCGTCATCCTCATCTTCACTTTCTTCATCTTCACTGTTGTCATCAGCCCCTTGGATCATGGTGGACAGCAGTTTCTGATAAGCAGACTGCTGCTCTCTATCACTGTCTTCCTCACTGTCAGGTTCACGGCGCTGTGGCCTGTTAGGCTGCAGAAACTCTTTTAATTTGATGGTTTCAAACAAAACATGCCATTTTAACAAGAAGATAAGAACTTCAACTATTGACAACATTTTGATTTGGGGATGAACTATCCCTTTAAGATGGACCAAATCATGTTTTTTTTTTTTTTTTTTTTTACGTGGCGGAAATGGGCTTTCATACTTGTCAGATCTAGCCAAACATATTTTATTCTCCCTTTTTCTCCTTTATATAATGTTACTCGTCGTGTACATGCATTCAGATTCACCATCTGCTGTCAAATGCTGCTCATTAACTGGAATATGAAGGAGGTTGTTTGACTCGCAGGATCAAGTCAGTCACCACTCAAGAAAGAATACTAGTCTATCATTACTTACCAAGCGCAAAATCTCAGTCTTCTCCGGTCTATCAACGACACTAAAAAGCAAAACAATTATGAGTACTTGAAGCTAACTTGAATGCTAACTTGTACTGTCTACTTTTTTGAGAACAACACATTGCGATACTTACTTATCGTGAAAAGGGTGCTGTTCTCCAAATTCTTTAAGATGTTTCTTCTGTTTCTTAGTTAAATTGGTAACCTCTTGTTTTCCTCGCCTTCTTTTGCCCATGTTTTCTGTTCTACACACACGTGTGTAACTCGCGCTTGTGTTTTCTTCACGGATAGTTAGTGTGTCGACACACTCTGTCGCCACCTGTCGGCTTGGAATAAAGGTAGCAGAGCGAAAAAGACACCAAGATTGCAAATATTTTTTGCTGAATAATATAATAATAATAAAAAAAATTCAAACCAACATTTTAATAATAGGTTTTATCATTTCTAAAGTGTAATTGTTTCCACAAACACAGACCGGATTACTGCACACAAAGGAATAAGACAAGCACTCATGGGCTTGATTCAATGATGTTTTAGAGCACCTGTCAAAGCAAAAGATTCATATCATTGGTTTATCTTTCACCTCATTTTGAGATTTTCTCACTGTTACGTTAGTAGATGTTCTGCCACAATATGATTAGTGCCTTTAAAATGCTCTATCATTCCCCTAAGAGTCAACGAATCAGACTTTTCCTCCGGCTGTGCGTCACACAGCTTTAACTAATTACAAACACTGCAGGCGTGGAGGAATGGATCTCACCATCCGTTCAGGTGCAGCAGACGTATCGGGTGTTCATCAGAATCAGAGCAGAACTGATGTTTGATGTGCGTTAACTCGACTGCAGCCGAAAATATCTTGGCTGGAGCGTGTGTAAGAATGTATGTAATTGATTTGATCATTGAAAATTGTTCCATAACATTCAATGAAAACAGATGTGTGGTTACCAAATACGGAGACATTTTTTAAAAGTTATTTATATATTTATTTATTTAATTCTCCCTGAGAGACCCTCCTCCCCCCCAGCCTCTGAGAACATGTGGTCTGTGATTATAAAGCATATTCCCTGCTGGTGATTAGGGTGCCTATGAATAACAGCAGGGCTGGAGGCCAGTGAAAACAAGGGGAGTGAAACAAATGAACCACACACATCTCGGCTCAGGGGTGAGTCATAAACACACCAAAGGTTAGAAAAACACGGTTGGGTGCCAGCGTGAAGGCGAGGTGAGTGTCCGTGAACACCACCGAAAACGCCGTCCCAAAGAGACGAAGCACAGCCGATCTACTGTAGGCTGAGAGTCTTGTGACCACTTCCTGTGATAAAGCTTTGTATGTGCAACAAAAGGCAACTTCATCCACTTTAGCTGATGTTCTGTCTTGTTTTGTATTTATTTGCTAAATGTTCCCTTAAATGTATCTCATGTAATGTGATGTCGAATAGTGGTTTGTACTACTATAAGCTACCTAAATGTCCTAATTGAACTAAGGCCTATATGCTCAATCCTGGCTTAATCTAAGCCCTGTCTGTGAAACCAGGCCACTATGTCAATGATCTGGCTGCAGCGGTTAAGCGGTTAAAATGAAAAGGAAGTAGCAACAGATATTAAATATGTGCAGATGAACTGTTCACATTTAGTTCTATGACATGAATAATACAGAAACTAACCCTTAACCCAGGGGTGTCCAATCCTGCTCCTGGAGGGCCACTGTCCTGCAGAGTTTATCTCCATGCCTCCAACCCCAATAAAACACACCTGAACAAGCTCTTACTCGACATACTAGAAACTTCCAGGCAGGGGTGTTGAGGCAAGTTGGGGCTAAACTCTGCAGGACAGTGGCCCTCCAGGGCCGAGTTTGGACACCCCTGCCCTAACCCTACCCCATACCCCATACCCCATACCCCATACCCCATACCCCATACCCCATACCCCATGCAGGCAGCTTTCACAACCAATTATAAAGGCTTTTATCCACGCCCCTACCTTTTGACAAGCCCATTACTCCTACCTGCAGATACCCACACTTGTTTCCATTTAATAAAACCTCTTCTAACAGGCAAGTACTTGATGTTGGTGAGACGGGAGGATAAAGCAGCATTAATTTTCATTAGAAGTGCAAGAGCAGTGTTCAGAATATTCTCTGCCTGTTCCAAAACTGGCATCAAATGAATTGCACAATTATAGAAACATTCTCAGATTACGATAATTACACACACATATCAATAGCACTTACTTGCCCAAATTGCATTTAATTGAGCAAATATTTATCCAATTTCCAACTTAATGGAACGGCTTCATTTTTTAAACAGAAAATCTTTATTCTGTTCAGTAAAGGATCCAACACACTCAAATCCCGTTGTTGATCATTTGTGTTGACCTGTTGCAGCTGGTTTGCATGTGTTGGAGTCTGATTTCTCTTGAAGTGTTTTCCAGCTTGTTAAAGAAATGAGAGACAAAACTACAGCACTCTGAAAGAAAAATGCAGACGTTTACGGGACTCTTGTTAAATTACCCACATCAAAATGAAACAGCCTTTTGCCAATAATTGGCAGCAGAGTTAGTTTTACAGAAACACTCAGCCTGGGGCAGATAGTGGCTTATGTGTTAGCATGGGGCAGATAGTGGGCTAAAGATGGAAGGCACCGCAATACATGTGATATGGGGTAGACTAGGGGCAGGATAGCAGCAAACAGACGATGTAGACGGTAACATAAGCATAGGGTGATATATAAAATCTTTGTATGTTGTTGTTGTTGGACGTTTTGCGCTTGTGAAGTCAGTTGGCTGACATGCGTTGAAGAAAGTCGCGTTGGGACTGTGCCTAAATGATGTCCGACTGAGATCCCACACCTGGGGTTTCAGTAAACAGTGACCTGAACTCAGGGCTAATGCTAATGCATCTTTAGCAAGGCAACATTTCTAGAGAGAGAGAGAGAGAGAGAGAGAGAGAGAGAGAGAGAGAGAGAGAGAGAGAGAGAGAGAGAGAGAGAGAGAGAGAGAGAGAGAGAGAGAGAGAGAGAGAGAGAGAGAGAGACAAAGAGAGAGATTGTATGTCAAGGATGTCCTCAATTGGAATGCAAAAAATAAAATGTAAAAACAAAAATGATGGTGTGACCCTAATTAGATGTGTGTGTGTGTGTGTGTGTGTGTGTGTTGGTGTGTGCGCGCATTTTATTAAATTACTTCACCTGTTAGTATTTGTTTAGATAGTCTGTTAACCACAGATGGAATGTAATCTGTCTAAATGAGTGAAGGTTCACACTTAATGCCCACAGCAACCCAGAACATTCCAAAGACGGCGATGACAACTTTATGAGAACTAATTCACTCCTTTGTGCCTGCATGCGTTGTTCTGAATGTTCTGAAACTTTACATTGAATGAATCTCAAGGGCATGAATGTACCATGGACTGTCCTCAGAGTGCTAACGTTAACATGTATACCATCTCTGGAGCCCACTAGTTCTCACAAAGATATAAACTGAAATTATTCTTGCATTTAAAGTGCCTCTGAGAATTACAACAGTGTCAGTTTGTTGTCTGAAGGAAATCTCACAACAACTCAAGTATTAAGAACATCAACAAGTTTCACCTGCCAATATATAAGCATCTTTTTTTATAGTGTTTTTCATTTGAACTGTGCCAAGTGTTGCAATAACGGACAGACACTTGAATGATAGAAGCTGCCAACAGGATGTCAAAAAAAAAAGAAAATGCAATTTACCTGCAGAGGCGTGCCAGCCTGTCAGCAAATATGTGCAGACACACATTGTTCACTGATGAAAAGGGTAGTGTCTGGTTTCTGAAAGACAGTGTTGTCTAATGGTTTGTGTTTCCTTGACTCTGTGGAATGAGGCTTGAAGCTTCCTGATACACTCCACCTCATTACACTATTCCATCACTATTCCATCCAGCAGAATGCACCTGTTTAAGACACGTAGAAAATTATGTTGACAGGAAAAAGTCATACTCAACAAATTGCAAACTGATCCAATAAAATATTATTGTATTTCTGTTTGTGAACTTTACTCTAAAGCAGTGGAATCAACCAGGGTCCGGGGCCCACTAGGGGGACCTTAGCAAACTTCCAAGAGGGCCTCAAGATGACCTAAAATGACTTAAAAATTAAAAATCAAGACTTTTTTTATGTCTTTTTATTCACCTCCAAACTTCTGGAATTCTAAAAACAAATTCAAGTAATTTTAATTATAACTATTGTAGTTACTTATTTTAATCCTTCAATATTGTTTTGAACAGTGGGAGCCTTGGAGTCAAAGAGGACTCAATACACCATAGTTAGGCTGACTTTTCTAAATTCTGTCAAAACATGTCTGTTTTTTGTTTTTATTTTTTTCATCATTATGATCATAATGCATCATTATTTTTGCAGGTCCTTTTGGTGTCGCAAGTGGCACAGAAACCACACTTAATCTCTTGCATACACACACAGTATCGTTTCACTACATCAATATAAACTCTGCTTCTGGTCTCCCTCCTTTTTTTGTCCATTCCCTCTTTATTTCTAACCAAGAACTTGTTGAGTAAAAAGTCAACACTCTACCTAAATTCTTCATTTATTTTCTCTGCTGGAACTCTGTCATCCAATCTCTTATTCGCTTTTCTTTCTTCCAGCGTTGTTCTCTTGGGTGGAATCGGCATGTCCTTGTCAGGGTCTCTTTCCTCCTCTCCTCTCTTGCCCTCTTTCTCTCTCGCAGTGTCCTGAGGTGGTAGAACAGTAGGCCGTGTAGCTGCACAGTAGGAACAGTTTGTGTTGAGCTCTCCGAGCTGTAGCTCTTTTATTCTTCTGTTTTTCATTTCACTTTATTTTCGTTCCCTTCATCATATTTCCCTGGGAAAGCAGGCCTGAGGGAACAGATGGAAGGACATGTTAAAGAAAAACGTTCACTTATTCGTCTTGAGTACACTAGGTTCACAAGAGACCGAAGACTGTTCTGTGCCTGATTATAAATGATAGAAAAATGATTTACTGTGCATCTCATTTTAAAAGGGATGGTTCACTCAGAAAATTAGACTGGTCATCATTTACTAACCCTCATGTAGTTTCAAACTTTTCACTTTATAGAATACTGATCCGAATTATTAGTTCCTTTAGAAGGATGTAGTAATACTTTATTAATTACTAATGGGTTACCATTACCTTATATAATACATTATGCATTATTAATATTAATTATGAACCTGTATATAGTAGTTCTTAGTCTTCAGTGAGGTATGAAAAATAGTTACTGATTAGCTAATAGTGAACCACATTTCGACTGAGCGATATTATTGTTAATCAGAGTTTCTTGTTAGTTAATACTAGAATGTTAATAGTGCATTACTCATTTGTTAGTTATTCATTAATGAAGGAATAGTATTCAAAAGTGTTACCATTATATTTTGAAAAATTTCAGTGTTTTTGTCCATATTGAAAGTCAAACAAAATATATTTTCTTTACAGAAGAAAAAGTCATACATGAAACGACATGAGGGTGAGCAAAGCATGACAGCATTTTCATTTCTGTGTCCCTTTTAACATTATAAATGTTAATTCATGTCTTTTAAATCACATTATATTAAAATGATCAAATGAAAGATTTCACGTTCTTTTAGTTGTCAGTTTGACTTTGTTAGCAAGCTAGCTGCTTAAACTACTAGCTTAGCATAGTGCTAACTGTTCAAAAAAGCTCTTTTGATTAGCTTGAACAACATATACTTTAAGGCCCCAGTCAACAGAATCAATTTTCATCACCTGCTAAAAAATTGAACAGTTCCTGGCAGCATTCTGGCACAAATTCTAAAAAAAAAAATGTTTAGCCCACATCTCAAAGCTGTGTTTATAGATTTTAAGGGGTGTTCAATACATTATACAAAACTGGACCATACGTTAAATTCCTCTGTAATACCATACCTCTTTTTGGAAAGTCTGAGTCAGGCAGGAGTGTGCAAATGTCCACATGCATGTCCAAGGCTTTCATATGTTTTCAATCGCACGAACATGATTATGTGTCTGACATATCGCTGCTCCAGCCTGTGTTTCATTCCCACCTATTTATCAAATATCAGGCCCTGGTAACCTGGTATCCATGACGACCCGATTGTCACGGTGATTGCATCTGTCCAATTAGTTGTGGTTCATTACTGAGGGATCTCAGCCACGGGACTGAAACAGACCTGATTAGAGCTGAGAAAGGAGGGCCAAAGCTCTGCAGTACAGGGGGAGATGGGCAAGGGTTCTTAAAGTAGAGACCCCCAGGAGACTCACTCCATCAAGGGCACAACAAGGTCAACAGGAGGTTCTCAGCTCAATCATAGACTGTCATCTCCTCTGAATGTCAATGGTGTAATCAGTGAAGGCAGCATCAAACCATCCTCACAGAACAGAGTCAGGATAGCCATCTTGTAAATTAATACCCACTATGCAGCTTCTAAACTTTGCCCTTTGACCCTGAACGTGGGTGCACAAGCAAGGAAAGTTTCAGCACACGTCATCAACGATGATCTTCATGAATTGAAAGGCTCTAGACAGGCTATAACCACCACAGTCTATTAATCTCTCTCTCTCTCTCTCTCTCTCTCTCTCTCTCTCTCTCTCTCTCTCTCTCTCTCTCTCTCTCTCACACACACACACACACACACACGCAGGCATGCATGTACACGTGCACGCACACACACACACACACACACACACACACACACACACACACACACACACACACACACACACACACACACACACACACACTTTCCAATTGCACAATTGCCCTATGAAGGAGTAATGAAAGGGTATTTTGTGATATTTTTTAAATCGTGGGGATTTTGCCAAAAATAAATAAATAAATTTTGGCTAACAAACAGAGATTTGAGGCTCTGACATTTTCTCTGTTTCTAGACAGTTGTTTGCAATGTTGTTGTGATGCGACCGTTATGATGCTATTGTCATGAAAACTGGTCACAAGTTTGATTATTTTGATTTAAATATATAATATACTTTATAGAAATATGTATTGATTCTTTATATATAATACGGTGTTGTCTGTGTTTTATATGCAGAAATATGCTTGCAAACATAACGTGTTGGAATGAACAAAATGTGGATGGTTTCAGGCCTGAACCATTTCCCCCGCATATTGGATTTCTCATGAGATTAAACTTTTTGTGTGTTTTCTTCATTCTACGACCATCTCTTTTATATGACTCAACACTGACCTTCTTACTGTTCCATCAACTTTTATCTTCAGTCTACATGTGTTAAAAATATTTTCCTTAAATCTGTATTTCCAGTTTGGTGTCATTGTTTTTGATCTGGTCAAGACATTGGGAACTGTCCACAGCACACATAAATGTTAAGAGGAATCATAATCCGGAGTTTACATTAATTGGAATGGACAATGAAAAACAGAAACCTGTTATTGTCATTGTACACTTGCATGTATGTATGATGGAAAAACAAAGAAAAAAGTAAAAACACAGAATGAGATGAAATCCACCATCAGGTTCTTGACAAAGTCATGACAAATCAATGTCTGCTTTGCAAAATCAATATTGACAGTTCTCAAATTTACACTCATCACCACTCTGTAGGGTAGGGTGTGTTTCAGCTCCCTGTGGTAGAGCTTCAGTAAAAACAATAATAAGGTCTTAAACAAAGGCTCTACTGTAAGTGTGTGAAACCTGCTCCTCTGCTCTCTCCAAACCGCTGCCATGCTGTCCATCAAATCCCTGAGTTTATCTAAAGTAAACTCCATTACTCTCACTCACTGAAACCAAATTGGTGTAGAAACAATTTTCTCTCAGTAAATTAGTAACTAGTAAATTAAATACAAAGAAACAGCAAGTAACACATTGAATTACACAGACTGAAAAAAGACAATAGTATTTCTTGTAAAATGTATTCCAATAACCTTCGATTTATTAACATTTTGAAATTTTATTTCATTCCAAATTTAATTTAACTCTAGTGTTGGGGGAAACGCGTTACAAGTAACGCAAGTTAGATGATCAGATTACTTTTTTTAAGTAAAAGTAACGCATTACTTTTAATCTTTCAGCAAAAAATCAGAGTTAGCCTACTTTTTAATATAAATGACTTTATTTTCCAATTTATTGACTGACAGCTCTCCTGTCCCCAGGTTGAGAGAAATCAAGAGGTGCAAAGGGTGTTGTGTAAGAATGATGGTTGTTTTCAGTATTCCTCAAAATCAATAAAGACTCATATTACGCAAACAAATAAATAAAGTATGATAAATAACACATACTTTATGTATTTAATCTCACTTTATTAACCTTACAAGTGTGCATTTGTATTTCCTTACTACTTTGAATTTGGACTTTCATTACTAAGTATTGCAATTAGCTACTTTTCTAGGGAGTAACGCAATAATGTAATGCATTACTTTTAAAAGTAACTTTCCCCAACATTACTTAAAGGGATAGTTCACCCAAAAATTCAAATTCTGTCATTAATCACTCACCCTCATGTCGTTCCAAACCCGTAAGACCTTCATTCATCTTTGGAACATCCCTCCTATCCCTCCCGGAACATCCCTCTATCCCTCCATAGACAGCAACGTCAGAAATGTACAGTTTTCTACCATCTTGCTGATAATGTTTCTTTAGTCATTCGACAGTCCTGCAGCCTGAACCACTGTAGGAAATCCACCCTTACATAACAATGTTTTATCTACCTTTCTGGGCCTTAAAAGTTGCAATGACATTGCTGTATATGGAGGGATCAGAAAGCTCTCGGATTTCATCAACAATATCTTAATTTGTGTTCCGAAGATGAACGAAGGTCTTACAGGTTTGGAACAATTTTCAAAATTACAAAATTTTCAGTTTTGGGTGAACTAACTCTAGGTTAATGTCTTTTTGAGCCCCAGGTAAAGCCCATTTTTCCCACCTGGGTTAAAATCAACATACTTTAAGTAGGTCAGTACCTGAATTACAAAGATTTACAGTGTAAAACAATGCAGTGCTAGAATGTTACAGTGGGTTGTTTAACCAATCAATCAAGTTATTACCTCATTAAACATTCATGTGATATGTAAAGTGTTGACAGTGTTTAGATTCAGCATCTATGGGAAACGGTTAAAAAGAGGACGCAACTGAATTTACTGGAGTTATGAAGACATTATTATTTTTGTACTGTCTTTGAAGAATTTAAACAACCAGAACATATATTTTGCATACTGTACATCCATAAGCAAATGAGAATGTTAACCTACTGTAGGGTTAACGTGTGTGGAATATCGAAAACCTGACAATCCAGGATTAATTAGGCCTACTAACTCACGACAAATTGAACAGTGTGAAACATATTAGGTTAATGTTAAAATGAAGAATTATCTTCAGATATTTCCTGGCTATTATTCTAAAACAACCTATTCAAAACTGTTGTCAAATTTGGTGGTGAATTACCTGTTTATTCCAGCAGAGGTCCTCATAAGAATAACAACTTTATGAGAGCTCGAACATCCATCCCACTAAGTGATGACAAGCATACCTACTACATTACATCTTTTCAGCGTGTCATCTTTTTTCTTTTCTTTTAAACTACTTCTCTTTCCCTATCTATCCATTTCCCCCCAATAATTCTCTCTTGGCCGCCTTGTTTTCGCTCTCTTTTCTTTCTGTACGCCTGTCTTTCCCTCTTTCTTTTGTTCGGTGCCCTTGCCAGATTGGGATTACTCTGCGATGTTATCTGAGTACTTGGGGTTTGTTCCGTTGTAATCTGGTTCTTTGGAGTAAGGTAAAAAGCAGAAATGTTTTCCCATAAATCAAAAATAGCATCCATCTGGATCCGTCTCACTAACTCGTTCACTCTTTCTTTTCCCTCCTCCCCTCCCCTCACATATCACATTTTTGTGGATAAAATCTCAAAACAAAAATCAAAACAAATCAAAACAAATCTCAATGAAATTAGTCTAGTGCGGCAGGCTGAGTCTGAGATGACTCTGAGGCTTCTGATTAGAGCTCCATCTGAAACTGTACATATTCACATTTTCCATGATCCTATCAACAAAAACAACTCAGGACTCATGATGTCTGGGTCTCTTGTGACCAGAGATGAGATTTCTCAATCACCTACACCCTGCAGCTATGCCAAAACTGCGGAAGACATCAAAAGTTCAGCGCAAGATTTCCAGAAGTTGAGGCCGTCCAGGGAAAAGGAAGTCAAAGGCTTCCACTGTGATGTCAGCGATAGAGAGATAGATAGAGGAAAAGATGGAGAAAGCGGAGCGAAGGTCGGAGGCTCTCTCCCTGTTGTCTGATGGAAAACAATGAGAGTCTGCATTCGGCTGAGGTCAGTCATTTGTTTTAACAAGGGATTTCACTAATCTCAGAATTGAGTCTGATTAATACTACAATCTGAATGCTTCACTCCTCTGAAAATCATATTTCCAAGTCTCTCAGGAAAATAAGCTATGACTAAAACTCCAGAGGAGAGCACGATAACGAGAAAAGGAACAATTTAACAAGATTACAGCAGTATTAGAGGTCTAGCAGTGACAAGAAAAACAGGAACAGTAACACGTTCAGTTTCTTCTTAATGGGTTTCAATAGAAGATGCCAAGTAGTTCTTCAGCTGGAGTTCTCTGGTTTCTGTGAAAGCCAATCAGTTTAAGTTCAAATCAGAGCTTTTTGATCAAAATTGTTGTCTCAGACAGTTTCACAGTACTTGAGGCCTGAACACCCAAATGTTCAGCCAAATACTCCCTTAGAGCAATGAAAGAAACCCATCCTCCTCCCAAACTGCTTAGTAACAAGAACTGTCTTACTGTTTGTTCTGATTCGGCAGTCAATAAAAAAAAGAGTTGAAACAAATAGTATGACAAAGTGCTAAGGGTCTGTCTATAAAATTCTTGACTGCTTCATTCATTTTTTTTTTAAATCAAAGTTTTTTACAGCTAGACATGCTGAATCAATAGAAAGAGAGAGATTTTATACAATAGTTTAATCAGTGTTGGGGAAAGTTACTTTTAAAAGTAATGCATTACAATATTTCATTACTCTAAAAAAGTAACTTTTTATGGTAGTTATATTTATATTTATATTATAAGTTATATTTTTGGCAAATGTACACAAATCTGATGTTTACCTAAAGTCATTTTTGCTTCGTATACGGTTGAATTGGATCATCGAAGGTCAGCAGACACTGGTTAATAAAGTGAGATTAAAAACCTAAAGTAGGCCTATATTATTATCATATTTAATTACTGCAGGTTTGTGTAATATTCTTAGTTTGCATTGCACTGTTTTCATTAATTTTGAGGAATACATAGCGCACACAACGCTTCTGCACTTACTCCTGATTTCTCTCAACATGGGGACAGGAGAGGTGTCTATAAATGGGAAAACAAAGTAACTTTCATTACTTATTTGAAAAAGTAACTGTTGCAAAGTAACTTCTTGTAAATTAAAAAGTAATGTTTCTTTAGTTACTTGAAAAAAGTAATCTGATTACGTAACTCATGTTACCTGTTATGCGTTACCCCCAACTCAGAGTTTGATAAACAAGAAGTTAATATTGAGCAGCTTATGTTTTAGAAAATATTACCAGCTTACTTTTTGCTCCACCAATGAAAATAGTTCCAAACAAAACAAAATCCAGCCACCACACATCAGTGGTGTTCCTGAATGAATCAGTGTTTTTGATTTGAAACGGTTTATTGAATGATTAACTCACTTAAAAAGACAGTCACTTGGTGCATTAAAGACTGACTGACTGATTAATACAGTGAAAACAGTAATATTGTGAAATATTATTACTATTTCAAATAACTCTTTTCTATTTTAGTATATTTTAAAATGTAATTTATTCATGCAAATGGCAAAGCTGAATTTTCTGCAGCCATACAGTCTTCAGTGTCATGATTCTTCAGAAATCATTCTAATATGCTGATTTGGTGCTCAAGTAACATTTCTTAATATTATCAATGTTGAAAAAAGTTGTGTTGCTTAAAAAAAAATCGTATTGACCCCAAACCTTTGAATGGCAGTGTAATGCATGTTAAGTGCAAGCGCAGGTTCCTCTGTATCTACTGGAAGTTTTTCAGAAACAGACTCCCAGTGTGTGCAGTTATTTTTCTTCTTCTGATAACCATTTGAAGATGAGTGATGAGCTTTCCCACACTGCAGTGGTTTATCAGAAACTTCAGCCAACTGGGTCCTTGTTCTTCTGGGTGAGTGTGGGTGGGTGGGTGATTGTGAGTCTCTAGCCAAATAAGACTTCATTCCTCTCTCCGCTACCCGTCATTTTTCTTTCTCCCTCACTTGGGATTCCCGGCGTTGCCAAACCATCGCGCTACGAAAACATCTCCAGTCCGTCTACATAAATACAAACAGAAAATAGTTTACTTTATGATTTAGAAAGGTAACCAGATACAAGGACTTATCTTTCTGAAATGTTGCTCTGCTGATAGCAGTTGGCATGCGCATATCTCTTTGTCCATTGTAGGGTAATCAAGAAAATGTTTAGATATTCATTTTGCTGAAGTTAACATATTTCAAAGCTGCAGTTAAAATCATCCAGAGTTTGAATAACAGAGATAATGAAAGGCAGAATACTTAAAAAAAAAAAAAAAAAAAAAAAAAAAAAAACAGGCGAGAGGAGTTATAGAGCTGGTGACGGCACCCTCGTTGATCTGTCCAATTAGACGGCTAAATTGTTCCCACATTGAGACTGAAATGCAAATGGTCTGCCTTTCAGGGACAGAACTAATGAGCTTCGCTGGGTTACCACAGTGTTACAGCTGAGGTGGCAGATATTACTGTACAGCTCTCCTCTAATCTGACCCATTAACTCTGTGTACACACAGATCAATGTGAGTGTGCAGGGAGCCATGGAATATAATGACCTAATGAGAGAGTTTCAGTATGTGTGTGTGTGATGTGGCCAGGGATGCTGATTCGACTGTGGGTTGGCAAGCGGCAGCGTACACCTCGAAAACTCCAAACAATCAACAACAAAATCTCCTTGACTTGATTAATCACAAAAATCCTCCAAAATACCAAAGTGAAACTGGAAAACAGAGAAAGATAGACTGAAGGAGAGAGAAAGAGCTCCAAATATGGCACAAACAGAGAACATTCCAGACTCAGGTGAGTGCTATGATGATACCTGTCTGAAACAGTGGAAAAACAAGGAAATCACCACCTATACTCTCATTCACTATTCCCTATTATTCACTAATATACCGAAGTCCACTTGAAGGAGTGAATGAAAACGAGTGAGTGAATTTAGACACTGTGGACTGTGGACACCAGCTTTGGCTAGACTCTCACAGTACATTGGTCCTTTCCTTTGGTTGTACACTCATTATTGCGGTGCTTTATGGGATTTAATGAGCACACATGGTAACTTCCACTACAACATTACAAATGGCTGCCCCTTAAAATAGTGCATAAGGGTATAAGGACGATTTCTGAAACAGCTAAAGTAAAACCTGTCTCTGCTGAAAAAAAGCCCTAAAGTAAGTAAAGTTAGTTTGCTGATCTCAGCTTGGCCGATTTTTGTTGTTTCACCGGAAAGTGGAGTTATGACATTTTAATTAAAAATTACAAGTAAAAAACAACAACAAAAAAGCAAACTTAAACATGAATGAATCATTCACATTTTTTCCATTTCATGCTGACTTTAAAGATGTAAATGAACTTGTACCGGAGCTCTTACCATACTTGGTAAATGCTCGCCACCGTTCCTATGTTAGATTTGCCTGTTTTGAAGGCAGTTCTGCACATTCAGTGAATGACATGCTGCTTCAGAAATGCAGAATGCTTTTTTCCCCACTTGTGGAGGAAAATCAGATCAGTCTAATCAGAGAGTGATTGCACACTTGGCCCTGATTCCCTTCACACTTAATACAGCCACCTTTACTCAGTCACCCCTTGAAAACGACTGTGCACATTACCTGATGAGTTATTTCACCCTCGCCCACCACTGGGCGGCTCTGCAGATTTGTAGCTCTTGGTTGCACTCCAAACAGACCGGGAGTGATAACGCTGCCGCAACAAGCCTCTGTTTATTTCCTGTGAAAACAGTGAAGTGGGGGTCAGTGGAATGCGATCCAGTGTCCGAGCTCGCACCAGTAAAGCAAACATGCTCCAGATTTTACAGCCAACATACTTGCAGGCCAGGGCTGGTGTTTTTCTTTGCCCCTTAACCGAGCAGCAAATCAGTCCAGAGCTACTGCTAGCAGCTGCAATCTGTGGTCGCTTATCAGCCGATCAAGCCGTCTAGAGCACCAAGGTTCCTCCATGCTCTTAAACGACGTTTACGGCAGCCTTAATTCTTGGTACAATGATTGTAACTCCTCCTAAGGCTGACCTCATGTGACCATGTGCTAATTGCATCTGGTTGATTGTTTCTTATCGTGTGTCTAAACAAAGTCAATTAACAAGGTATAGTTTGATATATGGTGTGCATCTGCTGCATAGGTTGTCAAAACATTTAACCAAGATTGATATATATATACATACTGTACATACGTGGAAGTTTACACATCTTAGTCAAAAATGTGTATGACTAAGAAGTTTTTCATTTACATTTTAATAATTTTTTCACAATATGATTTCTGACTTGTGATGCACAAGTGTTCGTTCATTGAACAGAGGAGAACTGGCCCCCCGACTGAGCCTGGTTTCTCCCAAGGTTGTCACCTGATGGAGTTTGGGTTCCTTGCCGCTGTCTTTTTTGTCTTGCTTAGTTGGGGATCCTTAATATTTAACAATATTATTGATTTGACTGCACTCACACTATTGAATAAGAATTGAACTGAGCTGGACGATGACATCACTGTTTTCTGCAGAACTGCTTTTTAGTAAATAACTATTTTACTAATTGATGATCGTTACAACAGAACTGAATTAACATTAAACTGACTTCAGTTTAACAATGGCACTTTTCTTTTAGAGCTGCTGTACAGTCGAATGAACTATGTTTGCATCATTGAATCATTTTATAAAGCGCTATATAAATAAGGGTGACTTGACTTGTCTCCTCTCTATGATATGACTTTGATATACTATTACTTTGATAAGTTAATATCAATAATCAAATATTAATAAACCTATTGGGCCCTATTTTAACGATCTGAATCTCAAGTATCAAACGCGAAACGCAAGTAACTTTGTGGGCCGGTCTTGGGTGCTGTTGCTATTATACCGGCGGGATAAATGACTCTTGCGCCCGACGCAAATCTAAAATGGGTTGGTCTGAAGTAGCTTCATTATTCATAGGTGTGGTTTGGGCATAACGTGAAATAAACCAATCAGAGCGTCATCTCACATTCCCTTTAAGAGCAGGCGCGCTTGTTCCTTGGCGGATTGCTATTATAACGGTGGATTTGCCAGGAGCACGCCAGGAGCGGTTCACAGCCGAGGAGACCAACGTTCTCATCAGGGCCATAAAAGACAGAGAAGTGACATTGGGGATGGGAGAAACCCACCCAAATTAGCTTCGGTTAAACAGGCGTATGATAATTTGGGTAAATGTGTAAGCTAGATTTATGCCTATTTTTTCACATCTTCATGGACACAACATTGATTTCCCTCGTGTGTTAATATTTTTCCTTGTAATAATGTAGCCTATGATTTGCAAAAATGAAAACTGCTGCTTCTGTGTAGATGAGTGAATCAAAGTGTATGCGCATTGTGCACACGCTACATTATGGCCAAGCATGCGCCCTCAAAATAGCATTTGAATAACATGCGCAACGCGCCACTGACTTTAGACTAGGTTTTTCCTGGTCAGTGGCGGAATTGTTTTCTAAACCTACAAAATAGCACCAGGGAACGTTTGCGCCGGAACACGCCTCCTCTTTTCGTTGAACCGCCCCCGGGAGCGCAAGTTCATTCCCTAATTTACGGTGTGCGTCTGTGGAGGGAAAAGTCCGCTGTGCGCAGGTGCAAAATAGGAATGATTCATGCGTCGGTGTACAAAGTCAATTGCGCTGGGTGCAAGATAGGGCCCATTGAGTTAAAATATTATTTTAGGAAATAATAACAGAGATCATATCAAACTTAATTTCTTTCTTTTAATTTGACTTCTTTTTTTCTTCAGTATGATATCAGGATGGCTGTATCACCCAAAATTTGTTTTACTTTACAAGATTCAATTTAATTCAGAAATAAATAACAAGCTCTTCATCTAAAAGGTTTTCTTGTCACTATTTATGTTAATTGCATTTTTAATTTATTCTTGAATAAATTAATGTATAGGAAAACAAACAAGCGTCATGTCATTGACCAAGACACATGTACCATGTAGAGACAAAGCTTTGGTTAAAATGCTAACTGTCACATTGCCAGAAATGGGCCTAACTTCTGATATCACTCTTGAAATATCTCTAATAATAATAAAAACGTTAACTATGCTCCTGCATGGTGCCAAACAAATCATTAAAAGCTGTAGGTTTGAGATGGAGTCTCATGTAGCAGCTGCAGGACTTTTGGGACTTCATATCCTGTACTGAAATACAGTAACATTAACATACATGTTAACACAGTTTACAAGGCAATAACCTCCCTCAAGGGAACCAGTGACCCTGCCTGCAGACTAAATCTATTAAAGCTCAGGAACAAACTGCTTTTGAACACAGCACACACTCGTAAAACAGACCACAGTCCTTAGGTTCTGAATAGAGGTTATGACTTTGCCATTTTAGCATGAGGATTTGCTACAACTATGCATGACCTTTCCTCCCTCGGCATACTTACTGCTAACATGAGAGCCTTCACAATACCTTCTGCTCTGTTTAGTTTCAAAATTAATACAAACTTCTTGGAGCTTGTCCTGATGTAACCCAAAAAATATTTGTGAGAGGATCATGTATCATGGGTCTATCTCAAATATGACTCGATTTCCTTTGGCTTCGGATCTGCGCTGAGGGTTTATTTGGGTGAAGGTGCAGAGAACGAGCGAACAGAGAATCAAAAACGTGTTCACACATGGACAGTGAACTTGAGGTGGGAGTCATGGGAAACTCAGAGAGGAAGCAGAGAGTCTTCTCATTTTGTGTGAGACTGCAAAAATAGCCGCAAACGAATCAAACAAAGTGGCAGAATGCAGTTGATTCAGACATCGGATAATTCAGGCCTTATGGTGGATGTGGAGACGATTAGACACAGCGGAAATTACGAGTGTAGGAAGATTCAGCTTTTGTAATCGTTCCCTGTGTGGTTGGGACAACACAGCTAGGTAACCAAATAAAACAACAGCATGTTCAAGATCTGCATTATGTCAGACGGAAAGTGAGTGACCCTCCTATAGCCCTTAACTGAAATTAAATCTTTCATTAGTGGAGCCTAGGTGCCAGAACCTGCCTCATTCTCACACAGGAGGGCAAGTCTTTGTGGTCACACAGGGAAATGCCTTTCCAATGTCTCAAATCCCCCACATGCCATGAGCCAAACCTAAACCACAGCAGTGAGAAGGGAGCAGCGCTGTCTGGCGAAATCAGGCAGCTTCCAGTGCCAAGAGCTGCCATTACACTCAGCTACTGTCGGCAAAGGCGAGACCTCGTCAAGACCGTGTGGGTGGAAGGCGAAGTACACCAAAATCACATGAGGTTTAGTACATCGCCTACACATACAGTACACACCACTGCCTGTGCAATGTCAGGCCAGATTTAGGTCCTGCTCTTTTAATGTCCCTGGACATAAAGGGCCAGAGCAAGTACAGTTCTGTGAAGGCACTTAACATCTGCAGGGAGGGGTGAAGCAATTCTGCTCCTCGTGTCATGCCAAAACCATCATCATTGGGCAGAACTTAGTGGAGTCAGAGCCACAGAAACAGGGCAGTTCTTATCCTAAAGGTCAAAGGTGACTTGTTTAAGTCAATTCTAATTTGCAGTGCATTTGTAGTGTTTTCAAATTGGTTGCTATAGCGTCACCTACTCTAACCTCAAGTCAAACCTCTGAAAATCAGCCGATGCGAGTGCTGTAGGCAACTTTCATCTGCAATAATCTGTGGTGGTGTTGAGCTGCTCTACTTATATGCTGGGAATTACACTGCAGATCCACATATGGAGATTTAATACATCTGTTTGGCATGTTTGTGCATAGTCTCAAGAAAGAAAGTAACATTTACTGCCCAACATCAGCCTTCTTGTCTCAAGGCAAGGAAATTTTATGTCTTCTGACTGGGTCAATAACAAATGGGATTTATTAATCCGGTCTAGGAATTGGACTTCACACAGCTAAGGTGTCTGTATCAAACCCAGGCTATCTTTCTCAGCAGGTTCTGGTTTTAGACCAGAAGCCTGACGGTAAAAATGATTTGGAAAGCATCAAAACTCAGATTTCTCGAAGCCGAAAGCCATTACCTGTTCCAGCAACACCTGTTCTGCAGTCCTCCTCTCGTCTTTTTCATCCCTCTGTTTTTCCCTCCGCCCCCTCATGCAACAGGTCCTTGTAAACAAAGTGCTGAAATCTCTCAGGGGGTTGAGTATTTTTACAAGCCAGCACATTGTGATGAATATATCAAAGCTCTACTGGAGGCTGCGCAGGCTTTTATGGGCTAATAAATTAGTTCGGGCCCTGCTGGGGAACACACTGCTGCCCAGGGCCTAACCACAGAAGAGACCTGGCACAATATGATAAGCTAAGGGGAAACAGAATAGCGGATAACCGTGAGGAGCGTTGTTGGCCAGGTAGGAGAAGCTTTCTCTTGTACAGGTGGGCTTTGTGCTGCTAAGGGCTGTTTGGACTTATTGAAAACATGCAATCCACAGAAAATGCAATCATCATTTTTACTGGCATTTAAACATTGCATGGTTGTAACTATAGTGGCCAAACATACTGCAATAAATAAATAAATAATTAAAAAATAAGTAAATAAATATCTTTAAAAAAAAAGAAGAAAAATTAAGTATTTTTAAATATTTTAATGGAACACTGATTAAAATGTTTTTCAGTGCAGCCTGTGAAGAGTATCAATGAGTCCTCCTAGTTACTTCTTGTAGTTTAACTGTTCCAACAGCATATGGGCAGTAAATCTCATTCACACTGATAATAAGCACTGTTTTAGAAAATTGTACATGTGTGCCCAAGCGGTGGTTGTGTAGCATCTCATTTAAAGTGTGCTCAGAACAGAGCATACTCGACTGATGAAACACCAGCTCATTTGGCCGGCAGATGTTTGTAGGTTTCTCTCACATAAACTAACGCAAACAAAGCCGAACAATTAAACACTATGTACTTTCTGTTGTTCTGAAAATGGGTCAGCACTTCTCTAAACAAAACAAAAAAATCTTCCCCTTTTAAAATGTGGTGTGTTCTGCATCAGACAGAAAATAACACAGCTATGCCCTAATGAATGTCTTCTGACATCAACCAACTGTCTTAGACCATTTCTTGTTAGCATTCCCCAGCTGTTGTTTTTTATGGATATACATAGTCACTTATAAACTTTGCATATGGATGGACATCATACAGAGCTGAGCAGGACCAGCCTTACCAATGCAGAATCTTTTTGGCTAAAGGTGTTTATCTCAGAGTGGATTAAACAGGATTGTTTCTTTGATACTAAGCATAAACAAATAGAGCCATACAAATGACTCACTGAAAATCCCAAAAGATTCATTGTAGGAAAAAGAGATTCTATTTTAGCGCCAGTTCACACAGAAAGCATTTTTGTCTTCCAGTTTTTTTTTAATAGTTTTTCTATGTTAATGTAATTTATATATCAGCTATACTGTAAGAGCTGTGCAGGTAAACCCCACAAAAGTTCTAGTGATTGAAATTATATAAAATTGGAAGGGACAAAATCATATTTAAATGCTTTTATATTAATTTCCCTCGAGAAAGAACACAATGCTGCTTTTTCTTGTCTCAACGCAAATGCATTGAAAAATAAGGGTGTGTCTCAATCAGCTCAATCAGTTCGTGAATCAGTATATCGTGTGCACAAATTCGGCCACTGGTAAGCACAGTAATTACCCTGGCTCACTACACATTAGGACAGTGATTTGTATGTTCGGGTTTTCACTGAACGTCAACGACTAAAGGGTGACATGACAACATCCTTATTGTACAATGTCACTATTTGTATTTAAGAACAACAGTAGAACTTCTCGGTTGCATATGTAACCTTCGTTTCCTGAGTAGGGAATGGAGACGTTACGTTGTGACGACGAATGGGGTTTCGCTTAGAAAGCCTCTCACCTTCGAGAATACAAAACGAGCCAATGGCAAGAAAATGCCATGGGTCTGTGGAATTTGCATAGCGTAACTCCGCCCCACCTCGTGGGTATATAAGGAAGTACGCTGGCAACATGCAGTTATGTTTTCTCGCTGAGGAGCCAAGACTGAACTCAGGCTTTCCAGCGGTACAGTGGAAGTGGCAAGGAGACATAAGGTCTCCGTTCCCTACTCAGGGAACGAGGGTTACATATGTAACCGAGACGTTCCCTTTCGTGGTCACTACGAGTTACGTCGTGACGACGAATGGGGTTCCCAGTCTAATCATGCCACCTCGGCTGTCTTCCAGTGCCCTGCATAAGTCTGAGGTCCCTGTTGTCAGATTAGCGTGGACGAAGGACTCCTACTTAACACAGGAATACCAAAGTACACTGGGAAGCATATCTTAGTGGAAATATGCAACACAATGCCTGCCCGAAGGGAGGACTTACAGAATACACATATGACCCGCTAGCGGGCTGCATATGGAAGAACACTGGGGTATCCAGCCCGCAGGGTGGAATCTTTCAACCCCAGGGGTGTCAAGGTGGCTTGCCAAGGGAAAGACACACGCTCGAGAGAGGCTTACAGTGGAAATACACATGTTGGGGTTGCCCAAGGGGGGAACCATGCACATGGAGGCACCTAGCCAACGCGAAAGCTGCCGAAGGCATAACTCTGGCGTTGACGTCAACAGTGATGGAGGAACTCAGGGCTTGTCGGGGAAGCTCACCTGAGGAGAATATCGCGCATATCCAGTCCGAGGAGTGGAATGGTGAGCAAGCGAAGACACCTGAGCAGATCCTAGTTACCGGCTAGTTGAAGCGAGTACACGAAGAGGGGACTCTACCCACACGGAGATCATTGAGTCTCGATCTAAACATCGCGATGGTCATGTTCCCGCAATAAAAACATGACTCATCCATGAGCGCTGCCGAGCGTGATTAAGCCTAACACACCAAACAGCGCTCGTGACCGTAAGGCAGATGGATCACGCGCCCACATCCAGAAAACACACGGGCGAGCCGTCTTGAAAAAGCTATTTTAGAGAGAGGAAAAAGCTCAGCAGAGTGCTGAAGCGCCCAGGGAGAAGCACACACACTGTCGGCAGATCACTGCACAGATCAGCAGCAAGCAATGTGATCTCGCTGGAACGCGCCATTGCCCCATCACACTGGAGAGCCGCTCGTCTCGTAGAGTGAAGATAATTCAGAATGGCTTGTGGGAGTGAAGAAAACTCTTGGCTCCGAAGCGAACACATAACTGCATGTTGCCAACGTACTTCCTTATATACCCACGAGGTGGGGCGGAGTTACGCTATGCAAATTCCGCAGACCCATTTCTTGCCATTGGCTCGTTTTGTATTCTCGAAGGTGAGAGGCTGTCTAAGCGAAACCCCATTCGTATTCACGACGTAACTCGTAGTGACCACGAAAAGGAACTAGTATTTTTCTGACATTGATTTTTTTTAAATGTTATTTAAAGTACATTATGAATACATTGATTGTTACATCTATCTGCAACATTTTAGCTGTAAATTCGTAAATTAATTATAAATGTTAGCTAGGTCAGTACCTGTCTAGTGATGTATATTTATGCTGAAATATAATTAAATAAAGTTTTTTTTAAAACATCTATTATGTGTGATGGGTTGGCTTGTGTGATTTTTTGTTTCGCATTTCAGAACTTCCGTTAAGGGAATGTTAGAAACTTTTCCTTCGTCAAAGCAGAGACCAGGAGACGTTGGGATATCTTTCAAGCAGAAGTTATTCTTTATTGAGGACTTCGCTGTGCGTTGCTGTAGTCATCCAACTAGTCTGACTATGGAATGTTGTCTTGCAATTTATATACATTTAGGGGGAGGGATTTACATTGAGGTTGAACAAAACATGTAAATGAAGTAGCCTACATGAGTCAGCTCGTTTACAGAGATTTCCTGATCTCCTGATACCTTCACATTATCATAGCTTAACTTGGGACAATGACACTGTTCAGGAGGTGCATACAGACAAAAGGTTAATGTCAGACACCTGGGTTGCTTGACTTAATCTTCTTTGAATCTAATCATCTATGCCTCAATGTAAAACACAAGGTAACCTAATTTAAACATTTAATACATTTGTAATACAACAGGAACAGATCATCGATGCTCTCTGGTTTTCACGGCGCATTAAGGGACTTTTTAGGGAGTGAACATTTCAGTTCACTGGAAGGATTTTGTGACTTAGACCGTCCTTAAAATGGCCGACTCTCTGATCAGTGCCCTGACTACTGACGGACCCATATATTTTCCTCCCATCTCATGTTTTTTTCCATCACCATGTCCCTTTAGGGGCTCTGTACCGACCATACTATAAACTATGCTAAAAAATCAGCAAAATGTTTGTCAAGTTCATCGTTCATCAAAATGAACAAATCTTTTTTCAAGTCATTTCGTTCATTTCAGCAGAATATAGGATTAAAATGTTACATGTCAATAGCCAAATTCCCCAAACACATCAAATGTTGATCACATTTAGAATAAGAAAAGAATTGCAATGCAAAGACAAGGACAAGGCCAACTTATGAGAAACATAAACGATAATTCATTGCTTATCTGGGTCTTCAAGCTATGCAGTCTGTTAGTTTACCTCACCTCCTGATCTAAGCCGTTCGTTCATCCCTTGACATCCCCATAAACTAAGCTATGCAGTAGGTACTGGATACAGAATTGATTAGTTGACCTCTCGAGACTTCGGGTTTGAGTCGTTCGGTCTTTTGTTACGTAACTGTATCAACATACAGGGCCTTATTTTAACGATCTGAAACGCAAGTATCAAGCGCAAAACGCAAGTAACTTTGTGGGCGGGTCTTGGGCGCTGTTGCTATTATACCGGCGGGATAAATGACTCTTGCGCCCGACGCAAATCTAAAATGGGTTGGTCTGAAGTAGCTTCATTATTCATAGGTGTGGTTTGGGCGTAACGTGAAATAAACCAATCAGAGCGTCATCTCACATTCCCTTTAAGAGCAGGCGCGCTTGTTCTAAAGTGGATTCCTATTAAAACGGCGGATTTGCCAGGCGCACGCGAGGAGCGGTTCACAGCCGAGGAGACCGACGTTCTCGTCAGGGACGTTGGGGATGGAGAAACACACCCAAATTAACTTTGGTTAAACAGGCGTATGATAATTTGGGTAAAAGTGTAAGCTAGATGTATGGTTTTATAACAAACTATTTATCTATCTATCTATCTATCTATCTATCTATCTATCTATCTATCTATCTATCTATCGTAATAATGTATGATTTGCAAAAATGATAACTGCTGCGTCTGTGTGTAGATGAGAGAATCAAAGTGTATGCACGTTGAGCACACGCTACATTGATTATGGCCCTTAAAATAGCATAATGAATAACATGCGCAACGCGCCACTGACTTTAAACTGTTTTTTTTTCGGCCAGTGGCGGAATTGTTTTCTAAACCTGCAAAATAGCATGAGGGAACGTTTGCGCCGGAACACGCCTCCTCTTTGCGCTGAACAGCCTCGGGGAGCGCAAGTGTATTTCTTAGTTATCCGACGTGCGTCTGTGGAGGGAAAAGTCTGCTTTGCGCGGGTGCAAAATAGGAATGATACATGCGTCGGTGTACAAAGTCAATTGCGCTGGGTGCAAGATAGGGCCCAATGTATGTTATTATATGTATAATATTATATGTAGGTATCTTTGCTTTATCAAAGTGATTTTCCCCATCATATGGATAAAGTTTAAAGCATTACCTACTCTTTATTAACACATTCAATGTTATGGAAAAGAACCATCATGACAGAAATTCAAAAAATGATAAATTGTAAGAAATAAAAAAGCTACAATTTGAGACCAGAAATGCATCATGTAACTGTAAGAGTTTAAAAAACTGACTACACGGTTCTTTGTAAGGAATTTTGGGAATTATTGACTAATGGCTGTATCCAATAGGGGTTCAGGTATGACATCACTTTGTAAGCCAGAAGCGAGTTAGCATTTTAGCACTTCCGGTTCCATTGTCCCGAAGTCAATGGTTTTTTTTTAGTGGGGTTTTGGTTAAATGGCTGAAATAAGAGGCTAAATGGGAAGGTTGTCGCGGAGAGTAAACGTCATCACACCGAAAAGGTAAGCTCAGTCTGCTTTTACAGCCTTGTTATGCTTAGAATTGTGCTCTTATAAACTATTCTAACTAAAATGTTATTAGAAAATGTTTTTAGATAAAAACTGAATTCTCATCTAAAAAACCTTAGTGGGGGTGACGTTGAAATTCGTGGGACCGTGGTGTAATAGTTCGTTTATAGCCCACCTTTAGCTTTTTACTTCTGGTGACTGCATTTAGGCTTCAAAATTCATAAAAGTTGTGTTCATCTGTGATAATCATCTTGATGGACAAAAAGTGCAATTATCATCAGAGCTTATTTTTAGCGATAATCCAAATGCCTATGGGAAAATCCTATTGGGTTTTTCTCGAGGGAAGTGTGATGCTAACTACCGGTTGGCCTACAAAGTGACGTCAAACCTGCACCACTCAATATGCTGTTACGTGACAAAAGAACGAACGACTCAAAGGTGTCAGACCCGAAGATTTGAGAGGTGAACCAATCGTTTCTCTTTCCGGTACAGAACCTATAGGGTGTTGCGCATACGCGCTCAACACAAAATCACTCTCAGAGACAACTCGATGTTCCCGAGTCATATTAATGAATCGTTCATGACCGACCCATCACTAAACCCCGTTCTTAGTGAAGCGGTTAACTTTTAAAAACTCATTTAGAGACCCTCCGTTCTTTTCCATTCCGCTGTGTTTTTGAACATGAGAGCTTGTCATGTTGGACAGCTAGAAAGCAATTTTTTAATTGATTGACATTAATGCAAATGTAAGAATCAGCCAACTTCAAACAGTTAATTCATTCCTCAGCTTTAGGTTGTCTGGATCGCAGTCATCATTTTAAATAGGTAAGTGGTGAATCACATAATTTGCTTATAGCCTGATATCCTGTGTAGACGCGCTAAGGGAAGGGCAGATTTAGACTCTTAAATAAAAATACACAATGGAAAATGCAATGTTTACCTTTCAGCCAGCAGGTGCAGGGGTACAAAATACCTCCTGTTAAACAACAGCAGTGAGACTGAAGTTTCCATTGTAACTGATTATTATTAGCCACAAATCTCTCCTTATTGCACACACACACACACACACACACACACACACACACACACACACACACACACACACACACACACACACACACACACACACACACACACACACACACACACACACACACACACACCTCTATCTAATGGAATCCACCTTTAATCAACTGCAGCTGCACATCTTATTAAACTCCACACACCATGATCTGACTCATAGGCTGTTTAGTGCTGTTAACACCAATCTCACGTATATCTTCCACCTCTGGGCCGTGCCGGAGTGCTGCTCGGCTCCCTAAATCACCCGCCCAGTGGTGCCAGCTCTCCTCCTGCTAAGAGAACAGAATCAACACAGACGCACCTGGTTCTCCTGAAGAGCCACAGAAGGTGTTAAAGCTGCAGGAGTCTTTGTCTGAAAGAGAGAGAAAAAAAGAGTGGGATAGAAGAATCATTTAAAAGAGAGAGAAAGGCAGCCATATTAATGAACAGGTGCAAACTGAAAATTAAAGCAAGGTGTGCTGTTCCCCTTGTAAAGAGTTTTTATAGATGGGTATCTGCTGCATATGTCCCAGCTTCAGATATGAGAGTAGCATATTTTCCAGTGTCTGTAACTCAGTGGTTTCTCATTTCTCTCAAATGCTGATTCTCAAATTTATCTGCTTAAACTTAAATTTATGTCAAATGTATTGTTAAAATCTACCTCACTACGGAATGAGTTGAAACACTTTTTAAAATTTGTTAAAGGACTTTTCCTGCAGCACCTCCCCACTTCCATTTAAATATATTTATATATTTTTTTACTTTTCTTCACCAAGGATGCATTAAATTGATCAAAAATGACAGTAAAGACATTTATAAGGTTACAAACGATTTCTCTTTTCAAATAATGTTCTTTTTAACTTTCTATTCAACGAATCCTGATAAAAATCAGTTTCCACAAAAATATTAAGCAACACAATTTTTTAAACATTGATGATATACTAAAAAATATTTATTGAAATCAAGTTCAGCTTTGGCGTCACAGGAATAAATTATATTTTAAAATAGATTAAAATAGAAAACAGTTATTTTAAATTGTAATAATATTCACAATATAATTTTTTTTACGGTATTTGTTTTTTTAATCAAATACATGCATTCTTGGAGAACGAAAGACATCTTTCAAAAACATTTACAAATCTTACCCCAAACTTCTGAAATGGTTTAGTGGAAACTTAATTAAAAACAACAAAAATAATTGTTAAGAAATACATAACACACAGGCTTCCATTGGTTATACATGATACTGTTTTGTTTTTTTTGTAGATGAAGATGAAAAACCTGTTCGATGTTTTATCAAATTAAGCAAAAACAACCCTCGGATTCATTTATACCAGTTCTTTCATTTAACATCCTTTTACATGATCGCAAATCAAATTATAATTCAGCCGTGGAATTGCCTTACCTCAAAATTCACCTCAGGAGGTTGTTCATGTTTGTGATTTCACACCTGTAGCTCATTTCTAATGGGTTTAAATTATGGTGTTACAATTCGCCATGTGTTACAACACTCCTCACTTTTAAGTAGGGGAAGAATGAATCAGCCACAGAGCTGAAGATGATCTCTCTTAGGCCTCATCTGCAACAGTCTAATCAAGAATTTGAGAACAATGCTGTGAGGATGTTAATTAGATAAACATCCTCGAGAAGAAATGGAGAGGTCCAGCTGGAGTCCTCACACACTGGATTTGCTTTCTATTCCACTGTAGAAAAGAGTGTTTCCACAGGGACATACACAACCTTATACCCAGTCAATCAACAACATACTTTTTCCTATCTGTTAAGAATTCAATCTCCGTTCACAATTGATTTTTTGTGGGGGAAAAACAAACATTAGGCACTAATGTGAAACTCAAATAAGCACAGCAGAAAGTTCTGCAGAAATGACAGGAAATGCGTTTACTGGAAATCAAATAATAAATGAGGTTTACTGTGAAGAGATGACTAGGGGTTTACCTGTGTCACCACCCGCTGAGAGCCCATGCAGAGAAAAAGCAAAGACCCTGGTCCAAATGCACTCTTTCTCTCTCTCTCTTCAGCTCTGCTTGTGGAAAATGGACCATTCGTCACGCTCATTGCTGCATTTGGAAATAACAGGGTATTTTCCCTCTCGTTGCTACTGTTGGATGAAATCTTTTGGGCATGTTGAACATTGGCTGCACCCCATGGGTGTTTGGATTTTTTATGCCTCCTTAAATTCTGGAGACTGACTGACTTTTCTTCCCCAAGCCAACTATATACATTACACTAAAGATAGATTGATATTTTTTTTCTTCAATTTTCCAAATGATTATTTTAATGATATTTTGATTAATTTGATTATCTACTTTGTACATGAATTATTAATGCATTTGAGATAAAAGGATTATTCAAAAATAATTTACGGAGCAGTCCAAGTCATACCAGCAGGAAAAAAAAAAATACCACCCATATCAAATAACTATCCCATCAAACAACTGACACACATGCAAAGCTCTGGCAGGGTTACAAATCAGCTGTCATTCAATCCGAGCCATTTGGAATTCCGATCGAATCCGCTAAGCTTGCTTTGGAAAAGATGACAAACTGTCACACGACATTAGATGAATTGAAACCCAACTGAAGCGTTCGACTAACTCTGAACAGTACTGACCAACTGGCATAAGTGATTTACCACAGTCTCTCAGTCTGATTTGGACATGTGTATCAAATCAAGACATTTAATACCTCAAAATGCTATTGATCATTGGGCAACTTGAGTAGAATAACTTGGCCTGCTCCTTTCTTCTGATTTAATAATAGCTATAGACTGTAATTAATACCAGGCTGGGATGAGATGGTACTGCAGGACAGAAGAAGATGAAGAGATGTTTTAATGACGACTCATACGAACTGTATCTCACACTCACATCACATCTATAGATCTAACCCTGATCTAATCTTCCTGGAACGATTTTTTGATTTTATCCACTAGGTGGCGCTGGGATATTGCTCAGGCCTCAGAAGAACATCCATATGCCCATCACTATATGACACATCCATTTCCACTAAAACCACTGAGAGGCAGACAGAGGGAGTGAGGGAGATGTCTTAGAGAGCCATAAATGCAACACTGCGCGTAAAAATGCGAAACACCTGCGAGCAACATGCTTAGCGCTACGACCTGCCAGGATGTGATCAAACATGGCAGACCATGAGCTAACTGTAAGATGTAAGAGGCGAGTGAAAGCACCCTTGCCCCTCCTCACTCTCTTTTTTATGAAGGCAGAAATGAGGGGTGTCCAAAAACATTAAACCGGCAGAAATACTTTCACAGCAAGCAGGTTATTTATATGTCTGATGTGATGTCATGAATGAACATCACTTTCTTTCTCTCAGTTTATACTGTAATCCGTTTCCCAGAGGATTCGAGCTACATGCCAGAGATGTTTAAAAGTAGCACTCAAAACTGCTTCAGATGAAGGATAGTAATAATAATCACATGCTATTTTGGAAGTAACAAGCATAAATAAATTTGATTCCTTCCAAAAGGCTCTGAAGGATGTTGAATTCATATTTCTTCTGTCTCACCTCAAGAAACCCTCCCATTTTTGTGACTTCAATGCAAGAAAGAGAGAACGAACGAAAGAAAGAGAGCTCGTAACTCACAGAGAGAGACGAAGAGATTACTCTAACATGTGTCTTCCCTTCATCTCTCCATTCCTCAGAATACTGCTGTTTCCCATCCAAGCACAGCTGCACACATTTACAGTTATATATATATATATATATATATAGAGAGAGAGAGAGAGAGAGAGATGGGGAAGTACCACACTCGTTTAGTGATCCAATCTTTCCTCTCTCTTGTGCCGTCTCTGTTGAGGGACTTCCCAAAAGAATTTTTAGGAGAAGTGGACACATGACGGTCAACAGAGTAGAGGAAAACGTCTAACTTGCTTTTGATTTACTTGTTCTGTTCGTGTTTAAAATGATCATTCACATACAAAGTAAGCACATATTGACGGCATTGGATCTGTATATAGTGCGTGTGTGTTACTAAACCATTCTGTCTCCAAGCAGCTGTAGCCAATATACACTTTTCAAAGAGACTTTTGTTTTACATATCTGCTTTTCTTTTAACTAGCCTATAGCATTTTAAAGGAACAGTTCAACCAAATAATGTCGTTCCAAACCCGAATGACTTTCACTTTTTTTCCATGCAACTACAATTTTTAAACACTTTCTTTCCACCGAAATAATGTAATGTATCGAGACTTCCAAGCTTGAAAAGGGACACAAAACCCCATAAAAGTATCATAACAGTATACTGTAGTCCACATGACTTCATTTTGAAGCCATATGATTGTTTTGTGTGTAGAACACACTGAAAATCCTCACTGAAAGTCTTGACATCCATCTTTAAACATTCATTAGAGTTCATGAAATGTCAGATTTGTGAATGAATCTTTCTTTTCAATCAGATTTCACCCAAAATCTAAACTTCTGCCATCATTTACTCACCCTCATTTCATTTCTTCTGTGGAACATAAAATGTAAATATTTTATTGTCCATATAATGAAAGTTGGTTGGAAACTAACGGTTGGGTTGGTTTCCAACATTCTTTAAAATATCTCTTTTTGTGTTCAACAGAAGAAACAAAATCAAACTGGTCTGGAACAAAATCAGGGTTAGTAAATGATGACAGAATTTTCATTTTGGGGTGAACGTTGAATGATCAAGTCAGGTTTAACTCACTGATTCCATTATCCGGTCACAGTGTTTCTTACTTTAAGCTATTGTATGACTTGAATACTTGAAATATAGTGCACAAGCTGTATGCATTACTTTCATGTTACTTTTATACTACTTTTATGGTGCTTTTGCATCTGTGGCTTCAGTCAAAATTTGTAATTGCATGAAATAGAGTTTTCTTTAACATTTCTCCTATAGTGCTCCACAGAAAAAAAAAGTTACATTGGTTTGGAACGACAACACACCTTATTTATCTCTGTTTATCGCTTTCTCGCCATAACAACCCAAATAATAAGAGCATCAGCGCCTCTCATATCGTCCTTAAACTAAAGTGACATCATGGCAGAGTCTGTTGTGTGTTGATTACAGTGACTCATGGCTGTCCTCTGAACCCCCTGCAGTGAATCCTGTCTTAGTGGCAGCACTCTATTGGTCTTCTCTGAAGAAAGGAGCATGAGATCATGCTTGTTTTTAAAGGACGATGCCAGTATGATAAAAGAGATTATAAGAAGCCAATTTTAATGTATGGTGATCAGGCTTTGTCAAGCTCCAGAAATGTCAGAACAGTTCTAAAAGCCGAATAGTGTTGTTATTGTTAAAATATAAATATTAGATGAAAACCTTAAACTTAAGAAAAATTAATAAAAAACAACTGAGCCTTGGCCTCTCATACAGCTCGCTAGTACCACATTTTGTTCTTTTTCGTGGCTTATTGTGCTTAAACAGTCAAATACACACAACATTATGTCAAAATGCCGTCTTGGCAAGCATTTAGGTAAACACAGTCAGTTTTGGAACATACATTTGTCAGAAAGAAAACACATTTTGTGGAACAGTATATTGCATCTGTGCATAAGCTCTTAAAGTGACAGCAGCCTAATAAACCTGCTGTCTGTCATTCTGTCTATCAGAGAACAAAAGACAAAGAGAAAGTCAAAATTTGCTCTTTACTGAATAAATTATGCAACTTTAATTTTAAACTTGAATCTGTATTTAATTTTTACAATGAAGACTATCCAGTGTTATTTCACATTTGATTACTTTATTACTGTATTTCTTACATCAACAATATAAAATGTTGAAAAACATGAACTTGAACATGGCATCTTAAAAATGTGGCAGTCATGGCGCAAGATGAGACTCAATAGCCAAAGGTGTCTGTCTGATGCATGTGTGCATTAATAGTAAAAAAAAATTGCACAGACAAAACACAACATCACATCTTCAAAACACATCTTAATTAAAAGCCAGAGCTTTAGCTTAGCGGTGTTAACCCACAGCGAGCCATGCTGCTCATATGGACAATATGAATCTGACTCAAACATTTCCTGATCTTATTTCCCTCTCTTTTCCATATCTTGCCCTTAAATGTCCAGTTGTAAAATAAGAAATGTTCAAACAAGACCTTCCTCCTCAGGTGCAGTTCTAAAGAAAAAAATCTCACGTGTTGAGTAACTGAGAGTCAGGCTTTTGTCAGACAGACCTGGAGTCTTTACACTTTTACTGAAAGATAATGGATGTAGCATTAGCGCCAGCCAGCTTCAATAGTGATAAAGCACCTCTGTTCAGACAGCTGCACTTAAAGGATCAATTCTAATCTCTACATAAACTCTTTTCTCTCCTATACGCATCCAGCTTCAATTTGACACAACAAAAACGTCGCTTCTCATTAGCACTGAGGTGCCAAACCTGGTTTTACAAGGTGAGCAAAGAGATTATGTGAATTTTCCAACAGCTTAAAACGACTCTATTGAGGCATTTCACGACCTCTTCACCCACATTCTCTGGTTTAGGATCTGGATATCCATGGATATGGTCACTCCCCAGAGATCTGTGGGCGATTCTAAACTGTTATTTTCCTCACTCCACCACCAGAAGAGAACGCAGAGCTGCCGTAACCGCTTGGGCTTTGGTCGGAGGCCTGGGTGGGATAGAGATGTCAGGACAAGAGATGCAGAGCAGTCCAGGGACCTGCTTGTTCCTGTGGTTTTGGGAAGTGTAGTGAGAACTGCCTGGCTCTACTGCTTGTGGATTTGGCAAATTGATTGTTGAAATATTTTGAACAGCAAAGCATCACAGATGCTGTTATCGTTTTACATGAGAAGTTTAGCAGAAGGTCAGAACCTCTTATGACCTTGAATGTTGTTTTTATATGTCAACATGTCGAATGAATGAACTGTTTAGTTTTGGAGTTTACAAACTAATTTTCTGTCATTTCTATTGAAAAATAAAAGTGTGTGACATAAATCGGAAGAGAGATGTCAGGGATTTTTTTAACGTCCAAAACCAGAACGATTTCGGTCGGACTAAAACATTCACATTTTTAAAATGGCTATTAATTGCTTTGGCTGGACTGAAATCAAACTTTTAAAGTTTATGTAGTTTGAGAGTGTGAGCATGACAGACTCATTTTCTATCATTTCTATTGAAAAATAATGTGTGGCATAAATCGGACGAGGTATCTCCGGTTTTTCGACTATAAAACAGGACTGATTTCAGTAGGACTAAAGCATTCACATTTTTAAAAAGACGATTAATTGTCTGACTGAAATCGAACTTTTAACGTGCATGATAACACACTTAATTTGAAAGTGCAAGTGTATGACATGCTGTTGTACAATGCCTCTTGTTTTTGACCATTACTCGCCGTTTACAGGCTTACACCATCTTCCGAAACACATCATAGGCACACACACACAAACGCCCATAACACAACACTCTCAAACCTCAGAGATGTCTCACCGTTCTAATGCATGTTAAAAACACATGTCCGCTGAGCCTGAGGGAGGATGACAGCAGATCTTAGTGATGTAATATAAAGGATTTCCTGTCTCCTTAGAATTAATGAACATGCTAATTTTTCTAGGACTGAGTCACACTAATATTAGGTTACCAACACAGTCACACTCATAAACAAATAACTATCACCCTAACATGGCTTACATTAACTACTCTGCATGCTCCACAGAGTCCTTTTCTCTCTCTCAGAAGTCACACTGTTACAAAACAACAACAGCAGTCCCTGTACTAGACCCCAGAGGCCTGTGCCAGAGTCTCTCATAAACGTGAACCTGCCTTTGAGGATGGGGCCAAATAATTCCACCAAAGCGAATGCAGAGATCTACTGCACCTCCAGCTTTCTCATTACGATGCAATTTAGACACTCAATGCCACAATCATTCTACCAGGGGGTGGAAAGAGACTGATTTAAACTAGAGGAAAGGAAGCTTTACAAAGACGATGGTAAAGCTGAGTCAAGTGCATCAGTTCAATCAAAAGCATTTCGCTGTATTTTACAAGCATGAGTGATCAGTGTTGGAGCGTTAACCCGATGTGTACTACTTTTACACATCTGTCTGAGGACTAACGAGGTCCTAACACTCAGCATGCAAATGCAAAATCACCTCTTGCATCAGGAGACTGGAGTTTTGATCTTACAGAGGCAATCCATTTTCCCTCCTTGCAGGCAGGCTGGCGCTTTTCATGTGGGATTGCTCAGCATAGTCGCTGTCATTCTGCACTCTTTTTGTTCTTGGCACGGCTTTGCTTTTCCCCTCAGGTCAGAGCTGGAGTCCTTACTGTTCTCCGCCTATTCACGGTTCACTTTGCCGTGGCGTCTATTCACAGGATCTGTAATTTAAAATGAAAACACTTAAGAATAGCTTACGGCTCACCCAGGCCCCTCTGTAGTGTCACATGAAAACAATTGGCATTTTTTTAGGGTTCCCCAGCAGAATTATTAATTAATTAGCTCTTTTTCTTGTTTTCAATTATTACAGTTTCTGGAAAATAACGTCAAAGTAAAAGGATAAAAGAAATGGCAGCTATTAAAAGAGCCAAATGTAAAAGTTTATGTGGATCAGAACTGCTGTGATGATATTAATAGGCAGAAGAGAAGAAAGAAAAGGAGAAGGATAGAATGAATCCTGCTGTTGGGTCTGTGTTCAATGCCAAACAGTGAAATAAAATGGAAAATAAATAAAAAGCTACACAGGCAAAATACACCCCTATTAAATCATAATGAATGAGCCCATAGACGTGTACTGTAGCTCTTCGGTAATCAAAATATTCTTTTAGATTCACCTGTTCATGTTTATTACAGGACTTTGAAATATTTCCGCAAGTCAAAAGGTCATGGTTTGGCTTGTTAGTATGCTGGTAGATGCTGTAACTGTCCCATTAAGGTCCAAACATTTTTCTCCACCACTGAAGGATTTGAAATCAGCCGAGAATGTAAGGCACTATGTAAACGTTTAGTGTCAGTCATATATTTTTTTTAAATAACTTAATATTTTCATTCAGCAAGGATGCATTAAATTGATCAAAATGTACAGTTAAGACTTCACTGCTAAAAAAAAAGAAAAAATCAAATTTAAATTAAATGCTGTTCTTTATTTACCAAAGAATCCTGAAAAAGTCATGGTTTCCACAAAAACTAAATGTATCTTAAAAAAAAAAAAAATATATATATATCTTACAGATCCCAAACATTTAAACTGTAGTGTACATACAGTATGAAAAATGAATGTGATTAATAACACCTCTGTCATGGAACAGAAGAGAAGACTCACGTGGATAATGCAACAGGTTTATTTGAAAGCGAAGTTCAAAAACAAACTGAGCAGGTGAGTCGATCAGAGACAACTGAGCATAGAAACTTAATTCACAAGTTCACACTTACATATAATTAGATAGAGTAAAGGATATGCGTATTTGGCATGCTGTCCGAGGGGAGGGCTCCGAGCTCGGAATTTGGCCCGAACCCAGAGTACTCCCCTATCCCAGGTTTGGGATAGGACTTAGTGAGGAGATGGGGTGGTGGAGGGATGCTGGAAAACTGTCATAGAACAGCAGTAAAAACTGCTGTATCTTGATGTTAATTGAGTTGACTAGATGAGCTCCTCCCATAACGATTCGATTAATTATCTGAACGTGCTTCTCCCAAACTTTGTTAATAAAACATCATCTTGAGAAACAGTCTTGTGAAAGGTATCTTGCTGGGCAGGTTGGGGATGGGCTGAATATTAGGCTCGGGGCTGAGGAAGGTGAAGAATCGAAGATGAAGTATTACCGTAGGTAAATTCAATGTAGCAAGGCAGTTGGGCAGTAACACACCATAGTGGTTGACAAGACCAGAGTGTATGTGTGTATGGGTGTTTATGTGTGGCCGTGATGAGGTGCAACAGGTGTACTGACTGAGTCAGTATTCAGGCGACAGTGATCGTGTGGGAGGTGTTATGGAATCTGGTGCTGAAGGTGTAACTGAGTCCGTGACAACCTCACAATCAATATTTGGTAACACTTTATTTCGATAGTCCACTTTAGACATTCTACTAACTATAAGTAACTTTGCAGCATCATGTCAACTAACTGTCATTAGAGTATTAATAGACTGTCTGCTTAATATTTGTAAACACTTTATTTTGTTGGTCCCCCAACATACATTCTACTGACTATAAGTAACTTGGCAACTGCAAGTCACCTTATTCTACTGACCCGAACCCTAACACCTTACCATAACCTACCAGTCTACTGACAGTCTACTACAGTCTACTAATACTTTAATGAGAGTTAGTTGACATGTAGTTGAAAAGTTATAGTTAGTAGAATGTCTAAAGTGGACTATCGAAATAAAGTGTAACCCATTATTTTAATCAATATACGATTAACAGCAGGGAGATGTACAGTATACACACACTACACACACACAATTATCATTTTTATCAAGCTTGTATATTTAAGTTCAGTAATTTCACTTAAATGGCAATGAAAATGACCTATTAATTGTCATTTAAGTAAAATTGGCACTTAGATGGCACTTAAAGGCTTTTGCATCTGAACTTTTCATATATATATAATATGCTATTAGTCATTCATCAGGAGTGATGGGATGTAAATACTTCTCGTCATCACACTCCACCCTGTTCAACATTTCTCCTTTTGACCACAAGTTGTTCAGATTAAGAAACACAGTACCACACATCTCCAGCTGAGACAGTGCGCACATTTTTCTGTAATTACGGAAGATTACAAAGGTTTAAATCATGGTTCAGGAACAAAGTTTAGCAACTCCCCAACGAACGAAAGAATAACACCTTTTTAAACACAAGCAAAGACACACCTCCTGTGAGAGCTGAGGAATAACACCTCAAGGTTTCTTCACTCTAAACTCCCAGCGGAGGCATCAAAGTTCATCACCGTGGTTACACACACACAAAGTTGAGGGCGACAGAAAACACACTTCTCCACAGCTTGGAGATGGACGACCCTCAGGAGTGCTGTTATGACGTTTTGACCACGGTCAGGCATCTGGCACTTATGTGAGATTGGTGGTGATAAGAACTGATCCAGTGTAAGGCAATACAAGCACACAGAGGCACACACACAGAGGCACACACACACACACACACACACACACACACACACACACACACACACACACACACACACACACACACACACACACACACACACACACACACACACACACACACACACACAGGGAGATGCTTCAGACTCAGAGATGATTATTTGGTCATTGAAAGGAAGATTGCAAGATCTCTGGTGGATATATAAACACACATCATGAAGAACTATACCCATAATGTGATTGATTGATTTTTTCCCAAGAATATATTACTTACACTTACTCTGAAAGACTTCATTTAGCTGACAAATTACCAGAAACATGAAGCACATGTAACCACTATCAACAATGTGTAACGGAATACAAATGTGAAATTATTTCAATGACAGATGTGGGAGAAAGTCGAATTGGCAGAATACAAACGGTTGCATCACAATTTTCTCATTCCCATATCACCCACACAAGGACACTTATTCAAGTCTTATTACAATTGGTAAAACCTGAAAGCCAAAGAAAGAAAACATCAATATTGTTTATTTTCTTCAGACAATATACAATATCACTCAATATTACTCAATGCCTATTATTAAATACTACATTTGCAGGTGGTGGTAATGCCGTAAATAAGTCCTACCTGTTGCGACATTGCTTACTCTGCCTTCTCTTAAAGGCCCACTGAAGTGCCTTGAAATGTGCAGCATTATTTAATGTGTTAATGTAATTTCCACTGAAACAGGAAGACAGGGCAGGACATATCGATCTTATTCCTTTGATGCATAAGGTCTAAAAATCCACTAATATGATTAAATGTTTCGGGTTTTTAATCCTCTTTTGACCACATGCATCTAAAGCATAACACATACCATATTAGTTTTCATTACATTTGAAAATGTATCCATATTTGTATTTTATTTTTGATTGACCATTGGTATTGCTGGTAGCCAATAGAATCATAGCTGGTAGCCAAAAAGACGTCATTCAGTAGGACTAGTCAGACTGTACCTCGTGTTTTGCTTGGGCCAAGAAATCTGGACCATAAGTAATTTGTTCGCGAATCACTTGTTGCGCTGTATATCTGATTCACTAAAAGAACCGACTCAAAGAGTCATTGTTCATGCTGTATTTGTTTTTTGTTTGTTTGCAGCCCAGTTCAGTAGAAAGATGTATTCTCTTACCATTTATTTTCTGTACACTGTCTTTTGTCCATATCACATTCAATTCGGACTACAAGCTATTATAGACTAGAAAGAAAATTATATAAAGTAGCCTACAGTACTTGTGAATATGGGTTCGTGAAAACTCAACAAGGGCTGAATTCATTCCAGGATGTCCCATATGCCAGTCAGAAAGAAAAAAAAGATCAAAAGAGCCTTTTTTTTATAGCCTTCAAATCTAATGAAATAATCACATTCCCATGGGCATTTTTGAATGCAGAATATTATTTGAATGAGAGAGGGCGTGTGGAAATCTGTTTGGTAAAAAAAAACGTTGTCAAGGCTGTTTGTGTTGCGTTGCTCAGCTTTGGTTCACTGCAGAGTGATTGTAGTGTAACATATGTTTGATTGGGGGCTTTAATCATTAAATGAACTACTTCACCTTTTTAGCTTGCCAGTGTTTGTAAATTGTGCCAATGCATTTTGATTGGAAATACTAACCATGCAAGCGCTTAGAATGTGTTTCTGCAAGCTGAGAGTGATTTGTGTGCAGTATTGGAATTTAATTTGTAGATCTCCTTAGAACATAAATGCAATGCAAATGTAGGGTTGTTTCTTCAACTGGGCACTTTTGGCCCTGTAGACTCTTATCAGAAAATAAATTATCTTAAAACACAATTTTCAAACTTATAGTTTATTTATCCTCCAACAATGGATGTACATACATCACAGGAACATTCTGATATTCTCGTTTTTCCTTCTCTGTTTGAAAAGTATAAAAAAAAGTAGCAAAATAAATTATGAAAACATTGAAAAAAGTTGGTTTTCTGCCGATAAAGTTAACAGTTACTCACTTGTCAAATAAAACACATAATGGGCTCTATCTTACACCCGGCGCAATGCAGCGCCAAGCGTGACGCAAATGTTTTTTGCTAGTTTCAGTCCGACGCAGTTATCGTTTTCACGTCCTACACGTTGTTTAAATAGCAAATGCATTTTGTGCCCATTTGTGCGCCCATGGGCATGCTGGTCTGAAAACGAGGTGTGTTATGGCGCATTGTTGGAGTGTTGCTATTTTGAGGCAACAGAAATAGACTGCGCCATTGACCAACTGAAACCTGGTCTAAAGTCAATGGCGCAATATTTTTTTTGTTATTTAATGAGCGCGTTAGTAATGTGCGCCTATAGGCGGATCCACAACGCACGTACCTGTACACTCTGGTTATTACACACACAGGGACGCACAGCAGCACACAAACATGCCAAATATTTAAAATAAAAGGATTACAATGTAAAAGATTATTATTGTCTACATAAAGATATGGTGGAATCCGGCTTGTCCCGTAGATGGTCTGCTTGTGGGCTTTAACCTCACGCACAAGCAGATCCGTTTGCGCTCTGGAGACGACTTCGGTCTTTCCACTATCAAATTCCATCATGTAAATAGTGAATCTGCCATGGCGCGAGCGCAACTGGCATTTAATGGGAATGGGAGATGAGACTCTGATTGGTTTAACGCTCGTAAATCCCAAAACACACCCATTACTCATTATGAGAATAGGGACAACCCTTTTAGACCATGCGCAGACCATTTTTCCCGTCGTTAAACTAGCAAAAGTGGATTCGGACACGCCCTAAGTGAACTTGCGCCGTGCGCTTTAGACCATACGCTTAAAATAGGGCCCAATATATTAAAGCATCTTTGGTGTTTCCATGGTTTCGACGGAAGTAAAACCGGAAATCAAGGGTAGCGCAGATATGACGTCATTAACAGGAGGACACGGCCGTTACACCAGTTAAAATAGCTGATTTCTCTGGATTTAAACATTGTTGGAAACATTTGGGATAATGTAAATACACATGTAAGTCAACAAAATATATAACATTGTTTAAACCAAAAATCTTACATATTGTGCCTTTAATGTAGATCGTGGAAAGACTATTTGGAAAGACTGGGTTGCAAAAGAATACCGTCCTGGGTTGTGAAAATAGGAGTGAAATCTACTGGGACTTTTAAAATGAGCTGTAAAGTAAACATGAGTATCAACGATCAAAATGAAAATAAGCTGTTTGGTGTTTTTTTTCCTAATTGGTGAATCTGCAGACAGGCCCTACCGACTGCAAATATTTGGTTCCTGGCGCTTTGGTTCCAAAATCATGCAGCGCTGGAACGGCCGCCAAACAGTGTTATGAAGGGTCGTTGCTTTTTCACCCAGGAAACGCTGATGGAAACACTTACCGCCTGGCTGATCACGGCTCTAGTTTATAGTTTGTGACAAAAAGGGCCAAGAGGAAAAACAACTCTAAACACTTCATCACAGTGGCGTCCCAACAATAACTAGACCTCCTCTCGCCGTGCCTCTACCCCGAGAGCATTCGACCCGGGTGTTCCTCTCTCGCTTATCCTGAAATGAACAAATGCGCCTTTTGGGAAACCAACGTTTCAGCGCACTTCTAATTTAGGGAGCACACCGTAAATTACAGCCTCTGCGAAGAGAGAAAGAGGGTGCAAAGCTTCAGCCTTATCTTTCAGGCATTTTGAAATACTATCAGAAGCAGGTCCAGAGTATTGTTCTCAGGGTAGGTGAATCCCGCAGAGGGACGCTGCTCCACGCCTGCAGAGCCAGCGCAGTGCACAGATTGTTCAAGATCCCTGAATAAAAACAGATGTGTGTCTGCTCTATGGCCTGACGGGCAATCCAAATAATTCTCCGTGATCTGTACGTCCAACATCCTTCACGCAGGGCCTTGACATCTGGCTTGGCAGCTGAGCCACAGCCTCCATTCAAATGCACGGACACATTGCTTTCCAACGCAGATTAGCTTTACGTCTAAAGCATAAACTTTTATTCGTCTATTTGTCTTGCGGGGATATCCCTAAAGTGTCATTACTTTAGTTGTAAAGTTTCTGCTTGACAAGTTCTTCTTTTCCAATGTGAAATGAGGAAAATTGTTCTTGAATGGGACTTATCAAAATGAGGCTTCCAGGGCATTTTGGCACAAACTCAAGCAACTTGTTTACCCGCCTGCCATCCGCTTGGCCCAGCCTGACAGAGGGCAACAAGGGAAGGAAAGTACATAGCATAGGTTTCCCTGGTCCCCAGAGGAATAATTATCCAACAGCGGTGGTATTACCAGTATGATTGGTTAGAGATTTGTGCAGAAACAGCCACCACAGAGGGGGACGGGTGGAGTGGGTCAGTCAAAAGACAAATGTCTTCGATTAACTCTCGCTAAGCACAGACAGAATGAGGTCACAAGTGCATCATGAAGTCCCTTGTTCAAGTGGGAATTCTCATCTGACTGGTGGCGATCACTAGACCTCTGTTTCACACTCTTCAACTTTAGTTAAGGAAGGTCCTCCAGAACTTGAGTTCAATCCAGAGGTAAACTTAAAATAAACTTTCCTGGCAGCCCATATCAGTGTTTTGTCTTAGAGCAGATACAAGCAAGCATTATAATTATTTCCTTATTTGGAAAGGCACAGTGATTCAGTGCTTTTCCCAAATGCATACATTTTTATGGACATCCAATAGCATGCTTTAGGATAAATGGTGCGATGAGTAGGAGCCTGGAGATGTAATTAAAAATTACAGAAAAATGTCAGCTGTGTTACATCATGCTTCCCTACTATATAGTAGGTTAAAAAACAGTAGGCTATGTGGAAAGAGTAGGATGTCCTTAGTATTAGTATTCATAAAATAGTTGGCAAAAAGTACCCAGTGAGATTCTGAAGTGCACATTCATTGGACACTTTACAGGAGAGGATTTGCGAATGACAGTCAAGACATTCATTTTATATAGAACACACACTTTTAATGGTCGCAAAGTACTTACTCCTAATAGCTTCTCAGAGAGTATGCGATTTTGGATGCAGTCATCATTTATTAGTGAGTCAAGTCAATCATTCACTCAAACGATTCCTTCAAAAGCGCTGATACGTTCTGCAACAAAACACTACTATGCACTTCTGCTGTGGTGTTGCCTGGAACTATTTTTGTTGGTGAAGCAAAAACAGACAATGGCAATATTATGCTCAAAACGTAAGTTGCTCAATATTAACCTCTTGTATATTGAATTGTTGTAGAAAAGCAATGCCATATTCGCAGTCCTCCTTTTTCCCCCTCCAAACATCAGCACTCTTGCTTGTGTGATATTGCTTAAATATCATTCTACATTTTGAAACGTTAATGTTTTAAACCTTATTAACCCCTAAAGTTCAAAGCTTCCAAGAACCTCTTGAGCTCCTTTTTCTTCTTTAAGGCTTGTAGTAATTTTATGAATCACTTCTGGTTTAATCCCTGCCCACATCCAATTCTCTCCGAACACAGATACAGATCATTTTGTGATTGCAACAGGTACAGATTCACAAAGAGATAACGGCTCGGCTGCACAGCCCTTGTATTTATTTCACAGTGCCTGTATACTGACATAATCAGGGTTTTCTCGCCGCAAGGCAGCGCTGTCCTCTGTTGGCCAGAGTGAGTCATCAAGCAGAGGTCAGCGATGTCAGTTTGGAGAGGACAGGCCGAGCATGGGGAGCTCATGTTAGAGGTCCGTTCCACCCTTGGCAGGCCGCAGTGCGCCACCACAGAGCTGGCTACAACTCCAGCTCATTTCCTCATAACTGAGCTACATTAATACACATTTCAGCACCTTCCCTCTGCCTGTCAGGCCTGATGAATTACTAAAGCTAGCTTATCAGATAACATGAAAAATGAAAAACAGTCACATTAGCAGTGTTTTCTTTGAGATTTACTATTTTTCTCAGACCCAGAAATGCTATAATGAGCCATTATGGAAGTTTTCCCCTCAGGAGGAAAGCAATTCCTTATTGGGGATAAAACTTAGTGACCTAACAGGTTTCTAACCATGCTATGTGCCTACAGCAGATATAATATCCATAAGAAACACTGTCATTGTCCTAAAATTGCAATACTTTTAGGTTGTTTTCGTGATAAAATTTGACATGTGTTCCCTAAACTTTCATGATGACCCCTTTTCTGTTCTGCATGAGCTACAGTAAAACACACACCTCGAGTTGACCCCGGTGTAGCATTTTTAGGGCAACGCTTGGCTGCTGTACAAATCAGGTGGATGGTTAACCGTCGGGCTGACTGATTGGATGAGACAGGTGGCATCTGCTACAAATTTTCCCAGCTTGAAAACGTTCATGCAAAGGTAGCCTGGAAGCACAGACTCCGACAGAATGGGCTGTGTGTTTTGAACGCGATCCAAGGAAACAGAAACTTTGCGTTCTGGTTTTGGGGTTACAACTGTGCTTGGTATGATTTGCCCCCACAGCTGAGCACAAGTCAAAGTATGTATAAAACATCTTTAATAACCTGATCATTAAGGAGCCAAGTCACATTCTGGCTCATATACAGACTTGTGATGTGCATTTCTCAAAATGCACTACAAATTGCATCTAAAATGAGGTTAGAATGCACTAAAAAAACTATGTTAAAATCCAGAATTGTGCAGAAAGCAGACAATTACAAGATTATTGAAACAATGTTTTTGAGTGTCTGCAGGTGTCTCACTTTAAACATCCTGCACCTGATCTAACCAGACCCTTACAGTCTGCCAGAACGGACCTGATTTAGAATTCACGGACACAGAGCTCAAACTCAAGTTAAACACCAGAGATTTTCCATGGAATTGCAGGAGTCTGACGACTCTCTGTGAGAAACCCAGGTGTCTGTTCTCTGCGTCCACACAGTGCCTACTGTATGTTGAGGGAGCGGTGACACAGAACAGGGGCCACAGGAAACACTAGGACATGGCTGAGGGATACTGTTAACTGCATGAGTATCCAAACTGACTGACACAGATCGTAATTTTTTTGTGCGCGGCCCAAAAATGTTTGTTTTACAAATGTAAATTCTTGCTTCTTTTGGCTACATTCATTATTGTTCCATCATTTAGAATCTGATGCAACCTGTTTTCTTGCTACATTCATTTTTAAATATACAATTTATTAATTATTTATCTACACACTCTACACAGTCAACAATCACCTTCTTTTGGTATCTTTAGTCAACAAATCCACGATAAACAGAGGTTTAATCAAGAAGGTGACAGGCGTCGGCCCACTCGTTTCAAATTCATTTACATTTCTTTTCAATTCAGATGTGACCAAAACATGGTTCATGATGCACAATTGCACAGTCTTAACAGCTGGACAGTTTAACATGAGAACCCTTCATTTCATGCAGTGCCAAAAGCTTGTTTTCAAAATTTCATCTCTTCAAGTGGTTTTGACACTCTGTCCAGCATTCACATCATGTGAAATCCAGAGGTGAAAAGGAATGCCTGCAGGGGAAGGTCTCACGGTAAAACAGCATTTTATGTGCATTTGCCCCCCTTGAAATTGACTGCACACAATTCTACTCAGTAAATACGCTTCCTGGACTCTGGCTAATTTCATAATTGGTGGAAATGATGCATGTCACAAGATGCAATATTTGCCTCCTACATAAAGCTTTTAACATAAACATGAATTGTTGATGAACTGCCCTAAACATTTTTTTAATGAGTTCATGTGATCTCAGTGGTAGCCACATTTATTTTAAACAGACAAAATGGTCTCAGCTGCACCCAGTTAAGTGAATTGATGCTTTTCCCAAATGCATACATAGCATGCTGTAGGATAAATAGAATAATGAGAATGTTAGGAGCCTGGAGATGTCATTAAAAACCACAGAATAATGTCAGATGTGTAGAATGTTTTTATTGCTCAATTTACTAAAAAATGTAATTGATAAATGAAAGATCTGGTAGCAAAATGTTGCTAAAAAAAGGCCCTGCTGATCGTTATAAATTTAGGGGCTGTTTACACAACACCGTTTTCAACTAAAAACGTAAAACTTTTTATACGTTTTGGCTGTTCATTTACTCAACAACAGCGTTTTGGGTGGCTGAAAACGCAAACTTTTGAAAATGGGTTAGTGCAAGTTTTTGAAAACGGTCTCTGTGTAAACAACAAAAACGCACATCTCTGAAAATGATGACGTCATGCACATGTGTATTACGTTCAATCTATAGTGTTTCAACGCCATCTATGGGCCTGGCAGAAGAACACAGCGTTTTTAGTCGTTTTCGCAGATCCGTGTGAATGGGAATCGTTTTGACAATGGTGTCGTCTGTACGCGGAAAACGCAAAGGAAAAACTTCTCCATTTTAAGCGTATCGTTGTCGTGTAAACGTAGGCCTACCCTCAGTGGAGTCAGAAAAGAGCTTTTGAGAGTCACAGAGTCACACACATACAAGTAAAAGCACCAACCGTGTTCAATCAACTACATTAAAAATCCCCTTTAGACCCTTTTAGAAAAATTCCCCACTTTCTTAAAAAAATACTAATAATTCATTCACAAATTGGCTTTAAAGGGATACTTCACCATTTAAAATTCTGTCATCATTTATTGAACCTCATATTTTTCCAAACCAATATGACTTTCTTCTTTAGAACGCAGAAGAGAAAATATTTTATACTTTTCATTGTATTGTAAATTGAGAAAATGATGACAGAATGGTCATTTTGGGGTGAAATACTCCTTTAAGGCCTGATTGGAGGGCGGTGCTGTGTTTGCACATGGTGTGGATTCACCTATATGCTCAGTTACCTGGTATTGTGTCTTCCCTCTCATTTTTAAATCAGCCAAAATCTGCAATCAATTTCAGTCCGCTGTGATTGGCGTGCGGGTGAAGTAGCTGGAATTAGGCCCCAGTTTAAATGATTAATGTTTTTCTAAGGCCCTGTGTGTATGTGCGCATGTATTTTTGTGGATGCATGTGTAGAGCAGCCAGGCAGAGTGGGAGGCATCTGCTCTGATATTGGGAATGTCCGCATTACACAAAGACGCCCAGAGAGTCTTACTGAACTCTAATAAAGTCTCAGGAGAGACTCATTATTACCTGCACTCACCCCGAACTGCCCTCCACTGGAGAATGAGAGAGCCAGCTTCAGAAAAACAATTGACCATACACACACACACACACACACACACACACACACACACACACACACACACACACACACACACACACACACACACATGTGCATGCCAACACAAATACACACACAGAGACAAACATGTTAAATTTACCTCTCACGAGTGGGATGTACGTCATTATACGCTTGAAGCATATTCATTGATTTACAGTGGTTTTAACAGCCATGTATAATTTTGAAGTAAGTGATGTAGTTCCTCGCTACGTGTTTGTCTGAATATGATAAACCTGCCAGTGGTTATAAAGAATATACTAAAACGGTACATGAACGTAAACTTAAAATTAAGCATTGTGTTGCAAATAAGAATGGAAATCAAATCAAAAACATCAGATGTAACTGAATATGCATGATACCTTATAACGGACAGCAGTATTCCTGAAAGTCACGAGAAAGCCTGCAGTAAGTTTGTGAGATTTTGCTTCCATATGTAAAGATTAATCCCATCAGCTCCTGCCCACAGGTGCAGCTGGACAGTTTCCTGGCGGGTGGAAGAATAAGGTAATGTTTCTATGGAGAGTGTTAAGATGACAGCGCTGAGCTGTAAAACATTTACGCTTGATTAGCTTGCAGAACTGGAAACCTGACACTACGGTTTCTCTGGAGCTGTTTGTATACAAAAACATTTATGCAAGTCAGATTTCCCAGTTGTATCATTATTCAAATGGAGTCACAGTCCCTTTTTAGCATTCTGCGCTCACACATTATCAGCCCGAGGGCATTTCTGTAAAGGTGTAAAGGGTCAGGTTTGTGTTGCCCTTACACATTATTTTACTTTTAAAGGAGAGTCAGGAGGAGCAGCTTCCTTGTGTAAAAATTTAGATTGTAATTCCTTATGTTTGCAATCTCAGTTCAAATTCAATTTAAAACCAGGAATTTAATTAAGTATAAATACTGTATGTACTGTGTGTGATATCCTTTGTATTGTACAGTGTGTTCACTGACCTTTTGACCCTTTGTTTTTAGAGAAGCTAATCAGCATAAGTTGTTGCTTCACTACCGTAGTACGATGCATCGTTGAAGAAATCAACTTGCTAGTCACGACTGTTTCCTGAAACTGTATTGTCGCAAATTGGTAGTTCAACCACGTTGGTTAATGATGTCACACAGGTGGTGGAGTTATAACTACTTTTAATGAATCTGTTTGAAATCGAATTAATGCTAGATGTTTTGCTATAAATTACGGACATGTCATCTGAGGACCGTCACATATTTTTCTCAGTTATTTGCTTTATTTCCAGATTCAATCATAGGCTCGTTCTTACGCACTAGAGCATGTTCGCACATGCGACTCTTCAAAAACGGTGCTTTAAATCTATTGGCAAACTAAAAGACGTAAAGGACAGTATATCTTCTAAATAAAAGATATAGATTGTACTGAATGTCAGCTTGCTTATGATAATGATTTATTAAGCCCACATGTTCTAAAAACAAAAAACTCCACAGGTCGAGAGCTGTCGTTCCAACCACACAACTTTGTGATGCTGTTTGCGAATGTTCGTTGGAACGATGGTTTCGGGAAACACAGACTCGTTGAACTACGATGATAACGACGGAACTAGCGACTATAGTTGGCTAACGATGCTTTTGGGAAACGCACCCCTGATTGGATGTTGTTAATCTTTATATTATTACTATTGTAAATAAAAAAAGAAAGAAGGTATATGTATGCATTTCAGAAAGAAGAAAGTCATATACACCTAGGATGGCTTGAGGGTGAGTAAATTATGCATGGGATAATTTTTATTTTTGGGTGAACTAACCCATAAGAAACATAACCATAAGAAGTGTTTTCGTCGACTGGATCACAAATGGACAATGCTAAATAGTAAATACAGGCATAAATGGGGTCTAAAACATTTTGAGCTTGTCCACTTTCGACCACTTCCAGAGATAGTTGAAAACGCATTCGACTGGTTGCTTTCGTATTGTAAACGCTCATCTGGATGAATGTGTTCGAACAGCCACAGAAGACCGCCTACTCTCTAACTGCTGACGTAACATTAAACATTATGGGAAGCGCGCTAGCCAGACGGGATTTAAAATTTGTCAACTGAAGACCCAAGTTTGGTTTGAAGACGAAAAACGTATTAAGCACAATGTTCTCTCGCCATTACTGATTTCGAACATGCACTCACTCATACTGACTCCACGGTGTGCAGGTTTACAGATGTCTGCAAAGGAATAGTGCATTTTTTCCATGAATAATCAATGTTTGTCTTAGAAAAAAGTGATCAGTGTTGACTCTTACTGTGTGAGACCAGAGTTGGCATGTTTTAATGGGGAAATGAGGTCACATTTGGGTCATATGGGACAAAGATCTGGCCTCTCTCTCGGCCTCTCTCTCAGATACTTTATGCATACAGAAGCCTATGACTTCAAAGTGGGCACTTTATAAGCCTAATAAAGTTTTATATGAATTTTCAGACCAAAACCTATTTCTTTGAATCACCATAATAACAACGAACAAATCATTCAAAATAATTAGCATGCTTCTCTGAGCCACGGAACATGTAGGACATTGTCCCTGTGAGGTTTATTTATCATGCAAACGTTTTGTTGCTCACTTCTAACGGTGGCCTGACATCAATTATAGAGCGCTCCACAACATTGACTTTAAGAGCTCGTATCACTGCTCCTGACCGTATTTCATATCTCAAATAGCTGCCATGATATTTAATGAATAAGACTTGGAGTAGTCCAACAGTTAGGCCTATTTTATTAACGTCATTATTTGTAAACCTGAAATTGGTCCCAGTTTCTGATCTTGTTTTACTGTGCTGATTGTGTTTCAGCCCCTGCAGACATAATGCCCGTTCCCTTAATCCAACCCACAAATAAAACCAGAATCACAAACACACACAAGGTTATAAATACACATCAGAATGTTTGGGTAATTTACAGAGTTTGTTTAATGCAACATTTGATCTCCAAATTTTTTGTAAGGCAGTCTTGCATTAAAAATGGCAAATGCATACTGTACACAAGCTGCATCCTGACTCACAGGGTCTCTATGCAATGCTCACTGTACTTTATAAAGTGATGACAAATATATAATAGATATTTAAATGGATATATGTAAATTAATCTAAATTATTAACACACATACGCACGCCCGCGCATTGAGTTTGCATGTTTTTTGATAGGGACATTCCATAGACATAATGATTTTTATACTGTACAACAGGGTTCCTCAAACCCAGCCCTAGATAGCCACTGTCCTGCAGAGTTTAGCTCAAACCATGATCAAACTCACTTATCTGAAATTTTCTAGTAACTCAGAATACCCTGACTAGCTTGTTTAGGTGTGTTTGATTAGGGTTGGAACTAAACTCTGTATATCTCTGGCCCTCTGTATATTCTGTATATTCTATCCCCTAACCGGGTATTCCTGAACCACACACACACTCACACACACGCACGCAAGCACGCACACACTTCTGCATCCTAAACTTGACACTTTAATCTATATTTTTAGCTATAATTTCACTGGAGGCTATTGGTCTCATTCACTAATACCTTCTAAAAAAATATAGATTTATTGAAATGTTAATAATTATATCGTTATTTATTTATTTTTTTTGTAATAATATTTCTTAATAAAAATAAAAATCTTAATGACCCCAAACGTTTGAACAGTAGTGATAAAGCATAAACATAATCCATAAATGAATTAGCTCTTATTTGTATATAAATATTAGTGTTAACATTCTTCCCCCCTCTATTTGCGCCAATGCAACACAATCCTACTGGAGACGGACGATGTTGATATTATGATAACTAGGCTGTTAATTATATGACCTCACCAGTTCATGAATTAGGGAGGGGGTTTTCAGACAAGGACCTCCATTTTTCTGTTATCATAGTCTTAGATTGCTCTGAAACAGGAGAGGATCTTATCGAGAATATATTACCGAACTGGGACATAACCTCCCAGGTCAAAGGAGATATGTTTGTAGCCCAGGAGTGCATGTGTGTTTGTGTGTGTGTGTGTGTGCGCGCATGTGCACGTGTTTCGATTTGGGTCCGCTGGTCAGTTTTATGCATCTGGATGTAATCTTGTCCTTTGCTATAGGTTTACTCTTCACAGGTTAAAGTGAAACCAGTGTTTCACCTCATAAAACGTTATGGCGTTTCAAACAACTCGCCTTATAAAACGCTACAGGGTCTCCCAAGGACACCTTTCTGCCTGACGCTCGTTTTTCAACCTCTCTCACCCGAGATCTATGCCCATCTCGCCTTTCGCAGATCAAGACCTAGGAATCAGAGAAGAAGGGAAGGGGCAAAAAAGAGTGGCTATCAATCAGGGGGTTGGAAATCAGGAAATAGGTAGGTCGGTTCTTTGGGAGAGAAACACAAACCACATGTGGCAGCAGCAGAAGCAGGAGCAAAGCAACAGGATTAATGCTGTTGGTGAAAATGAGATCAGGTCACTCAAAGCTTCTGGTTTGATGGGAACCTACTGAACACACACTCGCGACGTCCTCACCCCAAACCCACGCACATCAACAAATCTAAATCAAAACAACCTCACGGGCATTCTCACACCGTGACTAACTAACACAAAGATCAGTCATCATCTCCTGCGCAGACACACTTGAACACACGCACTTAATGTTTTGAGTGACCTCATGATCCTGTTGTCCCTCTTCGTAGTATTTATTAGGTGCTTGGGCTTGGATGTATGTGTAGAGTTGATAAAAGCATCTGGACTCATATTGGGGTTAAGACCCGAGGGAGTGAAGTGGGTGTTTTCAGCTGGACCGTTCTGAATTGTTCTTTTAGTGTCTGCGCAGCAATGTTGTACCTCCCCACCCAAGCGCGCTTCGGCCAGCCAAACTACTGTCTTGTGAAATGTGTAGCATATTTTGTGAGCTTACGTAAACCATAGGAGAGATACTTTTTGGAAATAACATGCAATTTACTGCAGGTGAAAAAATTATTTAAGAAAGGACAAAGAATGTATAAGCATTCCAGATTTGATCTGCCAAGCTCCAGGGAATGCAGTCATTCGGAAAGCAAGTTCAGCTTCCAACTCGCACACCATTCTGATGAACTGACAAACATGACACCGGGAGCTTAGTGTGACTAAATTAACCATCAGGCCGCGACGAGCGTCTCTAACAGGACTGAAACCAGCACAGAGCTTGTGATTCCATCCGTTGAGCGCAGTGGCAGTAATCAGCACTATTTCTTCACAACCGAGTCTTGTTTGTTTTACATGCATCTGTGTTTGTTTAGTGAGTTTTCGTTGTAAGTGCGGACAGAGGGACAATTAGCTAGGGGCATTTTCTTGGCCGTTTTTCTGATATGGACAATGGAGAACTTCACTCTCACTCTCACTCTCACTCTCAGTCAAGAGTCTTAACAATTGAGATAGAAACACTATAAAGCCTTGTTTATATTAAAAGCTGTCTTTTGTGATCTGATCACATGTGGTCAAACAAGACACATTGCTACTTACAACATGTCTCAAATGTGTCTCCTGTGACCACTTGGGAGAGGAAGGTCTTTTATAAAAAAATAAATTGAAAAAACCTGCAGTAATATTGTGAAATATTACAATTTAAAATAACCAACCAATTTCAGCCACACATTTGGAGTCACATGTGTCACATGTTCCCACATAATATTTTTGAGTAAAGTGCAATTTTTTTCCCCAGAATTCTTTGAAAAGGTTCAAAAGAACATTTGTCACATTATAAATATCTTTACTGTCACTTTTGATTAATGTAGTGTATGCTTGCTGAATAAAAATGTTAATTTCTTTAAAAAAATGATACGGACTCCAAACTTTTGAATGGTAGTGTACATATAAACATACTGAATAAAGTCTGTATTGTTACAAGTGTACCACACACACACACACACACACACACACACACACACACACACACACACACACACACACACGTTTAACCCAATAAGGGTCATGCTACTACTCCCTGGGCAACTGTTAAATGCAAATGTAATTAAATTACTCGTTTTAAATCTGAACTGTTGCTCTAATGCAATTAACCAAAAATAACCATCATAAAGTTTTCTTTCATTCCTTATTAGCTCAAGTTCATCGGGAGTTGCTGATGCTGCTGGTTGTTGCCACTTACTGTATCAGTGGCAAACAGAGAAATGAAGACTAAAACTCACCATACTTTGTTTTTAAGAAATGCATTCAAACTTGAATGTACTATTAGTGAATAAATATATAGATAAATCATATTGGATTTTATTTTGGCCCAGCTGAGTGAGATTTACAAGTTCACTGTCAGACTGATTGTGCTTGTTCTCAAAGCATCTGGCTAAAATTAAATACCATGAGACAATGCTATGAACATTTAACCTGCATTTATTTACAGTGAGGAAAATAAGTATTTGAACACCCTGCTATTTTGCAAGTTCTCCCACTTAGAAATCATGGAGGGGTCTGAAATTGTCATCGTAGGTGCATGTCCACTGTGAGAGACATAATCTAAAAAAAAAAATCCAGAAATCACAATGTATGATTTTTTAACTATTTATTTGTATGATACAGCTGCAAATAAGTATTTGAACACCTGAGAAAATCAATGTTAATATTTGGTACAGTAGCCTTTGTTTGCAATTACAGAGGTCAAACGTTTCCTGTAGTTTTTCACCAGGTTTGCACACACTGCAGGAGGGATTTTGGCCCACTCCTCCACACAGATCTTCTCTAGATCAGTCAGGTTTCTGGGCTGTCGCTGAGAAACACGGAGTTTGAGCTCCCTCCAAAGATTCTCTATTGGGTTTAGGTCTGGAGACTGGCTAGGCCACGCCAGAACCTTGATATGCTTCTTACAGAGCCACTCCTTGGTTATCCTGGCTGTGTGCTTCGGTTCATTGTCATGTTGGAAGACCCAGCCTCGACCCATCTTCAATGCTCTAACTGAGGGAAGGAGGTTGTTCCCCAAAATCTCGCAATACATGGCCCCGGTTATCCTCTCCTTAATACAGTGCAGTCGCTCTGTCCCATGTGCAGAAAAACACCCCCAAAGCATGATGCTACCACCCCCATGCTTCACAGTAGGGATGGTGTTCTTGGGATGGTACTCATCATTCTTCTTCCTCCAAACACGTTTAGTGGAATTATGACCAAAAAGTTCTATTTTGATCTGATCTGACCACATGACTTTCTCCCATGACTCCTCTGGATCATCCAAATGGTCATTGGCAAACTTAAGACGGGCCTTGACATGTGCTGGTTTAAGCAGGGGAACCTTCCGTGCCATGCATGATTTCAAACCATGACGTCTTAGTGTATTACCAACAGTAACCTTGGAAACGGTGGTCCCAGCTCTTTTCAGGTCATTGACCAGCTCCTCCCGTGTAGTTCTGGGCTGATTTCTCACCTTTCTTAGGATCATTGAGACCCCACGAGGTGAGATCTTGCATGGAGCCCCAGTCCGAGGGAGACTGACAGTCATGTTTAGCTTCTTCCATTTTCTAATGATTGCTCCAACAGTGGACCTTTTTTCACCAAGCTGCTTGGCAATTTCCCCGTAGCCCTTTCCAGCCTTGTGGAGGTGTACAATTTTGTCTCTAGTGTCTTTGGACAGCTCTTTGGTCTTGGCCATGTTAGTAGTTGGATTCTTACTGATTGTATGGGGTGGACAGGTGTCTTTATGCAGCTAACGACCTCAAACAGGTGCATCTAATTTAGGATAATAAATGGAGTGGAGGTGGACATTTTAAAGGCAGACTAACAGGTCTTTGAGGGTCAGAATTCTAGCTGATAGACAGGTGTTCAAATACTTATTTGCAGCTGTATCATACAAATAAATAGTTAAAAAATCATATATTGTGATTTCTGGATTTTTTTTTTTTAGATTATGTCTCTTACAGTGGACATGCACCTACGATGACAATTTTAGACCCCTCCATGATTTCCAAGTGGGAGAACTTGCAAAATAGCAGGGTGTTCAAATACTTATTTTCCTCACTGTATTTACTCATTTGATGTCTGCCATTACAATTTAGATAATCAAATTTGTTTTTCAAGTCCCTTAGGGTATGAAAACCCAGGACAAAACCCATCAAATTTGGCAATCCCAAAGTCTTGAAACTTGCCAAAAAGAAAGAAGCTGAACTTGTCTGAGTCCGTATGAACAATACCTATGCAATTGTGTTTGGAGCTTTCCAATGAAAATTCTTCCTTCATTCTTCCTTCTTTTCTTAACCAGAGTGCACTGCATTTCCCAGCATTCCTCAGAGGGGTGTTCATCCTGAACCACAGCCCAGTTGCATTATTGGGTGAAAACAGCCCTCTGGAGAAATTTAAGCGACTGATTGCTAAATCACGCCCTTTACATTTGATCTTAAAGCAATATATGTACATATGGTTTGATTTAAGAGGCTAGGGTGGTCCGGCAGATATATTTTTATTCTAATTTACTGTAAGTAATTGTACATTAAAATATTGCTGGGTGTCTATTCACTCCAGGTGGCTGTGGGGGCTTTGGAATCATTCAGAATAAAATAATAAGGTTACATAAGCATATAAGCTTTCAACGCCTGCAATTTGCACAACTGAACTGGAAGATTTAAATAATGAAATTTAATATTTTTATAGAATGGTTTCTAATACCCATTGCAATAAAGTCTAGCCTGATTACATTTCAATTTGAACCACCTGCGAATCTCAAACTGACTTTTGGATGCTTTCATCCAATTTGGATGCTATTTGTATCAACTTTGCAATTCCTAACCAGTTGTTGAGTCCATGGCATGAAACAAAAGCACGGCTGGAGGTTTGTGGTGGTCTGACTTAAAAGTGCTGACGTAATAAACACTTCATTGCATAAGACTATGGCAGGCGATTCTGTAAAATCACCTGTTATTTGGAAGCCCGCTTGCACTTTACACACTTAAATATGAGAGCTGTTTTCCAACAGAGTGTGGCATTACTTTATACATGGACATGCTGATGAAGGTGATGGCGTTTCAAATAAAAGTTATTTTAAAGGGATAGTTTACTACAAAATTAAAACTTTCATCATTTGTCATACATGCCTGTATATGAAATTTTAAGGAATGTGTTTGGCCATATAGTGAAAGTCAAAGGAGTATAGTGTTGTTTTGGACCTCACTGACTTTCATTATATAAACAGTTGAAACATTCCTCACAATGCATTATGTTTGTTCCAATAAGTCAAAAAGGTTTCACTTTATTTTGATGGTCCCTTTAACACATTCTGTTGACTATAAGTAACGTTGCACCTACATGTCATCTATTGTCTTTAATGTCATTAAGCATCCAAAAGAAATGTGTAGTCGATAAATCATACAGACTGAAATCTGAATCTGTTGTTAAACCGCGCAGTACTGTACATCTTCTGTAACAATTACCAGTCGTTGTTTTGCACAATTTTACCCTCAATATGCAAACCCATTTTTTTTTTACATGTCTGTGATGAGGTGAAAATATTCCTACACCAGTACATTTTCAGCTGTCAATCAAAAGCTGGTTCTTTACTGTAATGAAAATCTGATATGGAACACATCAATTGTCTTGTCTACGCCAGCAATGATTCCACTATTAGATTATTTGCTTAAATGCATGTTTGTTGTGTAACAGAGTTTAAGATGATGTCATTTTGTTCTGTGATTGGCAGTCAGAGAAATTCCGATATGGAACCCATTAAAACGCTGGCGTCTTTTGTGCTCAGCGAACTCCCGTATGTTTCAGCGTTTCATTTCGTTCTTTTTTTCTCCTACTCATTTTTAGCCTTTGTAGTGGTTGTCTTTCTCAAGGACAGGAATATAACTCTTGGAAAAATATATTTTGGCAGCTTAGGAATAGTCAGGACAGAAAAAAAGAGCCTAATGTGACGCACTGAATTTGCGATGGGATTCTCGCCAAACGCATTGTTGCAAATGCATTTAGCCTTCAAATGTACAGTTGCTTTTTATGGATATAATGTAGACTTTTATGCTTTCATTGGGATTATCATCCTGTCCGCTTTTAGAGTGGGTAAAACAACGATCATTTCATCATCTGTGGATGCCCACACAGGAAATGATGTAATAGTGAAAGGCTTAAGACAACATGAGCTTGTGCTTCCCTGGCAGTTACAGTAACAAGTATCATCAGAAACCACAGGATATTAAATCAGGATAATTAAGTGTCATGAGTTGTAATAATTTTGTTGTAGGTTATAAAGTGTCAAGATGAGGATATACAGATACAAACACTGCACATGTTGCCTTCAGACCAGAGAAAATGCTTCCGCAGATCCCACTGAGAAACTTGCAAACAGTCTTAATCCTGGCATCTGCTATATCAAATCACTTAATGTCCCGAGAGCGGGAAATATCTGTCAGTATGATCAACAGGAGTTTGATCGATCGCTCTGTTTCTCTCCTTCCAAACTCATAGAGAAGCAATTGATGGCTGTCCGTTTCTAGAGAGCCCTCTTAGATCTGTTGCACTTTCCCAATGCAACGCTTTGGGTTTTAACACCAAAGCGTCGGCCCTTGAATAAAAGAGAGATTTATAACCTTGCGCTTCACTATGCGGACTGCATAGCACGCACTTTCCTCTCGCTGTTTCCCTCTAAGTGGTAATAGTTTTTCCTCCATGCTGATGTGTTTGATGGGGACAGCAGGAGACCAAAAGACTGGACAAAACATTACAGCAGTGCAGCCCTCGTTGATGGATGCTTGCTAGACAAGCATTATTTTTAAAGCACAGACTTTGTACGTAGATCTGCAGGAAGATGAAAAGTCACGCTTGGATGCCAGCATGCTGGAGCGACCAATCAAAACAAACACACGCGTCCAAACATAATCACTAACCATGATTTGTTCATGTTCAGGATGCTTAGCGATATCTGACTCGGAATATCTGCAGGTCATTTTAATGATGAAGTGTCTTTAAAGATGCTAATTCAATAGACACATGTAGCAGCATGGAAACATAATGCGGACTTAAACGCTTGCAAACCTAAAGCAGGTTATGGTGCGTGTTAGCAGGGCTGCGGGTAAGTATGTTTATGTAGGGGTCTTTCAGAATTCTTAAAAGCAAAGTGGCATGTTTATGTACAAGTTTCATGCGTATTTACTTATGCTCAGACACACGCAAAGTTCTGAGCATTCCTGTTGTGCTGTGGTCTGTCAGACCTGTGATTTACATTAAAGTCAATCACTCACTCTGAAGGGCTTCTGCCTGTAGCTCCCTGCCGATGTTCAACAGTGGCAGTATTACATTCTTTATGATGGAGGCCCCCTCTTTCTCTGTCTTCTGTCTCTCTCTCTCTCTTCTTCTTCGAGCCAGCCTCCTCGACTTCTCCGTTTGCAACGCTGTAAGATGGAGGGATGGAAACGATTATAGAAGAGAGAAGAAAAAAGACAGGCAGATGGGGATTCCAGCGATCTCTTTGGAATAGATAAATAGATTTTGAAATCATTCACAAATGATGTGCAAAATGTGCTCACCATCTGCTCCAACCAGCGCTGAGAAAACCCTGCTCTCCCATCACACACTTTTTTTTTCTGCTCTTTCTTTCATTCTCGCTTTTTCTCCTTCCCCTCTTCGAATTTGTCATTTTATAGCCATCGCGGCTGTGTCGCAGGTGTCATTTCCAGTGACTGTTCCAGGAGGCAGACTCACAGAAAGAGGGCTGGATTTCTGACTAGTAGTTTAGAAACACGCTTTAATGCAAGAAGAGAAAGAGAGAGAGAGGAATTTTTTTTTTTTTGTATCTATGACATAAATCCCATTGCATGAACAGTGTGAAATGAACATCCTGATTGTGTGGGTGTCCTGCAAACCGCATTTCCCAGGGAGCATTGAGGGAAGCAAATGAAACACCTGATGGTTGCCGGAACGCTGGAATGGGATGTACGTAGCATAAGACCAGTGGGGCAATTAGAATAAATAAAGTCAGTCTTTCCAGTTATTCTCCATCCATTCTATAGAGAGAGATGTAATGGAAGAAACAGGGTGACCAGATTAATCTAAATAAATAAATGCACATGTTATGTGAAATGTCAAGTGGTAGCTTGTGTCATTTTTATACATGCAGTTTTAGACTAAAATAATTCATTTGAACTGCAAAAAAGGTAAAGATCTACTGTGTTTATGTTTGTGTGTGTATTAAGGTGCGTTCACACCATGTTGTATTTACTGTAATTATATGAGATTCCAACTTGTAAAAAGCGTTTGTCCTTGTAGAACTCAGAATTACAGCTTGTAAACTGGGAATTTCCTGAGAGCTCCTACTTGTACCATGTGACCGCCAGAGGTGGAAGTAACGAATTACAACTACTCACGTTACTGTAATTAAGTAGTTTTTTTGGGTACTTGTACTTTTTTGATTATATTTTTAAATCTGTAATTTTACTTGTACTCAAGTACATATTAAGCTAAGTAATCTACTTCGTTACTTGTAAAATCACATTTCGTTACTGAGTACAATTTGAATTGATATTCAAATCTTTGACCGGCATTTAGGTAGCCAATAAAAATATTCGATCGTAAACGGACCAATAAAACCCCTGATATTTGGACTGAATTAATGCCGCCGCAGTCGCAGCAGGTTTTGAAGAGCTGAAGGAGGCAAGGAGCTCAGAGTGATTAATGGCTGGACTGAACGTTTGGAGAAACAACAAACTACATAGTAGTATTGTCAAAATAACTATATTTTGATACATATCAATACTTAAATATCTGTCAGTCAATAGGCTACTCATTTTCTGCAGTATAGGCCTATACACCGATACGATACCAGCTGCGCGTTCGCATTCTCTCATCTCAACGACAGCGAGTTTGACACACCCGCCTCCTCTCAGCGCGGGATTGCAGGTAGGCCTATTACGCATAATTTTATTAATACCTGCAAGTTTCTATGGCATTTTTTAATGGCAAATGTCACGAGTGCAATATTGTAACGCGAGGGCACATTCAAGTAATCGCAGAAAACTGGACGCGAGCTCTCAAATATACGAATGAACTGGACTCGGATATTGAGTGTGCGCTCTCGGACTGTGTCATATCATGTGCAATCGCGATTCGCGAATCTCTCCAAGTGGTTCTCACTGCAGACTCAAATGACGTCCAGCTCCAATCTCTCCATGCTCTTGAATTAAACGCTGTCAAAATTTATGAAAAATCTAGTCTTTTTTGCAAATTAAATTCAGTTTGAAATCAAGCTTCCTTGTGCTGTGTGTGAGCTATTGCAACAGTAAACGTTTACCTTATTGTAAAGACAAATACACTGAGTGAGTAAATATTTAAGTTAGATTATTGTAATGGTTATTGATCAATGTTTAAATATGTAAACAAAAGCCTAAATTAAAATCTCACGGTATAAAGTGGACGTGTCTCTTCAGAAGACTTGAATTAAACTTTTCCATTCAAATAGATTACTGTTACAATGAGTGTTGTGTTTTTCGATGCTTGAAAATAATGATTGCCTTGACAAAATGGATGGACAAAAATGTATATATTAAAATATTTAGTATGTGGTAGTTTTCCCGATGGTATTAAAAATTATAGGCTAGGCCTACTGAATATTGACATATTTCAAGGTGTCATATTGAAGTTAGAAATTCCAGTATCATGACTAATGTCCTTCGACAATAAGGTAAAACGTGTTAAAAGTAGCTATTTTCTACATAAATCTATGATTTGGTTGAATATTTATTGGTAATACATTAACTATCGCCAGCTAAAAAGTAACTAGTAACTAGTACTCTGAGTAGTTTTTGAGAAGAGTAATTTGTACTTTTACTTAAGTACTTTTTTGACACCAGTACTTTTACTTGTAATTGAGTATTGTTTCAGCAATGTAACGGTACTTGTACTTGAGTACAAATTTTCAGTACTCTTTCCACCTCTGGTGACCGCTGTACCACCTGATCACTGTTTGGCCGTTGATAGTGTTGCCATAGAAACATATAATTCCCAGTCCGGGGACGTGAACAGCTTTAAGAACGTCACGTGTTGTCATTACGACATTACATTACTTCAGTCTTCAGTGTCACATGATCCTTCAGAAGTCATTTTAATTTGTTGATTTGGTGCTCAAGAAAATGTATTATTATTATTATTATCAATGTTTAAAACAGTTGCGGCTTAAAGGGGTCATGAACTGGATTATTTTATAATGATTCCTGGGGTGCCCTTATAATGTTAGTATAATTTTCATAATTTACAAATAAAAGGCATTTTTCCAAGCCTGATTTTGGTCTCTGATTTGAATGCTCTGTTTGAAGGGGCGTGTCTGCTGTGAGACTTCAGTGTAAACGCCCACTGCTGTGATTGGCTGACATCTTTGCATATGAAATAGCTAGTATTACAAGTGGAACTCTCTCAAAATCTTTTTTTACTACGTTTTTACTATTACAGCCATCGAGATTAACGAATCGTGAAAAGTTAGATGTATTCCCACCACATAAAATGTTGCAGTGATGAGCATTGTGCAGATGACAGTCAGTCTGTTGATCGCGTGAATGAAGAGATCTCATCATTGCAACGCAGTTTCTGCACTCTCACGAATGCTTTCACCAAATAACAATGCAAACACGATGTAAATACAGTAAGAGCTTCGTTGTGCAGTGTAACAGTGTCATTGATTTCATTACGAGTTTTGACTAGTGTCCAGATAAACTTAAATGCTGTGTGATTGAGAGCCTGGGAGATTGGAAAGGGAGCGTTCTTTGATCGCTTTCTGTATGTAATTTAATCACAGTTTAAATAAGATTATTTTCATCCTACTAAGAGAAACAACGTGAAGTTGATTGTTTAGTCACTGATTTATGATGCATTTATTGAACGATTTTAAGAGATAATCTGTCTAAACTTGAATAATTATACATCAGAAATCACTGATCACAGATCAGGCATTAGAATAAACATGGTTACTTACATCAGAGTCCTGCACGGGTCCGATTTTGTAAATCCGCACCCGCCCATACCTGCAGTGCTTCAAACCGCATCCGACCCATTATCCGTCAACAGCACTAATTAAAATCCGCACCCGACCCGCTTAAAATAGAACCGACACCTGACCCGCACCCGAAATAAAATCAGTTTAGCCAATCACATTATAGACACAATTACAAAAATGTTTATTGCCAGGTCATACAGAAGTTATAACGACAATTAACACAAGGACAACTTCAGCCGAAGCTGTCAAAAGGCCGGTACATGAAGAACATGGCTAACGTTACCACAAAACTGAGTAGCCTAACAGACGCGGCTACAACACTATATCTGCCACGCAATTTCGTCTAGCCTAGACCTGATAATTTTGGGTTCAAACACGCCCTGCACACCACACATACTTAACAGTATTAAATTTGAAAAATACTGTTCGATAGAACTGCTTTGTTACCACAATTATCTGCGTGCTTCCTCGGCGATGAAGTTCCACATTTGCGGCTATCCAACACGAAATGCAGCAAAGCCTTTCACAATATTGTTTTCTTCAGATAACTCCAAATTTCTCCCACACACAGGACTTGACTTTTGATGACGTATTGTCGACAACTTTACAATCTCCACTAGCTATTCTTTTCTTCAACTCCTCAGCATCCATCTCGACAACTGCAAGCAGATCGCGCGCGCGGTTATGAGGAATTTTTAAAAGTGAAAGTAGCCTAGGTAAGTTAACGTTATAGATCCTGGGAGGGCGTGGCGCGTGGGCACAAATAAACTGATGTGGATTTTAAATTATTTTATCAACTTGAAATACAGGTATATTTTTGTAGATGTGTTCCTAAAAATATGCATATATTTTTACGTTTGCATGTGATTGTTTTAAACCCGTGTTTAGACCCGTGTTTCCCCCGTGTCCGACCCGACCCGCACCGTATCCGTATCCGACACAGTTGGATATTTTTCACCCGTTTGATCAAAATTTGCGGGTCACCCGTCGGGTACCCACGGGTACCCGAACCCGTGCAGGACTCTAACTTACATGTCTGTGGCGTTGCTGGCAGATCCATTTTGTTTAAGTCTGTTTACAAAGCCTGCGCCAAAATTTACCAAATAATCCACAGTGAAATGTACCGAATACAAACAAATAATGCACTGCTGAGACATTCACATTGTAAAAAAACAAAGAAAAAAAACACTATCCTAGCATTATGATCCTTTGGAAGGTAATGGTATTGATCCTGTGTCGATCTTTTCTCGTTCTCATGCAACTATTCACTAACGCTCAAGTGGGTGGCGCAAAAGACACGGTAATGTGGACGTAGGCGCTTCTGCGAAGGCACTTTTTAGATCCTGTCGTTTTCTGGCTTTGGTTTCAATAAAAGCTGTTTTTGGAATAACAATGAAGTTTTCAGTTTTGAAACTTACAGGGTATTTTTTTATAGTATAACGAACTCTTAACTGTCAAAAGATAAGGAAAAGAAACAGAAAGTTCGAAAGCATTGCAGAACAGCATTTATTTCAAATAAAAATATTTTGTAACTTTATAAATGTTTTTACTGTAATTTTTTATCAGTTTAATGCATCATTGCTGAATAAAAGTATTAATTACTTTCCACAAATCCCCCCCCCCCCAAAAAAACAACAACAACTTCAATCTGGTCGTTATTAAGCTTATCATAGTGCTGTGTACTCTTAGATCGATTACAAAATTACACTGGTATTCAGAGACAGACATTAAGATGGTTTAAATCGTATGTATCTGACATTACCATTTTGTTCCACAGTGCCACAAGGGTCTGTTTTAGGCCCTCTGCTATTTTCAAATATACATGCTGCCCCTTGGTAATATTACTGACCCCTTACAGTTGAGAAGATATATAATTATGGTTTTTACCATTTTAAATTACTGTAACATTTCGATTTCTTGTTTTCTTTTTTTTTAACCGTTTTTTTGCAGCTCAAATGACTTAAAAGAACAAAACCAGGTATTGTCAGAATTATTTACTTTTAAAAACGGATGTCATATAACTGTATTTCACATTTACATGCATATTCATTGTTAAAAACATTTCATTATTTCAGTTTCATCAGATAACTTTAACACAAAATGTTAATAATAACAACACAGAAACAATGCAAATGTATATAGGCTACACATTCATCGGCTGCAATATAGGTGATATATTATTATTTTTATTATTAATATTATACTTATCAGGACACACCTTGTGAAACCAGGACTGTGCCAGGAAGCCGGTCATCCTATTAAGAAAACACTGTGGATGGTTGTTCCAGCAAATGACAGGGATTCTGGGACAGATGAGTAACTGCAAGGCCTATTTAATACACCCAACTAAAAGAAAATCAGAAAAACACACAGAAATGGGAACAGACTTTTCTAGGTTAACAAAAAGGTTGATTTGGTGCGAGACCCCTCTTTTCCCACTCCCACAATATACGAGCCCTTTTTACCAGCTCTGACTGGGCCGAATAAACTCAATATCCTTAGCCATTTAATGAGCTTTTCCTGGTCTGCTTCGCTCCCATAGATGATCTGACATGGTGAGAGGAAAAGGAAGCTGGCATCATCCCACCAAAACCGAGGAGAAAAAAATGAGAGAGGAAAGGAAGAAGAAAAGAAAAACAAAAGTAGTCAGGATCTGATTAGTAACACTTACATGGCTAAATGAATCCCAGTAACATATCTGCCTCAACCACACATGCTTTCCATAACCCGCATAAACGTGCTGAGAAAGAAATGGACGGGAAGATAAAAATAAGTTGTTATCTTTTACTAAAAATAACATCAACGTCCGAATCATATGGACACAGCAGAGTTTACTCAAGCTAATTTCTTAGTTTGAGAGGTTGTTGTATATTTATTTATCCGCATTTCCGTTTCTTAGATATTTTAATGAAACACAAAACATCTTTCCTTCAGATTTTAGTAAAAGGTGTGACTCCATGTAGAAACAAAAAACGATGTAATTGCTCAAACCATGTACCAATGCAAAACCACAAGCTAGCAAGAGCCTTTTCTTACACCAACATCACCTTGAAACAAAAACAGGACACATCTGCCACATCTCCACATGTCTGAGTAGAAACAAGATGGAAACAAGACATTTTACCCACACACATACACATGCAGAACTCTGGTACTTGTGTGATTGACATTTTTAACCCTAACAATAACAGATGACTGTAACTTGAAAAATGGCAATTAGAAGAAAATGTAGAACAGATGAGGAGGAAAAGAAAGAGAGAGAGAGAGTGAAATACACACATCCAGTGAGAGAAAAAGAGAATTCCTCCTTTGAATATAGACTCCGAGATGAATGTGAAGGACACAGAGATTATCCTGTGCTATTGTTCCAGAAAATAACTCAATCATGCTGTTGAAGCCTCGCAGGACATAGCCAAATACGAAGAAGAGCTGTCACCAGCCTGTGCTTACAGGATCCCGCACCGTTTTTACAGAGGCAACCCTCCTCAAACATGTGTGTGGTCATATCCGTGATTCAGAGAAATGACAAACCAAGGCCGCATAAACGAAATAAACCTAAATCAAAGAGTTAACCAACCTGCTGTTGGTTTCGGCACCTTATGCATCCAGCAGTCTGAGCTTTAGAGATGAGAGATGTGCTCTAAACACGATTAAATAACGTCCACTGTTTATGACCACACATTATATTGTTTACTCTTTTGAACAGCACACCCACTCACACCTGCGGCCTTCAGCGCAGGGACTCCAGCGCACGATAATGCATATCAGATGTGCCAAGGACACTTTCTGAATTAGCCGGACTGCGAAAGCTTCCAAAAGCTGTCTGGTGCACCTTGTTACTGCTTCAAATTAGAAAAGAAACACGTCCTGTTATTTCCTTCCTTAAAATAAAACATTTGCTGCTGCTCTTGGATCTATGGTGAAGTCAATCCACGAAAATACTTTTCCAGTGAGATCTATCCAAAGCCTGTTGACATACCGGATGAAACTGTGGACGAAATAATGGGCACAGAGTGTTGTGTGAATGTTTTTAGAGGGAATGTTTGGAATGAGTGTGTGTACAGAATGTACAACAAACAGATTTTGTATGTTTGTGTAGCCTACATCAAACTGTGAACAGAATTTTGCATGTAAGTGTGTGTTCGAGTATGTGTGTGCACACTCTAGCTCTTTTAACACTGTAATGCTGATTGGTGTTGAAAGTAGCCCAGCAGAATCAGTTCAGTAAAATGCTTCCATTTGGAGCCCCGGCCTGTAACACAAACCTTCCTCACCACGTCTCCTTCTCTCCATTCTTTCGTCCTGTTTTCCTTAATATGTAAATATAATCCCTCTACAGCTGCTGCTTGGACATTTTAAATGAAGGGAAAGTACTTTTCTTTACTGTTGATCAAAGTATCAAGCTAACTGCATCTGACCCCCAGGTAGGCAGAATGGATTTTTCACCACTTTCTTTTTTGGCAAAATCCCAGTCATCTTGTCAAGGGACTATGTTTCGCTCTCTGCTTTTATTTTAAAAGCCATTGCTACTGGCACAAAGAGAGCAAAAATTTTCCATCTTTATTTCATTGAGGTAAAATTAGATGAAAGTCATCTTTTTCCCGCCCGAAAAAGGAGAGTTACAGCATGTAATTTATGACTTCATTATGTTGGTGTTGTACCACTTTGAGCAGAAAAGAATTGTAATAATATTCTATGAAAGTGAACTGATCTAAATAATGATGAAACGCGTGCTTCCTCACCACACACATTCTCGGTGAAGTGGAATCTGGATCCTTTTTCCCACGAAAAGCACAAGAGAAAAGCTGTTTCTCATAAAGAGAGACTTCACACAAGAAAAACATACGGGAATTGTCATCAGCACTACCAAGCTAGACTCTGCAGGGTTGACCTGCCCTGGGTGGCAAGTGTCACCAAATGCCAATCAGAGGGACTTTCCCTGCATCTGCGGTCACCAGCTTCAATGGTGTTTACAAGTGTATTTTGAGGAGAAATGAATAAAGAGTATAATTCATTCATTCAAGTTTCTTCACTGTCTGTTTCATATTTCCGAGTCTTCTGCAACTGTACCAACTGGCTAAGAAAAGACTTTGCAACGCCTACCTTGGCTCTCAGTACCAGACTGTAAAAATCATACCAACTAGTTGTAGTTAGATCTTCCATTTCCATTAGAGAATACACATTTAGACTATTTGTTTCCTTCATGTAAAATCAATAAACATCAATATGTATCATACAAAATATCTAATAGAAGGTGATTTTGCTAAACAACAGCACCATTTTTCCACGTTGTATTTTCCACGTAAAAATCTGCATATTATTCACTAACCCAAAATCCAGTTTAAACATACTCGCCTACTGTTCAAAATGTTTTTTTTTTTATATAAAGATTTCTATTCCAAATAAATGTTCTTTTGAGCTGTCTATTCATCAAAGAATCCTGGAAAAAAAAGTTTTTACAAAAACATTACTGTTTTCAATGTTGATAGTGATAAAAAAAAAGAAAAAAAGTTTTTTTGAGCACCAAATCTGCATAGAATGATTTCTGAAGGATCATGTGAAACTGAAGACTGGAGTAATGATGCTGAAAATTTTGCTTTGCCTTTACATGAATACATTACAATTTAAATTATATTAAAATAGAAAACAGTTATTTTAAATAGTTACAATATTTGACAATAACACTGTTTTTACCGTATTTTTTATCAAGTAAATGCAGCCTTGGTGAACATAAGAGACTTCTTTCAGAAGAATAAAAAATCCTGACTTCCAAACTTTCAAATATAGGCTAAGTAATATTCATTCTTTTTCAGCATGCAAAATTATTCCTCAATAGATTGTGCCTTATTCACAAAACTTAGTTTTATTTGAGTGCTGCAATTCTTTGGAAAGCATGAAAAAGCAATTTCAATTAAAATATGTTTGTGTCAATTTCCTACTGATCCTGGAATCAATAATAAAATAATGATCAAATAATGGAGAAGAGCATTCAAATTAGTCATGTATCCTAGTACAGAATGCAAATAATATATCTCTTTACATTAGTCACTCACTGTACATAATTTAGGATATAATTGGCCCTTGTATTCAGCCAGTCACAATATCTATTTTTTAGTACAGAAAAACAGAAAGTGAAACATATTACACCCGTGAGTTTTGTTTCAATCATTGAGGTCAGCTGTGCTGCTTATCATAAAGATGAGCTGATTACAGTCCAAAACACAGTATATGTTTAGTCCTTTCTGAAATTAGAAATTACCAGCTCTCAATTCCCCCATATGAAAGCATGGTTAATACTGTCCCATGCGAATTACATGCTATAAAAAAGGAAAAATGACAAAAACAAAAAAAGAAAGAAAAAAGGAAGGGGGTTTGTTCAAACAAAAAAGCACAGAGAGCAGAAAAGACAGTGAAAAAAGGGTAGAGAAGGAAAAAAAAAACACAAAGCAAAAGAGGAGAAACTTGGCACCTCAGCCACACACTGTCATGTAGGCAGGCTGACATCATCATTGTAAAATTGGGAGGCCGGTTTCGTCTTTCCTGCAGATGTGGAGGCCTGATCACATTCCGTGGGCCTGTGCCACTTTTCATCAACATCCCTCCTTCACCCCTCCCTTGCAAACCCTCTCTCCTGTGAGGAGACACCAGCAGAGGGTTGTGGGTATGTCTTTGTGTGTTTGGGGGATAAGTTGTTGAAAGAAGTATGTATGGGCACATCACTGGGAAAGAAACAAAATAACACAAAACTGTGTGTTTTTGTGTATGGAAGAGTAAAAGGGAAACTTAAGGTTAGTACTGGATGTGATGGAACTTCCTCAAGATCTTTCAGCGTGTTGGCATCCCTCAGGGATCCAGCTTGGGTCCTCTGCACTTTTTCCTGTACTGGCCCTTTAGTCTCTTCTGGTGTCCAGCACAGAGCTTGTATTCCCCAGGCCTGGCCCCCGAGCTGCCCCCTGGGCCTCCACCTGGGTCTGATTGGATCCTGCTGCTGCAGAAAGCCTTGATTTACGAGAGCGGAGCGCCAAGCCTCAGACACGCAGCTGTGTGTCGGCAGGAAAGGGAAGTTGTGCATCACACGGTGTGTGTTTTACGGGGGAGAGTCACGCCCTGATGAACCAGAGAGCACAAAATCAGACTCCACGATTGACAGGTGTCAGGGTGGCATCTGATATAAGCTGAGTTGCAATGTGGGACACAGTTTTCAGCAAAAGACTGACTTTTCTTATGTCAGCAAAATGGATAATATTAATATCAATGGATAATATCAAGATTTTTATGGATGAAAGTATCATGAAAACATACCGCAACTTTTGAAATCTCAAAACAACCCCCATGGTCCAAAAAAGAGGCATTCACTGAAACTAAGCTAATAAAAACATCTATTTAGCATTGATTCAATGACTCACTCATAAAGACAGTCACTTGTTGTCACCTATTGGTGTAATGATATAATCTGCAGAAAGAACAAAGAGATATGAGACAACAAAACAAATTATATGAGTAAAATCTGACAAAACTTGTGCTGTTCCTAAGCAGCAAACCACTGTATTTCAGTTCACATGCATCTAAAAGGCACAGCAGCACAAAACAGCTTGTTTAATTAAAAATTAAAAAAGTATATGAGTAAAGGTTGAAAAAATAAATTGACCTTTTATAGTACATACGCACCAACAACTTTTAAAAACATTATAAATGGACCTCAGGGCGGGATTTTTTTTTTCATATGACATTTAAATCAAACTGTTTGGATAGTTATAATGATCAAACAAATGTATGCTTTTCAATTAAACCAAATATAAAATCATTATGATCCATATGAGACTATAATGCATATTCATTCCTTGAATTAAAGAATGTATAGTCAGACTCACATTTAATTTTTTACAATTTAATTTATAAAGCCGTGTAAACTTCGTTGACACAAATACAGCCACAGGCAGTATTTTGCGGTGATATACAGGTTTCATCTGATACACTGAGCTGTACAGCATATGCTCCTTCAGACCAGGAGCAAGTGGGACGCACGTCCAGCAGAACCAATCCATTCGGTCAGGCCCTTTCAAATCCATTTCCTAATCGCATATCCCACAATTTCAACACATTGTCCACGTGCAGTTTCTGAGACAAGGGCTTCTTTAGCACAGCTAAACCTGCACGGATCATCATCCCCATATTTCACCGTGAGTTATGAGCCATGCTCATCTTAACATATTTCAAATATTCCACATGGATCTCAGTACTACGGTATGGCAAATTTAAAATTCATTCAATTTGGTGTGGTATTTTTGAGTCCCCATTGAGAGCTTCAGAAGCTCTGACTGATTCAGAGAATTAGCACGAACATGTCACTGCCAGTAAAAGTGCGTTCACGTCAAGACCAGGTTATGCATTAAACATATGCATGTGAGCAGTTTTTCCTCTTTCCTGCAATAAAATCAATTAGCCATACGTAATAAATCTAAAGATTGACACACGATGCAGAAATAAACTTTCCATGTACAGGGACCCTTAAAGTCAAAAATCTAGCCTGCGCTCGAGACACATGTTTCAGTACTTCTCTGAGTGTCAGATAAAGAGTTTGTCTGGAATACTCTTCGGATGACTTACGAGCTCAGCAGTTTCCTTTCCTCCATCAGAGCTGTTGGCAAAATTTGCCCCGTGTTGCTAATCTGAAGCCAGTTTGTCACTTATAACTGCTCAGATTAAGATTTGGTAGGGGAAGTTTGATCCAAGCCAGCACACAGGAACAATGGGCCTTCAAAGTTTCCTCCCTCGGTCTCTCTTCCACAGTATTTATGATGCTCAAATGTGAAGTAATTGGATAGGCAGAAGAAATATGATGTGCTCTGTCAATAGAAAAGTACGACGCAATGAAAGCTGTTGGAAAACTTCAGGATTCAATCTTTTAGCCCGGTGTGATAATGTGTTTCATCATACGCATTCTGATCCACACATCCTTCATGTGGTGAACCAGAGAACACCCCCATGAGCCCCCAAAAGATTAAGTCAGAGTCAAAGTAAGTCTTAAGTGGAGATGAGTCTAGTGGACATGAACCGTCCTCCAGAGTCAAATTCAAGAATATCATACTGCAATAAGTCCTGGCTCCACACTTATTTGACTAATTCATAAAACTGCTGGATTCTCAGTAGAGCAGTGGCGGGTTGTGAAGAAGGGCCTGCATCTTGGGGGTTTCAGTTCAAATTAGGCTTTTTGCATGCTGCCTAACCGTAGGATAGGCCCATCAGTGAGAGAAAAGCAGCAGAATCCACTGTGGACTTCCCGTGGGAGACGGGAAACAAGTTCAAGATTGCGTCGTGAGCGGCGCTCGCTTCTCTTCACGAATCACTGCTGTTGTCGTTCAGGTCGTTTCTCAGGAAGCGCTATCCAGATGGGAGCTGGAAAATCACCTCTGTTATTATACTCTGAGTCTCTCCATGTTGTTCTCAGTATAAATACCGCTGTGTAAGACTAACACAAATCTTAAGAGGAAACTTACCTGTCTAAGAGTTTCGATCCACATGTGCAATAAAGAAGTCCTACTTAGTGCTGTCTGCGGTGCTGAAACCTAATATGCATCAATGGCCATTGGCCTTTTTTTGGCCTGAGACACAAATGCTTCTATAATCATTTATTTGACTTTTTCTTTCTTTTTTTTTTTTTTACTTTATGCCCACCACCAAAGATTGTTTTAACATCTCATGCACATACGATTCAAAAATTTGGGGTCAGTATGAATTTTTTTTTTTTTTTTTTGGTTTTTAAACTGGTGTAACGGCTGTTAAAAATTCCGCTTTGCCATCAGAGGAATAATTTACATTTTAAAATATATTCAAGTAGAATATTTTAAATTGTAAGCATAAAAGAGTTGGTGAGCATAAGAGACTTCTATTCATAAAATAAAAAACATTACAAATCTGTTACAATACAATAAAAAAAATCTTAAAAATTAACTATCTATTAACACAATCTATGTTCAACAGTGGTAAAGACCTGCAGTTTCATTTAAATTCCTAAATCTATGGTGTAATTTCTTAAACTTGTAAATAGTACCATAGTTGTTTCTTTCTGATATGCCAGTTCACACCACGATCGCTCTGAAACGTAAAACAAACACATTAAAACAATATAATGTAATGTAGCCAAAACTACATAAATAAATAAGCTAAATTATAAATTACAATTATGGCCTATATATATACACACAGTTTAAATGTACTAAAAGTAGACTTTACAATTAATAGAAATCATATTTAACTTTCATACTTGAAATAGCAGGTACTAATAAGATAAGTGTGTATTTACACACACACACACTCACACTCACACAGTGTCTGTTCCCCCCTGTTCAGCCTTAAAAAAGAAAAGAGAAAAATGTAAGCAATTTCAATCAGGTCCCACAGCAAATACACTCATTTTAGAATAAAGCCTCACAAGCTCCACCCACGGACAGCACAGCGTTTCTTTCCACACTGTGATGGAGACTAAAGCAGCAGACAGCTGGTGCGGTGGGGCTGGCCACATTCTCCAGCAGTTCATTTTCACACGCATGCTTCAGCCTTTACGTTAACTGAGCCCAGCATCTCAGAGCCATGCCAAGAGGGGCCAACCACCTGCAGCGGCCAAGCAAGCGCAGGCAAGATGATAATCAACACAAAACAAATGCAAACGCTTTCCACAGAACGTCCGTAGGGATTCCACACTGACACCAGTTAGTGATGTAATAGCTATCTGTCCTGTCTCATTCATCACATTTGAAAATGAGTTCAGAGATATTTGCCCACAAAACTTTTTGGTTTTGTGTAAAACCTTTTAAATCCTCAAACGTCCCAGTGCTGTAGCTTATAGGGTTTCTAAGTAGGGCTGCAACAAATGATTATTATTTTCTTTTTTTATCGATTAATCTACCAGTGATAAAGTTCAGCTGGTCATATATTTTAATATTTTATATTACAAATAAATGTATCACAATGGCCCGGTTTCACAGACAGGCTTTGGATTAGGCCTTAGTTCAATTAGGATATTTAAGTAGCTTTTATAAACATGCCTTAGGAAAAAACATTACTGGTGTACATCTTGAGACAAAACAATAGCACTGACCTATTTTAAGATAGTGGAAGTTGTTTTCAGTTAAAACAGCTTAAACATGCATTTTAGTCTAGTCTAGGACTAGGCTTAAGCCTTGTTTGTGAAACCGGGGGTCAGTGTGAGAAAAAAAAAAATCCCTCAATTTGACAGTTCTAATAAATCGTGTATATAACATCAGAAAACTGGAGTGTTTGCTTGGATTAAAAAAATAATAAATAAGACCGATTGCCCTCTCTTTCCATCTGAACTCTCTCGTGCTTCCTGGGATGGGATCTTCATTCTTATTCATTTCCATGCGGCTGCCTGCAGCTGTCTGTTCTCACAACATGCAGCCTTGCTAATTTTCCTACAGGGTGTGAGATTGATTGTGAACAGAAGAATGTCCTGTGAATGGAGCACGCTGTCTGTGAGAGCTCTGAGCATGCCTTAGGGTGATGAAGCTTCTGTTTTGGCCGGACAACTTGTGTTTGTCTCTCCTTAAAGCTTATGGCCCAAAGCCAGACCAAGGCACCCTACATAGCACAGTTTGCTATGTCTAATGAATGCATTTATCTCATTTTCGGGACAGGACGGCAAATAATTTACACTAGCAGATTCCTCTGACCACAGCTGGGTCAGAGTCTTAGAGCAACCCCCCCCCCCCCCCCCCCCCCCAACGGTTTAATTCACTCATCCATATTCTCTCATATTATTACTCAGGGTGTCAAGTAGCAGTTAAGCTGCTTCTAGTTTTGAGACTAGACCTACTTTAAGGGTCATGGAGCAGTATTTTCAGGCTGGAAAAGTTTCCAAACATTTCTTTCTTTGAAAAAGGGAAGATCAAGACGGCTATTAGAACTCTTTAGAGTTCAAAAGAGGAGAACTGCATACCTCATGAAAAACAGCACAGTAGAGAAAAGGCAGCATGTTGCTGAGGGCACTTTTGAGTCCACGTTCTCACGGTCTTATTCATGTAAATACAAACTGTTGGACACTTTAGCCACATTCGTAAGTGTATGAATCTCCTTGCGTTGTTTAACAATTATTCAACCAGGTGGCATTCATTAAATAAACATATCATAAGCATGTAATATAAGTGAATAAAAGATTTTCAAGAAAAATATTTCACAAAAAGAAATTTGTTAGCCTCCAATATATCATTCCAAATGAAGACACTTTATGATTGTCAGACGTTAGTGGAACATGTTCAAAGTTAATGTGATGAACTACTCCGGCGGTTATTCGGCTAGGACACCTGTGTGAACTCGAGAGGAACTGACTTCATACATCCACTGAAATGGGACCTTGGGACCGGCTGATTAAAAGTAATTGCAAAAATGGCTCAGAAAAGTGAGTCATTTTTTTTTCCTTTTCTTTTTTCAAATTCCATATGGTTTAATATTTTATTAATTTAATGCAAGGAAGTTTTTTTAAGCATGACGTAAGTGTCCAGAAATGTATCAAAATACCTTTTGGGGCCACTGTATGTTCTAAATAAGCTGTTCATAGACATTTTAGGATGTAAATATACTCATGGTGTACTTCTAGAGTAAATTCAGCTCTGTTTGAAATTATGGAGCGGATCTTCACTCAAAGGAGAAGAGAAGCACAGCGGCGTTTCACATGTTTCCCCAGAATGACATAAATCAGCAAGCACTTCGTTATGAAACAGTCATAATGAAAACTGTAGGAACGCCTTGAATTTAACCAGTGAATCTTCAGTGGGATCAGCAGTCAAATTAAGGCCGCATGGGGAAGAAAGGACACCACCTTGATACACCATGAAACGGTGAAACTGTATATCCGCGAAAATTTAAAGACTGATGTCAGGTAACACGACCACCCGAGGACCTCTATGAACAGCTCTAGTGAGCGCTAACAAGTGTTCATCAAAAGCCCATGAGCTGAGTTTGACAGATGGCATGAATTATTACCACAACTGTCATCTAAAATATTTCACCCTTTGTTTTTGGTTACAACCATTTCATGCACATTTAAAAATAAAATAATTCTTCCATACTTCTTTACCAACTAGCTATCAATGCAAGATGTCAATTAACAATTATTGAATGAATTAACTAATTAACACAACATGTACGTTACTGCAAAGTGCCTTGCCAAACCACACTTTCCAAGAGTCTCAAAACATGTTTTTAAAAGAACTGTTTTCCTCTTCCATGCAACCCTACAGAGGATAAGTGGTTTGGAGAATGGATGTAAGGATTTTTTCATCCTAAACATATGTCTTATAACTAAGTACCTCAAAGTAAAAAAAAAAGTGTATGCAAAGTATTGGTCAAAGATAAAAAAAAATGATTTGCATTTATCAATCAGCACGTTATGTAATTAATTAAAAAAAAAAAAAAAAAATTAATTCCCAGTCCAATTTCTCACATACAATGTAAACCTCTAGCATGTACTCCTCTACAGTCCACAATTTCAAATGATAGTGTTTAACATTAAGCGTTCCCACCAAACCGCTACCAGCTCTGGAATCCTAGAGTGTCAGATTATTTTACACACTGCGGATGAGTCCAGTCCAACCACAGATCCCTGGCAATTCCTGTGGTAAAATCACTTCAAACAGAATTTCCCGATCAGAGGATTACAGAAGCAGACCGCTGTTGGAGCCCTGAACATCAAGGATACATGCCCATTTCAACAGGTGATATGAACTGGAAACTCAAACTACTGATCAACAAGCAGAAATTATATCTTGCTTTTGCAACAGTGTGCTTGTGGGTTTGTGGTGTGATTTAACACTCGCATAATCCAATCACTGCTTTCTCTTACTTTTGTTTTTTTTGGGAGTCTCATCCCTCTGAGGGTGTACAAGAGAACGGCTTCACCTTCAGCCAACACCACTGAAAGATCCAATCAGTCATCTGAGCTTCAGGGATCTGTAACGAATGAATAGTGAAGACAGCCAAAATGTTATAAAAACAAATATAACAGGTATACAGAAAGACGTGTAGTTAAAGACAGCCGTTGGGGAGATTGGATCAAGAACTCCAAGTAGTCAAAATTTAAACCTCGAAACGGATGAAAAGGACCGTGGGGATGCTGAGGAGCCCAGCCTCTAAGCACCCACTCCATCTGTCTCATGTTACCACAATTTCTTTAATTGGCCCAATTGAAGCGCAGTCATTGATTGGGGCTATTTGCAGACAGGGCAAACATCTCAACCTCCTCAATTATGTCATTGATTACAATAATGCGGAAAATTACCCACGGAGAGCTGGACAGTAAGTCAAACACCTGGCCAGAGCATCAAACTCCACCGTTTAGATGCAGAAGTGTGGAGATGAAAAGAGCGCAGCTGTCAAACCATGTTGAAGAAATGAAATCCGAACAATTCATCACTTCTTCTCACCGACTGGAGCTCATTCTCGATTGCGCAGAAAACATCATCTGTTTATCTCACTGTTGCATTTTGCTGAGTTTCCAAAGCGCTCATTGCTTGTGTATTCAAATATTTAATGGAAGAATGCTGCTTCGTTTCCATTACAAACAGCTCTGTTTTGAACCGTTACCAGATTGACATTTTTGTTCAATTAGAACAGATATTTTAGTAGGAAAAGGGTGACAGCAAAATGACCATGTGGTGATCCGAGTATTCATCGGTTGCTAAGCTCGCAGAGGGTCAATGTTTTATTCTATCAGAGATAAACTGCAACATCAGATGGAAGAATTTAGGCATTGTTTACATTAGCTGTGCCCTCCTAATCCCCATTACCATTGAGGAATTCACAAGATGGCTTCCAAGCACAACTCAAAACACATGGATCCGACAGGAGGAGCTCATAAATTAAGAAATGACTTCATTTTGTGCTTCTCAGAGCTGCTAAACTTAGAAAAGAGCAAAAGAGGTGGGGCTGTGGGCACGGACACTGTCATTTCAATATGTTTTATTCAAAACGAGACATGAGGGATGCATTGTTGTCTGGTCTTGTTCAAAATGAAAGAGAACGGAAGAATGGGTCCCTTCATCAGCATATGAAATCTGGTCTAAAGGACCGCTTTAACAAAACCATTGTATTTTGTCAAGATTTCCAGAAGAAGCTTAAAGTATCTCCTAGGCTACAGAGACAGTCACAAAATGTCTTCAAGATGTCTTCCATCAATCCACAACAAAACAACATTGGCTCAACTTAAAGGAAAGAAAAATCACAAATAAGATCTTTAATACTGCAAAAAAAAAGAAGGAAGATTATTTGTACTTAGGCATTTTGTCTTGTTTTCCAGTTCAAATATCTAAACAATCTTAAATAAAAAGTAAATTAGAAAAAGTAAATGACTTAAGACATTAAGTCTTGTTTTACGAAAAATGCATTCAAATTCAGTTTATGCTTAAAACATGACACAATACTGTATATGCCAACAGCATAAGAAAAATAAACTTATTTGTCTTACCCCATTGGCAGATATTTTTTCTTGTTTTAAGCAAAAACTCACTTAATTTTGATATTCGTTTCAGAAAACAAGACTTAATATGTAAATGTATCTTGATTTAAGAATGTTTAGATATTTGTACTGGAAACAAGACAAAAAAACTGAGTAGGAAAATCATTACGTGTATCAGTTTTATCTCCAAGACCGTATCATGTGTTAAACTCCTCTCCTGGAGGACCATTGTCTTGGAGACTCCAACCAGCTCTAAAACACCTGCCTGGAAGTGTCTATTAATCCTGGAGACTTTGATTTGCTGGTTCGTGTGTTCTATTAGGGTTGGAGCCAAACTCTGCAGGACAGTGGCTCCCAGGAACTAAATTTGACACCTCTGTTCTAGACCAATGAGATTATGGGGAGAATGGAGACCTGTGTTTCTTCTAGCTTTTCAGAAGAGACCTTAACAATGCGAAACTCAGACATTCCTCAACATTTTCCAAGATCATATTACATATGTAATCTACATGAATCTCTATACTCTTACTGTGTCAACAGTTGTCTCAAATGAGCGTTGTTTTCTCCTTATAGGTGAAACAGTCGATACTGAAATGAAATATAACCGAGACTCCATTAAGTCTCCTTAAATATGAAAGGAGGAAACATCTGAGCAATAAAACGTTCCTCAAGGCTCATTTTACAAATGATTTTAGTATAACAACCACATATGCCATGTGCAGATGCAAAACCGCAAAATGCGATTGGCTAAAGAAGGTGTTACACACCAATCAGAGAGCACATTACTGGCCAGGCAGCAGTGAGAGCATTCACATGTGTTAAAGATTTTAAAGACGCTGGCTCTGTGTATGTTTACAAAAGAGTAGGTCCTCATTAATGGATCATTAGTCATATACACAGTAGTTTGATTTGAATGTCCTCCATTTATCTGTGTCAACACTTTTTACTCTTAGAGGGCTCATGAGAACACAGGCATGTCATGTGTTGTATGTTACTTTAGTGTGTACATTACCTTGCATCTTTGTGTCTGGTAAAGATTTTAAAGACTCTGGCACATGTCATGTTTTTGTAGGTCATTCATCTGATCATTTGTTATGTGAAGTGGTTTAAGTGATGTTTGAACCAGTTGGTCTTTCCATTCGCACAGCAAGAGACGAAAAGTCAGTGTAAATATTTAAATGTCTTTAAATATAACTGTATTGCATCAATGCACTCTTATATAACAGAATTTAATTTGTGTTCTACGAGACACCGATTCAATTCATCATCATTAGGGGAGCACAAATATTTTGAGAAATGTTTTTATGCAATACAATGATGTTGAAAAGTCCAATGTTGTTTTCAGTGTTGACTTACATTGTATGGACAAAAACAGTTGAAACATTCTTTAAAATATATTCTTTTGTGTTCCGCAGAAGAAAGAAAGTTATACAAGTATCAAATAGCATGAGGTTAAGTAAATGATTTTTGGGGTGATCTAACCCTTTTAATGTTTTTGATCCGACGTGAATTTCTCACGAATTTTAGCCCAGCTGTTCTTAATTGTGGATAATACATGCTTATGCAATAAGCCTATGAATTACACACACAATTTGATATATTTCTTTAATATCTGAGATGCATCAACTCTCCACCACAGCATGTGTGTATTCATAATCGCTGTAATGTGCATGTCACTATGTGTTTAGAAACACCTGCACTGGTCATCTCTGCCTTCTGAGTTCTCAATATACAATATGAGTGCTCTGAATCTCCCTTTAGACTGTGCTCCAGAGACCACACACACACACACACACACACACTTGTAAACAGGCTGTTCTATTCCTCAGACAGGAAAACCATACACAGTTTTATGATACTTGTGATGTCAGTCTGACCCCAAACTTCAGCTGCTACTGCCTGGGAATAAGCAGAGTGAGCCAGAGTTCACCACAGGTCAGAACAACAGCACCGACACTCCTTAACACGCAATAACAAACCAAGAAAAAGCAGCAATTAGCTGTGGTCACAAAACGAGAGATGAATATCACAAGAGTGATCAGAGTGTAATAATAATCTGAGTAATACATATTGCATAAACAAAAGTAATGTTTATAATAATGTTTGATGTTTATCTAATTAAAAATAATTATATACTGTTCAAACGTTTGGGTTCTGTAAGATTTATGCTTACCAATTGGCTGAATATATATTATAACATATTTTAACTATTTAAAATATATTTTACATTTATTCCTGCTGATGGCAAAGCTGAATCTTCAGCGTCATACTCCAGTCGTCAGTGTCACACGATCCTTCAGAAATCTTAATAAAAGAATCCTGAAAAACATATTTACTTTCCTGAAAAAAACAACTCTGCTGTCACGTTTGATCAATTGAATGCATCCTTGCTTAATTTCTTTTGTGTGTTTTTATATTAATATATACATGCCTGAAGAGAACACATTTCTTTTCCATTAAGTTCTTCTTTAAAGATTCAAACCCTCACAAAGAGATTTTGAAATGTGATAGACTCAAATAAAGTTTGTTCAAAATACTTCACACCATGTGGGGAAGCAATCCTCACACTGAATTACCTTTCATGCTCTGAAGGTCTCAAACATTCTGGCTTTAGAACCATTATTATTCTCGTTCTGTGAAGGAGTTTGCATTCGCATGCCTAGCCACATGAGGGATTTGGATGGAGAGGTTTTCTGTCTTGTCACCGTAGGAACTTCAAAACCTAAAGTTCTCAAATATTAAAATCAGTAAAGAACAATTGGATTGCTTAACATTTCCATTATGTAAACACTGAATCTGGATTGACAGATGCACCCAGTAACTTTTCGTTTACAAACATATGTGCGAACACTAGATGGGAATGTTTTTGTACCTGTAGGCAAGAGGAGATGCACAACCCCTTACCATAATGATTATGAATTGAATTTGAATTTCGGTATATGTATTGTTCTCCAGGCCAAACATTGGTGATGACAGATTTCGCATAATACTTCATGTAACCAAAGTCTAAATCTGTGATTCTAAGGCAAAGAGTTTCATGATGTTTATTAACATAACGGTTCTGAACTGAGGGCTGCAACCTGAAAGTGGATCACAGGTCCAATTCCAGACAGCAAGGGGGGAAAAAAAGCGAAACGTAAGTCATAAAATGCAATTAAGCATATAATAAGGAAAGGGTACGATAAGCAGGCAACATGAATAGACTTTTCAACTTTTAAGAGGGAGGAGAAAACTCTTTCCACATCTTTTATTGTTGACTTCAAAGGTTGTGCATCCACACAAACCCTACAGTATTTTGGCGCAATTTCATTCAGCCAGTTAAATTAGGCAGATGCCAACATGGAAAGCTTGCATAATGTGTCCTAATGCTTAGAAACCATTAATAAAACCATGAAACAAGACAATAAATATGCTTTGTGATGACCACACAATTATTATTGGTAGCCAAAAGCATGAAACCATCGAAATTCAAGAGACATCTTGAAACCTTGTCTAAAATGGTCAATATTCACCATATGTCATGTTGGAAATTTTGCATACTGTTGTGCCGATGCAGTTCATGGTAATATTTTGATTTTAAAGACATGTTTGTTTACTGTGTTTGGATATGTCCTTCTGTGCATGAGAATTCCTTACTCTTTCTTGTTTTCACTTTTTATCTCTCCTTCCAAATCTCCAGCTCATCTTCTATTTGCGTGTAAAGGCATGTCTCTGTGTTGGTTGGGTACATGCTGTTCTCTCTTTGAAACAAAACAATGGGAAAGGATTTACATGATTTCGTCTTGCTATTAATTAGTGAGCTCATTTATTTTAGAGATAATAACAGGCCTTCCACTCCGGCCTAGATTTACTGCATTTGCTTTCTATGTGCCGCTCAGAAATCTGAATGAAATCCAAGTCCAGCTTTCGGCTTTCTGGGTCTGTTGTAACACAGAAGGAATTAAGGCAAAATGTGATCTGTTAGTTTTGGCAAAATCAGCTGTTCCTAAATCACAGAATGTGTCTATTTTTTCATTTAGCCCAGGTTTAAAAGTCCAGAATATGAAGATTCAACCCTACACATGAGGTTGGGCCAATATTAAATGCTGTGCTACATAACTCACAAGGTAGATAAATTACACGTTGAATACAAAATTAGGAAGTACTGTTCTCCTTGAAAAACCTCCATGAGAAGTGTCTCATTTCCAAATGAGTTTGGGAAGAGTGTGTTCATCTAATTCAGTCAATCGCTGTGAGGGTCTTGGTCATCCTGTCATTGTTTTTTTCACAATAATGACTTGCTGACATTATCCTTATCATTGCACAGCTACTCTGCAAATAAGTAAAAATGTGGACATTAATTGACTTGAGTTGAAATTATTTTATAATTTAACCTATATTTTGTCTATTTTCTAGAAACAACATAGTCCATTACAAAGTGTGAACATTGCAGCAACATTAAAATAATATTAATATTAAATATTTCCAAAGGAATCAATAACTTAGACGCAAGATGGCAACAGTTGTGTTTGTGTTTGCGTTTTCTTTCAAGAGAGCACAAGTCTGCTGTGTCTTATACTGTATATATATATGGAATATATTGGAAAAATTTGACTGCTGAATTTCACAACTGACCAATCAGAAGTCAAGTATTACATTTAGCAGTGCAAAGAGGGTTTATAAATGACTGTTTCTTCTGGCAACATTTGAGACCTAGCTTGAGCTCAACAGAAATCCATTTAGGTTTGTTTGGTTTGACAACCAGTGTTGAGATGTGCAGGATGTGTCATACTCAGATGGAGAGTTCGCAATGTTCTTTCTCCTAATTTATCAATGTTATCTCTCTGTTCCTTTCAAAAGATAACAATCCTCATAACTGTACTTAATAGCATCCTGCATCGCTCTCTGGGGCTTCTTGGATGTTATTTTCATGCACTTTTGGACATTGCTTTTGTGATATTTATATTTAGTTTACCTGAAAATGTGAACGTTCTGGAGAGAACACTGCTATAAATAACATGAAGTAAATTCCATATTCTTCCAGAGACACAGATGCTCTTTTTGTGATGGTAAACAAAGAGAGACGCTGTAACAAATGCTGATACAAACAGAAACGCAAAACAAACAAAAAAAGGCAGGAAAAGAGAAAGAGAGAGAGAGAGAGAGTCAGGGAGGAGGGCTGTTTTTGGATACATTTGTTTTATGTGTGAATGCGACACAGCATTGGAATGCATTGGACCAGAATACAGTTCTCCAGGGTTCGGCCGTAACACAGGAATGTTTCGGAGCATAGCTGCACTCATCCGTCAGCGCTGCAAGCCCACCCGCCTCCTCCCTCTACATTAGCTGCTACTTATTGCACTGGCATTAGCAGAGAACTGGAGAACACAGCTAATAAATTACTTTGCTTTCAATTATTTTCCCTCCCATATTTCAGCCCAAGGCATGTAAAGTAAACAGTGCGAGAACGAGAGGGGGAGAGAAAGAGGTTTTCTTAAATCGACCCCAGTAGCTGAGAGCCTCAGTGCAGTTGAGCTTGTAAGAGTTTATATGGCGGTGCTGCATACTGTCACTTTTATGAGTGTCTGTAGTCCATGAATTCTGCTCTAATGTAAACCCATAAACTCCCAGCACTCACGGTGGAGAGAACAGAACAAAAAAACAGTCGGTTCAGGAAATATGCGCTTATTGAGTTTCATAAAATTCGAAAACTTTTGTTCGTGCTTTTAAGTTTTACATTTGAGGAGGAAAACAATGGAAAATCAATTGAGAAAGTAGACAAAGTGAATGTTCTGAGTGCCCTTTTATATGCTCTGCTCCCTCTGATAGTTAATTGTGGATGAGGAAATGTAGGGAACGTAATCTGATCTCAGGTCAGGGCTTTTGGGCAGCAGCCTCCCGTTACAGTGGACGTTCCCACCGTAAAGCTGCTCGAACCTCTGCTCAACTGCACAATAATCATCCCTCAAATATTCACTAATCTTTCAGATTAACCACAAAGCAATTCTTCTCTCCTTCTTTTCCACATCCTTCTTTCTAGTCAGACCAGAAGGAATGCCTGAAAAGTCTTCTATAGCTTAATAAATTCACTCCTCACACATTTGGACACGAAACTCAAAACCCATAGAGCGGCCTTCGGGAAAGGATACCCTATGCGATTCAACAGCTCTACAATTATATCAGAGGGAAGAGAAAATAAAGAGTTCTGTGTGGAAGAATATCCATAACCAGTAAAAAAAAAGCTCTTTAGTGATGATGAAAGCAGACAGACTGATGGTATTAGAAAACGGAAAGAATATTTACATGTATAATCCAGTGGTATGTATACAGTGGCCCCATTTATTGTACCACACACGCGCACGCACGCACACACAGTTTCCAGAAAACACAACCATTTTCAACAATGACAATAATGCACCAAATCAGCATATCAGAATGATTTCTGAAGGATCATGTGACACTTACTGCTGAAAATTACAGGATTAAATGACATTTTACAATCTATCAAAATAGTAAACAGTTCATTTAAACCAGGGGTGCCCAATCCTGCTCCTGGCGATCGACTGTCCTGCACAGTTCATCTCCAACCCTAATCGAACACACCTGCCTTTAATTTTCAAGTGATCCTGACGTGCTCTGAAGACCTTAATTGGTTGCTTCAGGTGTGTTTAATTAGGGTTGGAGATGAACTGTGCAGGACAGTCGATCGCCAGGAGCAGGATTGGGCACCCCTGATTTAAACTGTAATAACATTTCACAATATTTGCCTTGTATATGCCTTGTGAGCATTACTACAGTACTTATTTTGAACGGCAGTGTATATTAACAAATTATAGCACCCAATTGGCATTTATTGTAAAGAAATATAGCAAACTTTTCAAGTTTTTTGGCTTTAAAATATAAAACAATAAAGACAAAACTATTTGGACACTTACTTTATGCCACACTTAAATGTATCGATGTAACTGCATTAAAGATAACAGAATTTCAGTACAAATAATGAATTTTATTGTGAAAAAATATAGCACACTTTTGCAAAAAAAGTTTAAATCATTATAACATTAAAACAAAACCTATTTGGATAGTTGTACTACATGAGAGATGTACTATACAATAGACTGTGCATATTCAACATTACTTGTAGAGCACTGAACGCACTAATAAATATACAACAAAATGGTGAAATGAGACTTGCCAAATGTGAAACATGTTTTATGTGATGAGCTAACACCTGGAGGTCACTCTGCATGGACACTCAATGGAAACTGACTTTACTAAAAATGACCCAAGGACAAGCTGATTAAAAGTAATTGCAAAAATGGCTCAGAAAAGCAAAGTTATAGTTCTGAGAACACCTCGTGCATTATTTAGATTCATCTAGGTTTGACATTTTGTTATCTAATGCAATGACATTCAGGCATTAAGTTTGATTAAGTGTCCACACTTTTAGGGGCCACTATGCTACGCTGGTATTTTGGACATCACAGTACAGACTTTATTATTATCAGGTGGTGCTTTTGTAGAAATAGCTAGAACCTATGGTGTAATAAATTCAAATGAAGGATCACAGCTACCTCTGATGGTGCTTTACACATATTGTCAACAAGTTCCTCCACACCCCAATGCCTCTCACTCTTTCATTTTATACATATTCCACTCCTTTGTCATTACTCAGTGTTTCTGAGTTTCAAGTTAAATGCCACTTTCCTCAGATAACTGATACCGATCTCCTGCACATGGGACCTGTTTACACTGGCGCAGCTGATGGATCTTGTGCAGCCAATGCACCTGCACACACACACACACACACATACGAAAATACATACACACATGCTCTGAAAGTACTCTCATGTACACCATTAAAGGTTTCATATTTTGTGTGTGTTTGTGTGTGTGTGTGTGTGTGTGTGTGCGTGTGTGTGTGTGTGTTCACTCCCTGACATCAATCTGGCTACTGGCTGAGTCTGTACAGATGGGACTGATTACTACACACACTCTCCACAGGTAGAACACACTCTACATCAAACACCAGCAGAACATACACGCATACATACATATGTACCGAGTGCACTACATCACATGGAACGACACACATATTATATGCTCTTCATCAAACATTAAAGCATGCCAGCACACTTGCACACATGCGCAGATATTTTCATTGTGCTCTCCTTTAAAGAAGGAAAATGTGAGGTTTTCTTTTAGGAAGAGAATCAGCCAGGCTAGTCCTCCAGAAAATATTTATTTAAAATAATATTTACACTTTACAAATAGGTTATATATGTTTATATTAAAGCTAACAAGACATAACAATGAACAACACGTTTACAGCATTTAAAGTCTGCGTGAACCGGAAGTTGCAAACGACTTTTCTCCAGTGCTGTGACGTATTTCCCAGTGAAACGGAATATTGAACAGAGGGCAGGGTTTTACTCTAGCGCTCCTCCTCTCCATCTCTCACTCATAGCAGACTAACGGTTTGAGGGGAGTGGTTAAGGGTTTCCCAGCCCAAGTCCTCAAACCTACGTCATCAGAGAAGGGACGCCATTCCAGACCGGAAGTAACTTTTCAGACTTTGATTAAAGATTACGACGGCAAACAATTTTTTTCTGTGTTTTAACTTGCACGGATTAGTTGTTCACCACAAGACTAGTAATAGTCCCGACTAACTAACTAGTCCCGACTGAGCCTGGGTTCTCCCAAGGTTTTTTTTTTCTCCATTAGGTCACCTGATGGAGTTTTAGGACACCATTAGGTCACTTGATGGAGTTTTTCGGTTCCTTGCCACTGTTGCCTTTGGCTTGCTCAGTTGGGGATATTTTGGGGATATTTAATTTTATTCTATCAATCAATAAATTCCACTAGAAACAAACTTTGTTGTATTATTTTATTTTAATACTGTGAAGCTGCTTTGATACAATCTGTATTGTGAAAAGCGCTATACAAATATACTTGATTTGATTTGATTTGATTTAATATGCGCTAACAAAGTAAATAGGGTCAATTTTGATTTCAGTTGGACTTTAATCATCTTGCTTAATGTTAATATATACATACATTTTAATATTTCATGTTTTATGAATTAATATTAATTACTGATGAAGGATAGGATATTGATAAACCTATTAATATGCTGTAAATATTGCTCATTGTTATTTCATGATACATAATGCATTAACTAATGTTAATGTAATTAACAAAATTAACCTTATTGTATGGCTACAAAAAAAAAAACAAACAAAAAAAAACTATGCATATATATTGTAGTACCAGTAGATTATCATTCAGTGTTTTACTGTTTGCTAATGCATAAGAAAACCATACCAAGCTCCCTGTTTCTCATCTGGTAACTGGATGCATAAGAGCATCCAAACAGCATGATTTACAAGCACTGTTACTGCCAGCAGTATAATCATTTATTATTCTCTGCATGCTTGCCAAGATCCTCTCTCTCTCTCCACACACACACACACACACACACACACACACACACACACACACACACACGGAACATATACCACCAGACCTTTGACGATCTGAGTGTTACACTTTTTGGGGTGGTGTAGGCTAGTAGTTACAAATCTAACTGGCTAAAGGTTTAAACCCAGGACTACCATTACCTAGCATCATTGGATCTATGAGCCAGACTTTCAAGCCACTTTTGGATTAATATAGATCAGTCATCATGAGACAGAGAATAAAATGATGAGAATTATATCTGTAAACAATTGATGTACGAATGAAATACCACCCTCATAAATAATTATGATGATTAAATGAAATATGATTGAACTTTTTTTGGGGGGGAGGGGGGGGGGGGGGGGGGGGGGGTTGCTGCAGTGATTTACGCCAGATTTGAATCCCAACTCTAAAAATCCAACCAACAAAAAGCTGGAGTACTTATACCCACGTACTTATACCCACATCCAAATATATGTCTCTGTCTCTATATCTTTTTTATTTTTCAAAATATTATCCCTCTTCCTTTTCGGATTTATTACTTTAAACTGTCACGTTTAACAGAACTAAAGAAAACAGAGAGAACGAAGGACTGAAAAGGGAAATGGGAGACTATGCCGTGAGAACTCAGCGGTCCTGTCATTTATTCAGAGAGAGATTGTTAAGGTTTGTCTTATTCTTTTTTAAGCACCTATTAAAACATTGTTACACACCTAATAGTTGCTGCTTGAAACCTGTTAAAGAAACATCAACTTAGTGAATCAGGTCATGTCTATCTATGAATAATAAGATGAAGACCTTATTTGGAATAAATTACTTAACTGTTTTTTAATCTTTCCAAACTAGCCATTGAGTACATGCATGCATCTTTTCTGCACACATGTTTCTGTATTTTAGAACTGCTTAACTGTTTAAATAGCATAGAAGGCCATTTAAGGACTCTGAGATATTTTCCTTAACATAAGGTTTCTGATTTCCTGGTAAATTAAATCCTATTTGCTTTGAATCCCCTCACCAACATGCACATGTAGGTTTCTAATGAGGTCTCATGATATCTTGCAATTTCCCATTTCAGACACCCTCCAGAGAAGCATTTTTCGTCATTTCACAAGGGCCTCAGTACAACTGATGCAAACACCAATTTAATAAAACATAATTTAAAATGATGGATCTCAGGTTACTCTGAAACCCTGCCAATGTGACAAAGTAAAAGAGGAAGGAAAAGCGAAAACGAGAGAGAGAGAGAGATGTTTGTAATGTCTCAATAAAACGTATGTTCAGAGTTTAAAAGTCCCTTGTGCTTGTAGGTCATTTTGCTAAATAAAAGCAAAGAGGAAGAGAGAGTTTTCAATAGTACATAGGAGAATTCTCACATTTCGTGAGCTCACAGACATGCTACTCTGAGCAACGGAACTTTGACAAATCTGTGACAAATCTATTCAGTGAGCTTTAAACATGTATTTCACATGTCTGTTAATCCCACCAGCCTACAACACAACACCTGAAAGAACAAGTGAGGGGCCAGTCGTCAAACCAACCGAAATAAATGTATTTAGCACCTGCTCTCTAAAACCGTGTCCTAACCAGGGCTAACATGATAAAAAGACAACTTAGCTATTTCTTTCTTTTGAACCTTTTGTTGCTCGCTTTGCAAATTTTTTCTATTTCTGCAAAGTTGAACTGGGTTGTGTTTCCCGAAAGCATCATTAGCCGTCTATGGTCGCAAGTTCCTTCGTTCTCAGCATAGTTCAACGAGTCCGTGTTTCCCGAAACCATCGTTCCAACGAACATTCGCAATCCAAACTGCATCCAAACTGCAAATCCAGAGTTGTGTGTTTGGAACGACAGCTCTCGACCTGTGGTTAGAAGCAGAGTTTCTTCTTTACAAGACATGTGGGCTTAATAAATCATTATCTTGAGCAAAATACATTCAGTACAATCTATATCTTTTATTTCGAATATATACAAATGTCATTAACATATTTAAGTTTGTCAAAAAATATAAAGAACCGTTTTTGAAAAGTCCGCATGTGCGTACGTGCTCTACGTAAGAATGAGCCTATGATTGAATTTGGAAATAAAGCAAAATAACTAAGAAAATGAGAATTAGTCCTCAGATGACATGTCCGTAATTTATAGAATTAATTTGATCTCAAACGTATTCATTAAAATAAGTAATTACTCCACCACCTGTGTGACATCATTACCAACGTCGTTGAAAGACAAATTTGCGACGGTAAGGTTTCGGGAAACAGTCGTGACTAGCTAGTTAATTTCTTCAACGATGCATCGCACTACGGTAGTTAAGCAGCGAGTTGCGTCATTGTTGCGTCAGTTGCGGGAAACACAACCCTGGGCAACTCCATCCACAGTGAAATCTTAAAGGGTTAGTTCACCCCAAAATGAAGAAATTGTCATGAATTAATCACCCTCATGTCATTCCATACCCGTAAGACTTTCGTTCATCTTCGAAACACAAATGAAGAAATTTTAAATGAAATCTGAGCAATCCACGCAACTACCACTTTGTTGCTTCGAAAAGTTCACAAAGAGATTGTAAAACTAATCCATATGAATTGAGCAGTTTCGTCAACATTTTCTGAAGAGATTTGATCACTTTATATGATGAACATATTGAATTTAGGCTTTTATTCACATATAAATATTGATCAGCGAACATAAACAGAATCTCAACCATACTTGCTTGACGTGCGAGAACAAACCACATTGGTTCTTGCAGAAGCTCAAACGTACTTGCGTAACATGAGAATGAATCTTATTGGTTCTTGCTGAAGCTCAAACGTGCTACATAACACAAAAAATGAACCTCATTGGTTCTTGCTGAAGCTCAAACGTGCTGCGTAACACGAGAATTAATCTTATTGGTTCTCGCACGTCAAGCAAACATGCTTGAGCTTCCGTTTACCACAACTGATCTGTGAGTTGATGAACGTGTATATGTGAATAAAAGCCTAAATTAAATCTGTTTATCATATAAAGTGATCGTGTCTCTTCACGGTAGATTAAACCACTCAATTCATATAGATTAGTTTTACGATCCCTTTATGAACTTTTTAAAGCGTCAAAGTGGTAGTTGTGTGGACTGTCAATGGAGAGACAGAAATGTCTCATATTTCATTAAAATATCTTAATTTGTGTTTAGAAGATAAATGAAAGTCTTACACTTAACTACACGAGGGTTATTAATTGATGACAGAATTTTCATTTTTGGGTGAACTAACCCTTTAATGTTTTTGATCGGACATGAAGTTCCAATATTGCATCTTAGCCCAGATGTTCTTACTATTAACTGTGGATCACGGGGCAAAGTAACATTAACCAACCTGTTAACAGTTTTCTGTGTGCCATAGAGATGTTGAAACCATTCAGGTTTATTATAAAAAGACATTGGACTGCTATCCCTGGTCTCACCCACAGCAGGGATTTTTAGAGGCAATTACACTGTCATAATATCAGAACAAAAATAATATTAAGTAGAGAAACAAATCTGCTGAAATGAAGCAGCCAAACCTCATAGCTAAATCAAACATGCTGAGAGAGTCCTGGGTCTCATCAGATCTCGCTCAGTGTTTACAGTGCTACAAGGCACCAAATGCTCAGTACTGTTACCAAAATGACCCTGACAGCTTTAAACCGGACCTCACATCTTTAAAAGGTCAAAGGCCAAATACTGTAAAATCATTTTTTACACAGCTCAAAACATGTCTCAGTCAACCAGGTCAAGTTTAAAGTGTTTCGCTCCTGGCTAAAGATGCAAATACTAGCGTTTTGAAGTTGTGACATCTGGAAAACATCAAGTCCTCAAGCTGTTCCTAAAAGGTAGGACTAATTTTAATTATACAAATTTTGCTCTGATGTTCGTGTTACTGTTGCTCGCTTTGTTTAACTTTCGCCGCCGCTTATATCGCCCTGCCATGAGTGCAGTGAACCCACAGAGTGGCGGAGCGTCCGTCGGCAGATCTTAAATCATCAGCAGATTAAAGACCGAGCCGATCGGTACCTATAAACTCTGACTCTGGCAAAACACACTGGATTGTGGGACTCTGGGGTGAGAGCAGTGGATTTGCTATGTTTTCCCAAGCACAGCTGAAAGGCTCATCAACAGCTCCCTGATGGTCTAAAGTAAAGCGTGTACACACACATACACACACTCCTGGCATTCTAAAGTGGAAGGTCCCACCAGGTCTTACCAACCCATTCCCAGATTCAGGCATACTCTATATAGAGACTCGGTTTCAAAATAGGCCAATCACAAACCAAAATTCTCTTGAGGCTCTGTGGGTGGGCAGAACAGAAGTTGTAAAATGTTTCTGACCTTTAAACACGGACATATGCAGAAATATGTTTATTTTTCTGTATTTCTGAGTGTTTGAAAGAAGAATTAACAGTATTCATAATCTTAACTCTGCCCTCTGACAGCTATTCACCCTGGATTCGAAATTGTACAGACGAGAGTATGGGCCCTATTTTAACGATCTGAAACGCAAGTGTCAAAGCGCAAAGCGCAAGTAACTTTGTGGGCGGGTCTCGGCGCTGTTGCTATTTTCCCGGCGGGATAAATGGCTCTTGCGCCTGGCGCAAATCTAAAAGGGGTTGGTCTGAAGTAGCTTCATTATTCATAGGTGTGGTTTGGGGCGTAACGTGAAATAAACCAATCAGAGCATCATCTCACATTCCCTTTAAGAGCAGACGCGCTTTTTCCTTGGCGTATTGCTATTATAACGGCGGATTTGCCAGGCACGCGCCAGGAGCGGTTCACAGCCGAGGAGAGCAACGCTCTCATCACGGCCGTAAAAGAGAGAGAAGTGACATTGGGGATGGAGAAACACACCCAAATTAGCTTCGGTTAAACAGGTATATAATAATGTGGGTAAATGTGTAAGCTACATGTATGCTTTTATAATAAATTATCTATCTATCTATCTATCTATCTATCTATCTATCTATCTATCTATCTATCTATCTATCTATCTATCTATCTATCTATCTATCTATCTATCTATCTATCTATCTATCTATCTATCTATCATCTATCGTTTGTAATAATATGATTTGCAAAAATGAAAACTGCTGCTTCTGTGTAGATTAGAGAATCAAAGTGTATGCGTGTTGTGCACGCTATACATTATGGTCAAGCATGCGCCCTTAAAATAGCATAATGAACAACGCGCAACGCGCCACTGACTTTAGACTAGGTTTTTTCTGGCCAGTGGCGCAATTGTTTTATGGAACAGTAAAATAGCACCAGGGATTGTTTGCGCCGGAACACGGCTCCTTTTTTTGCGCTGAACCGCCCAGGGAGCGCAAGTTCATTCCCTAGTTTAGCGACGTGCTTCTGTGGAGGGAAAAGCGCGCTTTGCGCGGGTGCAAAATAGGAATGAAACATGCGTCGGTGTACAAAGTCAATTGCGCTGGGTGCAAGATAGGGCCCTATGAATGGAGGGACTACTTTGGAGTGTGGGTCACAGTTATGACCTCTAAAGTCAATCACAAACTTCATACTATTGTGCTTTGGGCATAATTATATGACATTTCAGTAAAAAAAAAAAAAAAAAGCTTTCTGAGCCAAATCTAAGATGTACATTTTGATTGTTATGTTTAATGTCGGCATGCGGTGGAAGTTGTGATAGACCAGGGGTGTCCAATCCTGCTCCTGGAGGGCTACTGTCCTGTAAAATTTTGATCAGCTTGCCTCAACACACCTGTCTGGAAGTTTCTAGTATGCCTAGAAAGACCTTGATTAGTTGATTCAGGTGCGTTTAATTGGGGTTGGAGGCTTGGAGCTAAACTCTGCAGGACAGCGGCCCTCCAGGAGCAGGACTGGACACCCCCTTTTCTTCCCTATTGCGACGTACTGTATACGTACTGAGTGAAACGGCTTCTCGAACAAGAAAAAAAATTAGGGCGGGAAGAAGAGAAGAGAAGAGTAAAATTTGATTTCATGGTGACTTTAAACATGATTTGTGTGGCTGCATGTAGGCCAAAAGTATTTGCTGTCTAAATGCGATGTTTTATGAAACTTTTACGAACATCATTTGCATAAATCGGAGACTGGGAGTGTTTCGTTGAAAGCATCAGCTGTTTAATATATCAAAGCGCAGCTTTGTTCCTTCCCTCCAGTTTGCCTAAGATCTGATAACACTGTTATTTTACGACTTTATTGAAATGTTTTGCATTCAGCCATACTCGTTCTCTGGCGCAGAACATTCCCTCAGCTCACACAGAGCTTGACCCGTGCTGACACTTCTGCTCAGCCATGGTAAAAACATTTATCACTGGCCATACAGGGGTCAGAAGAGCGACTGACGGGTGTTACACATCTATCCTTCGAGCTCCCTCTCTCACTTGCTCTAGTTATCCCTCCCTCTCTCGCACTCTTTCAGGCTGGACATGAGGGAAAGAGACCTCAGCTGAAGAGAATTTGTTTTCATGAAGTCCTGCGGATATTTTTTTAAAAGGTCAAATGCTCCATCTGATGTTTTTTCTGTTCTTTACATGGTCAGCGGAGATAGAAGATGAAACATAGAGTAAGAAAGTGAGAAAGGGATGCTGACATACTGCAGCAAAAATGAACAACAGACTTGTCGAATAGGAAAACGATTCAGACATGCACTTTGGTCATCATGACAAATATATAAATGCACTACATTTATTTAAACTACATTTATTTAAAACTTGTTTGCCTAATATATGAAAAATTAAGAGGATAACACTCTAAATCACCTTCACTTGTTTTTAATTCCTTGCATGAATCTGACTCATTCAATTATGCCAATAAAACTGATTTTATAGAAGTTTTTCAGTTATAGAAACACAAAAATACACATACAAAAAATTGTTTACTGGCATAATTGAGTCATTAAAATTATCATCAAAAACAGAATGAGGCTTTACATTCATTAGTATTTTTCTATGTATCAAGTGCAACTTGAAAGGCATTATTATAAAAGTCTGATGTGTTTCGTAAATGTTGGCACAAAGAAACATACAGATTCCATAAAATGAGGTTGGAGGACAAAAATAACTAAATTTTCCTCAGGAATTTATGTCTGCTCGAACAAGTCCTTCTGTGGAAAGGAGGATAAAGATATTATGTAACATAATCGAATTAAAACACTCCATGACTTTGTTCATGCTTAATCGATGTTCTAATGTTGGCTTTATCTCAGGGGTATGAAACTCAATAGGACGGGCTTAGGATAAGAGCATAGGGCTCATAAATTTGACCACAGGGTGTATGTTTGTAATTATTTAGCCAAGTCTTAGTAAATGCAGATACTGTTGATACGGGTCAAACCAAGTGCCTTCGGTTCACACCCTCTTCGGGAAAGTGGCCAACATGTTCTTAAAGAGACTGTGGACTTTACACAGCATAAATGAATTAACAAACATCTGACCCGTATTCATCAAGGATTTGAACACTAAACCTGTGCATATTCATTGCGAACATCATCATCAGCAGCAGCTGTAACATTTCCTATAAACGCATAATCATTTCCCTCATAAATACCATCCGGCGTGTGTCACCATTGAGAGGTCTGTCAAAAGATGATCCTTCCTAAGTCTAAACACGGCCTTTACCCGTAAAGTATTAGAAGCGCCTCTGAGCGCTTTCAATTATCTCAATCACCTCCAAAGCCATCTGAGCTAAAAACACAGCAGTTTCACGTAACCACGAGAGGTTCAGAGAAGCTACACCTCTGTTCTTCATTAGCCATTAAAAGCCTGTTGTTTTTGTAGAGGGAATAAGTGACCTAAAGGGGCATCGTTATGGCTTTGCGGTTTCAGTTTGAACGTAAAGCCGTGCTGGATTACCTCCCTGAGAAGCACCAAGCCCCATTCCATCCAGCTGACTCACAACCCAGCCCTATACATCTCTCCAGCTCTCTTTCTCTAATATATGAACAGCTGTGATTGCTTTTATTATAAGCTAATGCATAAGTTTCTTCCTGATTTTTGCATGCTAGTGAGACTGGTAAGATCATTACTGGGGAAAAAAAAATGAAACCAGAAAGGTTTTCAGAAAGGAAAAAATAATCTAACCACAATTGAATAAAGCATAGCTAAATAAAACAATTTTCAAAACTATGAAAGTTTTGCCTAAAAATATTAAAATTTTGTTATTGAGCTATTTAATAACTTGTGTTAAACAATATTAAATGGATGAAGCCTACTACTGTAATTATGATTATTATATATATATTTCGCTGAGAAATATGATATGAATATGACGTCAGAACCTGGAAGTTTAATTCGCCATTGGTTCCTTCAACATTTTCCTATAGGGGGTTTTATAATGGGGGTTTTCAATCTATGAGTAAAATAAAGCCTGTTGTAAACATAACTTGATGGTACTTTGATGTTTTTGTTCTACAACGTACAGTGCACACACTCACACCCCAAGCTGTCTTATTTACAGTGTACGTTTTTAAAAATGAAAATAACTGCTTTAAAATTCACGTTTTCGGTATGGGTGTAAGTAATTTACATTGTAGAACTAAACGTCAAATAATCAAGTTATGTCTACCACAGGCTTTATTTTACACATAAACCGAAAAGCCCCATTATAAAACCCCATACACTGTAAAAAATTATTGTTGGTTTAACTTAAAAAAGTAAGTTACCTGGTTGCCTTGAAATTTTGAGTTCATTAATACAATGAAGGAGATTGGTTTAATAAATAGAAACTCAAAATATTATGTTATCTTAACCACATTCATTATCTAAGTTGATTTGACAAAAGAAAAAAGTTACAGTAACAAATCATGAAAATAATTTTTTTTACAGTATATAGGAAAATCACAAAGGAACCACCAGCATATTAGTCTTCTGGGTTCTGACGTCAGCCCTGCACCACTCTATTCATTCTTGCGTGGTTACGTGATGTCCGTAAATACAGAAAACAAGGCTTGCTACTACAGTTTTTGGTCAATAGAATTTGAACTATTCAGCGAGCTAGAATTTAACATTGACAGTTCTTCTTAACAACAGGAATTACATTGTCAAAGCAAAAAGTAACCTTGAAAAGTGAAGAGTGAAAAAGTGAATGTGACCAAGCCTTGTCAAAACAAAATACGAACCACAGCAGCAGATATGATAGGCTACTTACTTGGTCAGGTGACATATTTTTCTGAAATTTGTTTTTTGGGAAATTCGTTTGACTATCAGTAGAGTTTGATGTAGAGTGATACACCTTATATAGGCCTACCCAACCTTTTTTCGGATCATCAGTCATAAAGCTCTGAAAACACTGGTTACAAACATGAAGATGTACCTTTAATTTCACCAAGCAGACTGATTGCTCACTAACACATCCACCACCACCCCCCAGAGAAAACCAAAGGTGGAATTTATCACCCAAACCAATCATAACCAATCATATTCAATCATCCAATCATAACGCGATGGAGGCATTGCTTCCTCTCACGTGACTTTCTCCCATTCATTCTCTATTACCCCCCACCAATCCCACCCCACTTTAGGCTGTTAAAACTTAATGGGCTCAGGGGAGGCAAGAGAAAACTGCGTTTTTGCACCCTTGAAGGGAACTTCGGGAAGGGGACGCCATAGGAGCGTTCCAAACGAAAGTGAACAACTGAATCCCTTCACGAAGGGCCCTTCCACAGGTCCGTTCGCGAAGGGAACATGCAATGGTCACTTCAAGGAAATAAATTAATAATGTATGGTCAGGTTCTGCCATTGAGTGAGTAGGGCATAGAGATGCTCACTTCCATTTGGAATCTGAATTGAGATCCATGCCGAATTTCTTGCGATTGGCTGGAAAATCAGTAAAGCGTTATATAAAATTGAAATGGAACTGGTGAGACTGCAGGCTGTTTTGCCTTTAGCTTACAACTCAGGTTTGCTTTGAAAAAATACGTTAATGTGTAGCCTATCTATCAGGACTTTAAAGAGCGTGATAGACGCAGGCAGGGGGCCTGTATTTAGACAGCCGTCAGTAGTTCAGAATTTGAGAGCAGCTCTCTGACTTCACAGACTTTGAAATGTTAAACTTTCAGTGGCTGAAGTGTTTAGATTAGCGAAAGTGATGTAAATAGACGTGATGAAATATGTAAGTGAGCTGTAAACAGTTCTTTTTATCTTCAGGCAGCCGTGTGTGCGTTCATGTGCATGTGCAGAGCGTATTTGTGTGAGCCACGCATTAAACATGCGCAACTCGCGCTCGCACCAAATCTATTCTTTACAGTTTGTTTTCTTTTTCCCTCCAAAAATGTAAATGATGTCTAGCTGCTGTTTTTTATTATATGCAGCCGAAGAGTGGGCGCACGGCTTCCGTGGCAGGTTTTGCTGATTAATTTCCTGAGGTCAGGGCTATTGCGCTGTGCTCAGTGATGCAACATGGACTCACAGACAGCCAGAATATTCTGATAAAACCTGCATGGAATAAACTGCATGGGCATTTGCACTCAGCATTTAACGTATCTTCTGTGTAGATGATCAGTAAAATGGGCCTAAGCATAGTTTGTTATGCATTATCCTACACTAAAACGATTTCTTATCACAACTTTTTATCTTTTGTCAAATCAACTTAGATAATTAATGTGGTTCAGATAACATAATACTTTGAGTTTCTATTTATTAAACCAATCTCCTTTGTTGCATTAACTCACACTTTTAATTTCAATGAACTCAAAATGTTAAGGCAACCAGGTAACTTAATTTATAAAGTTAAACCAACAATAGTTTTTTTTACAGTAGTTAACATTTCCTTCTTGTGTGAGATGGGGAATTAAGCCAACGTCTAAGCTTACACGACACCTTCCAAACACCTCACACATGAATATACACTCCCATTAAATCAGTCGATTGTTTACTCTTTAGCCTACTCGTGACTGTTTTTTTGCTCCAGGTTTTTCAAACAAGTTAAAAACAATGACTCAGAATATAAAGGGTGCCAAATTTACTAACAGCTCTCAGCAAACACACCTGAACCCGCTAAACTAAGTCTATGGATCACTTGAAAATGACAGGTAGAACATGATTGGAACTAAATTCTGCACGAAGGTAGGAGTAAGGCTGAGCGCCTCTGAAGTAGCTGGATTGCAATTGTACGCGCTCTCGCCACCAGGTGGCGCGTATTGAGCGCGCAACAGATGCGCACCAGAGTCCTTGTCCAGCTCTGATCCACTGAGAGTGTTTCTGTGCGTCTCACTCTAAGGAACCTGCAACCTGCATCTCATCTTATCTTGTGTGGGGTGACGTCACAACAGAGTTCCCGAGTCAACAAATTAGAGTTAGTGAAAATGTACTGTTTATTTCCATTAAAAAAACAATAGAGGGGAAATGAGAATTTGATGTATTTTTAACATTTAGCCTAAATCTTAAAAAGTTGCATGCGAGCAGAACAGTTGAAATCGAAGTAGGCTACACATGTAATTTAAACCATTTTGTCTATTTTCATTTTAAACTAAATTATTTTTTATTTCTCTCTTATATACACAACTGTGAGATTACGTGAATTTTTTCTCATTCGCAGTTTACGCTAACCTAGGTGTGTTTGACCCCAAGAGGAAACGTTTATACCAAGAATTTCCACCGCGCTTCAGTTCGTATCAAAGAGAAGTGCTCGAACTTCTTGAATTCACCTTTCCCGTGTTACTAAAATGAAACTCGTGCTCTTAATCTGTCTTCACTGGGGTCGGGGTGACAAATTGACTAATGGTTTTGGTACGTTTAAAACTGGTCTCTCATTTCTTTCTCGCAGAGAGCACAAGTTAAAGGTGACAGTTGTATATTTACCTTAATTAATACAAAGTGAAGCTTGATTTGTTGCCGCCCCCACCTCGCACAGAAGCTCACTTTAAACAAGAATGCTTCGACTTTATGCTTTATTGATGAGAGCGTTTATTTAATTAGACTTTTCTAAGCTCAGCTTATAAGTGAAAACTTCTTTATAATAATAATAATAATTATAATAATGTGGAAAAGGTAGGCTGTTTTTCATTGTAGCATATTTAATGCAAAATGTTCCCATTTTAATTTTTTAGATTTTTCTCTTTCCTTCTGCTGATTATCAGCGCGCAAGTGGTGGAAGACCTTTATTGCCAACGTAAAAGTTTCAAAAGTTGCAGTGGCGTTCAGTTCAGTCCTCGAGCATGTATGCCTGGGATAAAAGTCTGCATGTGTTTGGTCCTTCAGCGTTGAGGGCTGCTGTACCAGTGGAGGAAACTTCACTTCAGTATTTTGGGGGTTTGGCTGTGTGACGTCGCGGGTTGGGTTACAATAAAGAGGCGGTTTGACTTTGGGACCGCAAGACAGAGCTAGAGTAAGACACAGAGAGAGAGAGTTTCTACCCCGAGTAACCAAATACTTACAGCGCACAACCGCTGGACCACAGCTGTGCGAACTTCAGGGTTTTCCCGTGTCTCTGCTGCGAGAACATGCTGAGGAAGACGAACATTTCTCCGATGCGCCTGAGAGTTTTGCACTGAATTTAAAAACGCTGTGGGAAAACTAAGTGACTCTAAAACTTATTTTGGATCGCCCTGCTTCACCAAGACCTGGTAAATATTTTCTGGCTTTTTGGAATATTTCTGACAAGCTTTTACTATTGCACTGTCAATGATTTCCTGTACAAGACGTAGCCTAAACTACAAATGTGTAATGTTCAAGTGCATTTAAGAATGAATTAGTAAAGCGAGAAATTGCTTGTAAAGCATGACGGGTAGCCTACAACTTGTAACACTTCAGCTGTTTAAAGAAAATTCTTGAAACAGTTGTTGAATTAACTTCATTGCAATGTCTAAGTAATTTGTTGCTTATTGCAGATAAAAGTCATAGCAAAGTAACTAATGTGTAAATGATGGTCTTTAATCGTGATCGGGTCAGTGATCAACAGGTGGGATGCGCATTGCAAATTCTTATTAATTATAAATTATGTCAATACGTTTAAAATATTGTTGTGGGAATAAAATAACTTGTTTACAATACATACACGTTACTCAAACAAAATTAAGATTCACAAATGTCGTCTGTGGAAAGCCTTGAAGCTGCTCTCATGTCACCCAATGTTTTTCGTTTAAAAACTGTAACAAATTCGTTCACGTAAATTGTAATCTTTAGATTGTATTATGCATATGTAGAAAACTTTCTTTTTTCGAAGCCATGCGAGGCCTTGTGGTCGGTGATCTCGAGTCGTGGTTCGCGTGTGGTTTGAATGGTTTTACAGTGATGCTCGGTGTTGAGAAAATTAGCAGTTATTCGTTTGTTTCGGTTTATTTTAAGCGCTATTCGTTCACCTAACGTCTTCCGGAAGCATCAAAATGGTCATAAATAAAACAAAATATATTTTGTCTCCCAGAAAAATCCAGTAGGTACAATTAATCATAAACGGCTGCGACCTTTTTAATATTTAATAAAACGAAACGTCATTCCTTTTAAAATAATATGGACTAAGCCTATATTTGTTTTTTTGTTTTAAATAATACGGGCATATTTTAAAATATGCCAATGTATAAATAAATATTTTTCTTGTCCCATAATGATTTTATTTTGCATTTAAGGTGTTCTACAATACATAATCTAAATCTACCCAACAATTGAAATATTTTAGATATTAATAACGATTGGCATTTTAGCCTAAAATATTAATGTTAAAATGGTTTTGCCATAAATTAATGACCACATCTGTTGGATGCCCCCTGTCAGAAATGACTCCTATAAAAACATTTAAGGTATAGGCTGCACAATTTGTTTAATTTCTAGAGAGAAAATGCAACGAATTTCGACATTGCATCAGTTCAAAGATTAGGCATTTAAAATTAATAAGTATTTTAGTATTTGTACTGTGACCTTTTCAGCTTTAACTGTTACGTGTGTTGATCTGATTACACAAAGTACATCAGCATGCATCTGACAATATGCTCTAGCCATTATTCAGTACTTTCAAATATTACACTGTCAATTATTTTCCTTATGATATAGTACAGACACATGCGTATTACATCAAACTGAAAACACAATAAGCGCTAGGCCTTCTCCACAATACTTACATATATTTGTATATTTAGTCAACTGTTTTGGCGGTGCTTAATGAATGGTGTGTTTCCCTCTCTCCAGGGTTAAGTGATCACATCCTCTCAGGGGGCTGCGCGGAAAAAGGAAAACATACACTTACTTGATAATCGTTGGACAATTGACCAAAGACTCGTCGTTAACGCATGAGCCTCGAGACCGTGATTAAATCCTGTAATACACGTCGAGATTTCTCTGTGATCTCCATACTCGCGACAGGCGCACATTCACACCTACCGAGAGATAAAACACTTATGACCTCCTCGCGCTCAACGCGCAACTGATGAAAGCTGAGCAATCACAGTTATTGATAAGGAGGGTTACTGAGACAGAGGCACTTGCCATGCGTCTGACAATATTTTGAAGTATTTACACACTGATGGGTGTTTACAAATGCATGGATGTTTCAAATTAGGCTTAACAAATCAGATTTTACTTTAGGCCTACAATATGTTTTGATATATATATATATATATATATATATATATATATATATATATATATATATATATATATATATATAAAATGTTTCACTACATTTTGAGGGGGACGTGTCACATTTGAGATCTGTATCCCAGGGTGGATGGGGGTAGCCGACCACGAGCTCAGCAAATTGCGGTGTGATTTTTGAGACTCTTTCACCACCTTGTCTGGGATAAACGTCTTTAGCCCCACAACACTGATTCTGCCTGGCGTGGGGGACAAAATCTGGGAGATTTATCCAGACACAGCGCGCAAATCCGACTAATTAGCCAACAATGTACCGGAAAAAAATGTCCAAGCACTTGTGAAATCCCACAATTCAGAAATGTCTAGTCCCCCCCAAAACTTTCAACTGGCGTTAGATTTAGCGGTTAAGCAGATAGTTCCCTAACACATTCCCCTCCTGCACTCGTTTTAAAGGTATGTAGACTTCAAAGGGTTAAGGGTACGAGCCTGTTCTCGGGAGCGAGTCCTGATCTCCTCTAATGACCCCCGTAAGTAAAAGTCAATTACTTCTGCGTCATGATCAGAGCGTCCAAATCCCCGGGGGAGCTTTGAGCTTCAGAAAGACTAATTAGGGCTATTTCACTTTTTATTTACCGCAGATCAGACCCTCTCCGCTTCACGATGAGTATTCAAGACAGAAATACACACAAGATAAGCATCGTCATTTACATTTCAGAATTTTTAGCTAAAAAAATTCTAGAGATGTGATTTACTTCCTTTTTTCTTTTCTTTTTTTTTTACTTTCTTGACCTTTAGAAACATGACACATAGGCTATGACTTAAAATTTTGTACAACATTTGCAGCGCTTTGACCTCATCCATCATAACTAGAACCATATCTGGCATAGACTAGTTTTGTTTTCACAGTAATATAACACACAACACACTGTTTCGTTTCACGTGGTACTTATAAAAGTGTGTGAAAAAAAAATTCTCCAGACGATATGAGTAACACTGTATACACATACCAAGCCTGTTTGTTTGAGTGTGTGTGTGCTTGTAGTTCCTGATGAGACAAAGAGGAGTTATTGTGCTTTGTGTCTGTTCTCATCCAACCTGATTAAACAGTTGAGGCAGATATGTCACCTACTGTCTTTCGTCTTCATGGCCATAGGCATATTTTCGGTATTCAGAAGACGCCCACACCAAAATGTACGCACACATACACTCATCTGGCAGGCTTGAGCATTGCTTTGTGCTCATGTTGAAGTGTGCTCTTTCAATATGTCAGACAAGGTGTCTCACTTGACATGTGCAGTTTATGTCTTGACGTGAGTGTGTGCGCGTTTTTCTTTTTCTTTTTAGGGAAGTCCCTTCAGCCTGTAAGGACCTAAAACAAACTGTTTCCAAGTAACGCATAATACAGGCCTATACTATAACAGAAAATGTAAACATAGTGAGCATATTCTCAATGGATGTCTGCAGGTGTATTATTTTTGAGACATTGTGTTATTTGCTCTTACTTTACTCATTTCTCTTTCTGTCTTTGTCTCCAACAGAAACTTTCTGGAATCAGACATGGGCAGTAAGACGCTCCCAGCACCCGTGCCTCTTCATCCCTCTCTGCAGCTGGCGAACTATTCCTTCCTTCAGACCTCCAACGGGTTGCATTTGCCCGCCGACCACATGCCCAGCATATATAGTTTCAGTGCTCTGCATGCCGTCCACCTGCACCAGTGGACTCTGGGCTACCCACCGTTCACTTTGCCCCGCTGTACCTTCTCCAAGCTGCCTGGCCTGGTGGACGCCCGCTTCCCTCTACCTTCAATCCCTCTGTTCCCCCATCTCGTCCAGCCCACCAAGCAGGAATCCCCCGGTTCTGGTTCTGGAGCATCCAGCAAAAGCAAACCTCGTTTTGACTTTGCCAACCTGGCAGCGGCCGCCACGCAGGACGACGCCCTGAAGGCGGAAGATCTGAGCATTAACAATGGGCATGTTCGCTCGCCCTCGTTGGGCTGCCTGCTGGATGTGGCCAAGCTCTCCTCGCCGGAAAGAAAACCCAGCCGGGGACGACTTCCGTCCAAGACGAAAAAGGAGTTTGTGTGCAAGTTCTGTGGCCGCCACTTCACAAAGTCCTACAACCTGTTGATCCACGAGCGCACGCACACAGACGAACGGCCGTACACTTGTGACATCTGTCACAAGGCCTTCAGGAGGCAGGACCACCTGAGAGACCACAGGTAAGGATTTACAGCTGATCTAGAAACACATTCCTGCTTATACCTGCCCATTCATACATAAAGCGTACAGTAACGTAAACTCCTGCCCACCCACAAACTCCCAACCTCCTGCAGATTCTGTTCCAATCATGACCTCATCATGCATTACCGCACCTGGTAATACTCTCCCATCATTCCAGTTAGAAAATAACAGGGTATAATGTTAAATACTTGTTATAAAAAAAAAAAAGTTTATATGCACACATATAAATGCAAATATTAAATGTTATGCAGATTTTTATATAAAATAACAATTTGAGCTTTGAGTTAATGTGGTTAAAGTTAAGCCTCAAGCACAACAGATGCAGAAAAATCAGTTTTGTTTTAAACCACACCTGCTCGGGTGATTTATGACATTCGATATTCCAGTACTATAAGAATGATCTAAATTAGTTGAGACATGCTGAACGATCTCTTTCAGTTCTTCAGTAATGATCTTGGCTCTTTTCCTCACTGACAATTATCGCTAGATATGCATCATGTATGAGATTTAATTAACATTTGCAGACCCAAAGATTTGTCATGACAAGGCCGATATAACTACTGCACTAGCTTCAATTTAAAATTGCCATCATTTCAATAGTTCACATTTTTGGCAGAATACTAAAACGCAGGATCTGTAATCCTAGAAAAATGCTCAGACCACTTTAAAATCTGTAGTTTAAGTTCTAAACATGCTTACATCCATTAACAAACCGCAACTATTCTCTCTCTCTCTCTCTCTTTTTTCTGAAGGTACATCCATTCCAAAGAGAAGCCATTTAAATGCCAGGAGTGTGGAAAGGGTTTCTGTCAGTCCAGAACTCTTGCTGTCCACAAAACATTACACATGCAGGTCAAGGAGCTCAAACCAGCCAAGATAAAGTGAGGGCATCTTCTTCAATCAATGGGGACACTATAAAACAAAACCTAGTGACTCCAGCCAAAAACATTGTCATTCCAAGGCCACGGAGACTCCATCTGAGGGCCGTGGACCTCTGCGCACGGCTTCACGCACCAAAGATGGATTAGGCTTGACCAAAAGAGCTTCCTGAAAAGGCATCCTTCCATAACCTACAGCCATGATGCCTTAAAGTTTGACTGAAACAAAGGAATGGAGAACCCGAATGAGAAATCACGGGACTGAGCAGAAGCTTTAACATGGATTTAAGACAATCAAACTGATTGATTTGTTTAAGAAAGAACAAATAAGCAAGAAGAGCGCCGACACCAAAGAGAACAGCTATAGTGAGATCTGTGATTTTAATCTGCACTGCTCCATTCCGAATGATCTGTTGTTTTATTTTTGTACACAGTGATTTTTCTAGATATTGTTGACATTGTCGTTGATGAAGGCAGACTCTTCGGACCTATGCAGTTACTGAGAGCCCACCAAAGCTCTCGCATTTAAAACCCAAAGTCAGTCGAGCAATCATTCCTTCTCACCAAAGACCTTCAATCATGTAATTCCTCCTTTTGTACAGATTCCTTTTTGTATAACTGATATTTGGCACTTTAATCTGATTATTGTTTATTTACATGTATCACTGGATTCCTTAAACTTATTTTTGAAAATAAATAGTCATTTCTGTATCAAATGCATGTTTGTCGTAATGCAAATCCTAACCATATATAAAATCCTTCTCAGCACGTTTTTTGAAATGTTAAATCTGGTGATACATGGGTACAACGGGCACAAATAAAGGGACTAATTCAACATTCAACATCTTCACAGACTAATTCAACATTAAACAAAAAGCAGGGATAAACAATGTGCTCTACACTCGACATAATAAATCAATAAATAATGATCTGCGGTGTGTAGACATGGATTGACTTCACAATGGCCTGGGGGACGACATCTGCTGCTGTCCTCATGAGCATCCCTATTCTTTCTCTGAGCTTTAGATCAGAGGGCATGAAAGTTCATGTTTCATAGAGATCAGAAATCAGTGTAAACAGACACACCTGCAAACACAATTCAGAGGTTAAATGGGGAGTTTAGAGAGACAAAAAAAGACTTGTTCTAGAATTATCAGGAGTGTTAGATCCTTTACTCGGCACAAACTCTAACTAAACAAGGTGAACTTGGGCAGATCTATTTTTAAACTCCAGAATTAGCAGCAGAAAGCTTCAAAGAACAAGGATCATCAGAGCCAGTCATTCTTACAGGCCCAGATGAATTGGCTCATTACAGAAACAGCGTTTCTCAAGCGGCGCTCGGACCCACGCACAATTTAAAAACACAAATGGGGAAGAATCTTTAAAAACTCACCATTCCAAATTCAGACCACAACATCAGATTTATTGCCTCTGCTATGATGAGCAAAGTGCCAAACACTTTCACAACATCTGTGATACAGTTCTTGCTCTACACCCAGAGCTGGTCTCTTGGGTTTGTTCACAGGAATTGTGAGTGTGTAGCATATGTGTGGGTTTGTGTATGATGTGAGTTTCCGTGCACAGTCATGATTACTTTCGCCCTGACATCATCGCCCTTGGCTTGCAAGAAGTGGTCAATGGGCAGAGGAATCAGAATTCTTCTCAGAATCATCTTACAGCATAATGAGAACTGAAATGCTGTGTTCTGAAGTAATTCTCACACACACAAAAAAGAATTATTATTATTAATATATGTTTAGCATAAAATAATAATAATATTAATGATAATAGTATTATATGTATGTATGTATGTATTATATTATATGAGTTGTTTTAGGGTACGTTTACACAACAATGATGTTCTACAAACGGAAATGTTTTTCCTCTGCGTTTTTTTTTTTTTTTGTGCATAGACAGCAACGTTGTCAAAACGATCCCGTTCACACGGATCCGAGAAAACTACTAAAAACACGGTATTATGCTGCCAGGCCAGTAGTTGACGATGTCACTTTGTAAAGAAACACTATACGCGCCTATAGACTGAACATGTAATACGCATGCGCATGACGTCACCGTGTTCACAAATTCGCGTTTTTGTAGTTTACATGAGGACAATAACAGTATTGGTTTCGAAAACTAGCATTTTGAAACACGTTTTCAAAAGTTTGTGTTTTCAGGCCCCCAAAACGCTGTTTTCGTGTAAATGAACGGCCAAAGCGCACAAAAAGTTTTCCGTTTTTAGATTAAAACGGCCTCGAGCAAATGGCCCCTTAGACTATATTTATATTATTCAAATATTTAAATTAAAATAATATATAAAATATTTCTTTTTACTAATGATAACACAAAAATGCATTCATCCTTCTGAGGAAGGATTATCCATGACAAATTTTATGATTAAAAAAATTAATAAAATAAATAACAAATATTAAAATTAAATAAAAATCTTCAATATATTACTCATTTTATACAAAACTCATTGTGTGTTTTAGTAAAAACAAAGAAAGAAAAGGCTTTTTCATCATCAGATGGGCATCATGGGAAAATGTTTCATTATGTGTGAACACATACCGCCTTGAAGTTCAATCTTTCTGACAGCAGGAAAAAGGAATAAGGATAAAGAGTGCACTGTGTATGAATTAGAAATTAAAATTCTAAACTAAAATCCAGCGCACCAAAAGAGAGACTGAAACTGAAGAGCTAAGCCTGAGGAAAAAAACATTCCTCCAAAGGAAAAGTCAATATGTTTTTCTTTATAATTATATACTTCCCAAGTTGACTGCAATCTCAAAACCACTGTAACAGTAAACGTTCACCTAAAATCCTCCTTTCCCCCAAAAATTCTGAGGACGAGCACTATTTAAATATGAGCTGGTTTAACCGCCAAAAAACATTTCATGACCTATCAGGACTAATTCTCAGGTACTTTTGGTGTCATAAGCTTTGGAAAATCAAGACATATCCATAAAAACTCATTAAAGTTTAAAGGAAGATCAGTCTGGAGTATAAAATAAGTTCTGACAGAAGTATTTATTTTTTTAAACAAACACTCTCTATGCTGCTTCAGATATGGTATCGATTACAGCAGCATCAGTTTGTTAGATTTGCTGTAATCACTTTTTAGAGCAAGTCAACAAAGGGTTAGAAAGAAGGACAGAAGGAGGAGGAGGAGGAGGAGAGAGAGGGAGGTTACAGGATGGAGGTGTGCCCCGTCCTTCATTCTTCTCCCTGCCCGGAACACATCAGTCCATCAGCATCTCTAACTGACCCTCTGACGAAAGAGAGCCAGGAACACACACACATTCAGACTTGCCCCATTGCTTCGACTTCAAAACATTTTACACCCCATGAGTGAGCGCTGATGCAACTGAATCAAATAATAACACCACCACCATATTCCTGTAAGTCTAAACATTGCTCACGCAGTGTTGCAACACCGAATACATCAGCTGGACACACAAGCGGTGAGAACATTCTCAGCAAATGTTGTTGGTTGATGTATGATTTAGTGAGATGTTCAAGGAGGTCAACTGCTGTGACAGACAGTGGCTCTACGATGACACATTTAACACTCAGGAGCAGGTGAGACACACACCCACACACACACACACACACACACACACACACACACACACACACACACACACACACACACACACACACGCAGGAGTGGGCCACAGTGCACATGCACAGGATGGGGTGAAGCGCAGGCCAGCAGGATGGAGAGAGGACACACTGACAGACAGACGGACACACACATGCCTCCTGGGTCCATGGCTTCCTCAGACTGGAGGAAGAGGAAGTGAAGCCTGCAAGATGTGGCCATTAAAAAACACACACAAATGCAAACACACACACATTTGCAAAGTTTATACCAATAAATTTGACTCATTTTGCTCATTTATTCTGAAAATATCGTTAAACTTTGACATATCAGTCATTGCCAGTGTCAAATGTATAACTTTCAATTGAGTCAGTTTAAATTGAGCTTGAAGTACAGAAAACATTCTCAAAACACTAGACATATCTGAAGACTATGAAGCTCATGCTTTAATAAAGACATTATATTGTTATGTATTCATGCTCATTTCTGAGCTGTTCCATTCAAGCAAGAAGACTTTTGACTTTTAGTTTTTTGTAATACTGCGACAAAATCAGACCAGAAGACAATATGACATTTTTTAGGAGAGATAACTGTGTAGACTATGTATAATTTCATCTAAGTAAAAATTACGCTCATATACACCTAAGAATTACATGTAAGGAGGAAATTTGTATTGAAACAGGTTTGGTTTCTTAAACGTACAGTATGGCATTTTTCGCCACTAGGGGTCGCTAACCTATTTACAATAACAAAGGCGTAGATTGATGACGCAACATTTGCTAAGAATTATGGATCTTGTCGTCAACGTCAAGCCGACCGATCTAATAATGTTTATGGATGACTGAATACATCGATGTTTTTATCATGACTGTGATATGAAGCAGTTCGGGATTGCTAAGAGACAGCTATCAGCTCCAAACGCGACGCGAGTCCCGCGGATATAAAAGGAATATGGACATTTCATTCTACCGAACTACACGCAGAATTACTACTCACAGGTCAGTTTATTAGACAAATTAAACTTGTGAGGTAACGCAACGCTGTTTCACTTGGTCTAACATTACACTAGCACACTAAACTGCATTTGAATGTGTTGAAATTTATGTGTTAGTTTGTCTGTATGAGACTAGCAGTAAACTAGATCAACATTAACATTACTGTATAACATACAGATCATATTCTAACATTTTATCATTGTTGAACTATATAACATTGATTAGTTTTATGTAAATGTGCTCACCTGTTTAATAAAGTACATGTAGGAGCGGTCAAAGTCTCGGACGTGGAGCTCTCGTTTATATACTGTCTATGGGAGCTCTAGGCATCTTGAAAACACCACGCTGATATTGATTCTCGTTTTAGTTCTCCTTTTTTTATCCAAAGTCTGCTTGCCATGGTCCATAATGTTTGAACGAAACAACAACAGCGTGCAAATAGACATTGCGAACTACAAAGTCGTCCGTGTCAGTCGCTTTGGTTACTATCAGAGGGCTCTGGTTCATAGCTCTGGTTGCCATGGCAGCACGAGCGGAAACCAGGGACAACGCGGCTATGACGGCATTGACTGCGACAAAACGGAAATAAAGAAACGGGACGTTTCTCGAATTAAATTACAAATTTCTCCTGGTTTGAAAGTTGTTGGAAACAGTCGGGATAATGTAAGTTCACAACTAAAAAAAATATATAACATAGATATAGTGATTTTTGCTATTTTTAAAGCAAAAAAGTTACATATTGTGCCTTTAAAGAAGCTTAAATAATTTAATTGTCTAAGTTATTGCTGATGTTAAATTTATTGAGCATTACAATTATCCATGCTCTCCCCTATAATGTACACATTTACAACAAATTAAGGCACACACAATTCATAAAACACAAATAATGCATTAAAATATCCACTTTAAATTAACACAAATTTGAGGTGTGTTTGCAGTGTGTGTGTGTGTGTGTGTGTGTGTGTGTGTGTGTGTGTGTGTGTGTGTGTGTGTGTGTGTGTGTTCACTATCCACTAACTTGGATGGGTTAAACAAAGAGGAAAAATTCCAAGTATGAGTTACCGTGCTTGGCCTTCACGTCATGTCACCTTTACACACAAATAGACACAATGTCACTGTCAACTGCACACTATACACATGAATCTTTCAGCTGTACAACAGGAAAGAGTGCCAGTGCAAGAGGTGAATTTGGGGTAAATCATTGCGTGAGTTTATGAGAGAAAGAGGATGCTATGAAAGAGTGTGTATGTTATGATGTATATTAGTTAAAAGCAAATTGAATGACAATGGAATAATCCATAAATTGTTGAGTTTTGGGAGACAATCAGTGCTTTTCAAAGGCCTTAATACGTCCAGCCCACTTTTCAAATTGTTCCTACGCCCCCTGGAATGACCCAAAGAATCAGTGACACACACATTCACACATTATAAAGCTTTAAAGCTTAAATAAGCCATATATCATAATAATACTATTAACATTGCTGAGTAAAATAAAAATCTGACTGTGTAAGTGCCAGCTGCTGTAATGCACCTCAGCTCGGTCAGATATTTCTCTTAAATTTGATGTGACTTTTATTTTATGCAGAGGCGCAAGTGAAAGCTTAGCTCTCATTAGAGCTGACCGGGCTGGGAAACGTTCAGGCCCCGTAATAGCCCAACGATTTCAGAACAAACCTCAACATCTTTGTTTTTGGTTACAGACATAATTTAACTCGGCGCGGATTCGGGGTCATGTCTGAGGTAAAAATTGAAACAACAGTATTTCGATTGGGTGTCATATGCAGTTCGGAGCTGATTTCATTCGGGGAGTGTCTTCTGAGGGTGATGTTTATTGGAGAAGCAATCGTCTAAATTAAGACAAATTACTCCGCTCTGAAATTAGGTTTGTGGCTCCAAGATGCACGAAACGGCTCAATGTGAGTATATAAGTAAATGTAGACCGAATCTGAAACTTTTATTAACCAGAGACATTTCATCTCGTTAAAGATTGGGCAGGAAAGGCAAGTGTAATTGCAGAACAGCACTCCAATAATGATATACACCGAGTGTGTGGCTTCTGTAAGGGCAACCACATGATCACGACCATATTGTAAACCTCTAAAGTTCCTTTACACTACAGCGGTAAAGCCAGCAGAACGTTTCACCTGCAGAAATCTGAATGCGGCCCTTTAATTACTGAGCTATCAATAGAGAGACTAAAATTACAAATCAGCTGGAATTGGTTTCAAATGTGCATTTGTAAATGTGTGTTTGAAAGTGAAATTACCAATAATAAGCAGGAAAATGCTTTTGGATCCCATGTGAGAGGTACATGGACAGAGAAAACAGTGAGTAAAGTGGCTCCAGCTGAACTGAAGCAGTGGGTCAGTGTAACAAAACCGTAAACACAGAAAATAGACCAACAATAGCGGATCAAATTAAAGATGAAAAAGCTTAAAATGCCTCTTTTTATCAATAAACTCTCATAAAGTGTATATCAAATTTGCAGTGATGGTGGAGGATGTTTGTCCAACACCGCACATTACCTCAGACCTGTCTGATCCCAACACAGAAGTGGTCCCATGCCCGAGGTTCGCTTTTATTTGATGAAATACAAATTTACAGCAATAAAACCAGTTTATGATATAATTTCAAGAAACAAGGGGGAATATAATTGAAGTATGATTTGACTGGGTGCGGAGCCTTGAGAAAAGTTAAAGCGTGCCAGAGAGAAGGAAAGCAATTACCCCTGGAGTGAAATCCAAGGCATTATTGGTCAAAGACTGCAGGGTAAAACAGCCCTGTTTGCAGTTTGCTTGGTAATTTCAGCTCGTTTAAAGACCATTGCGTCGGGCCTTTAATTTATCAAGCCTCCATATCAAAGCTGAAGGGCAGATATTGTACATTTGGACAATCAGAGACTATTTGGTTCCAGTTTTAAATCCCCTAATGGAGCTCACCCCTATTCAACCAAGAACCTCTCATTTCACAATGCAAAAATAGAGACGGAGTGAATAAATAGTTTGATTTTTGCGCTACGGCACAAACTGTTTGCAGTTAATCATTGCCGTTTGATTAAATTTAACCGTCGATATTATCAAACGCAAAACTTGTGTGCAGTTTGTTTTGATTAAGCATATGTCCTTAGTGTCCTGTAGGTATAAAGTTTCATATTGTTGAAATCAGTGTGACCCCGTGATTCCCGATTCGGTTTGTTCCCGTTTAAAAGCACAAGCTGATGTCTTACCAACCCAATAGTTTACACAAAGCACATGTATCTGCTTTGAAAACAAACCCATATTCTGTGCATACACACCACAACAACTTCATAACACCCACTAAAGAAAGGTTTTTCTAACTCATGGGCTATTGACGGCACACAATGTGCTTCATTAATAAAAAGCCCTTGTTGAAAAGGAAAAGTGTCATTTTCAATAAGCGATGAGGTATTCCTCATGACCAACATCTTATATTAGCTGTTGTATTGTGTGGTGCTATTTACCCTGTGTTTTTAATGGAAGAAAAGACAAATAGCATAAGCACATTGAGTCCTCTCATAAAACTTTTTTTTTTTTTTTTTCACCGGGACAAATGGGCAGAATGAGTCTTACTCTAGTTCAGTCTGATATTTGAAGCACTACTGCGCCAGCTTCACAGACCTTTGGAAGGACCCTTCGCTGTATGCGCAGCCTCAAACAAGTTATTACACCCCCGTACTCTCTGGCTCAACACATTACTGTTTGGCAGGTTGAGTTGAAATAAGGCAAACGATTAAATAAATCGCTTAATTGGTCATTAGGGACACTCTAACATGAACCCTGGCTCACCGGTGTCACATGTCGAAACTCCACCTGTAAATTTGCTCTGCAAACAAGAGAAACATTACTTTTTATTGCCTCTCAAGTGGCTGGATTCATGTTTAAAATAATCATTACTTGTGTATGAGACGCAAATGGTAAATATCTCCATCTTAAACAAATCTAGGGGACAAGAATCCAACTGAGAGGGGCATGAGAACTGAAAACAGGGCTGGACTGAGATCAGAACAGTATTTCATCTGCAAACAGATAAAGAGATCTTTTCGAACCAAAATGAGATCTTAGGGAAATCACTTCATTTACAACATGCTCCACACCCTTTTTTGCTAAATAGTAGGTATTTGGGCTAAATTATATGCTTTCAAGAGCCGATGGGATTATATTACTCTTACTCTTTCATTTAAATTAGTTCAGCATAATTACCGATATAATAACCGATTTTCCCCAAATAAAATGTGACAAAAAGGTTCAGCAGATTCTCTCTGGCCTGTCCAGATCTTCTGATAAATTTCAGATTTGTAATGCTTTGACGTATGTGAACTCTTTATCTGATGGTCATGTGTAAAGAGCTGCTCTATGTTGTAACGTTACGTATGTAAAATGTTAATACACAGAGAAAGAAAGATGTTTGAGGAAAGAAATGTAAAATAGGCCAGAAATCAAATGTTTGTATAACTGATCGAGCAGGCAAGCATATTACAAGAAAATGAGAGGAATAAACAATTTTGCCAGTATCAGTTTGTGTTCAGTAGTAATGGAGTCAAAAGAAAGAAAAAAAGCACATATTCCACCGTTCAGGTCTCAGAGAGAATTACAGAACTCTGCTGGCCTCTTGTTGAGCAGTTGGGTCAATTTGTCACAGTGGATTCTGTTACATGGTAGAGATGGTGTGTGCCGTCTACCGTACTGCGATCTGTTCATTAAACCTGAACACAATCACTCTCACCGTACTAATCAGAGGCCTGGCTGAACACAGACTGCACACATGGTGGAGGCGAAGATGATCCAAAGTCATTGTGATTGATGGTTACGCTCTCACAAACTCATGAAGACAGATACAATTATCATATCTGTACTTGTTCTCTTTCATGCATCACATCCATATCATTAACTAAAGTGTGAGAGCAAAGCAAAGGAATTAGATAAGACCATATCTATCTATCTATCTATCTATCTATCTATCTATCTATCTATCTATCTATCTATCTATCTATCTATCTATCTATCTATCTATCTATCTATCTATCTATCTGTCTGTCTGTCTGTCTGTCTGTCTGTCTGTCTGTCTGTCTGTCTGTCTGTCTGTCTGTCTGTCTGTCTGTCTATCTATCTATCTATCTATCTATCTATCTATCTATCTATCTATCTATCTATCTATCTATCTATCTATCTGTTTATCTGTCTGTCTGTCTGTCTGCCTTCTAGATATTGTGAAATATTTTTAAAAGAACTGTTTTCTATTGTAATATATTTAAAATGTAATGTATTCCTGTGGTGGCAAATCTGAATTTTCAGCATCATTACTCCAGTCTTCAGTGTCACACGATCCTTCAGAAATCATTATAATATGCTTATTTGCTGCTCAAGAAAAATGTATTATTATTACTGAAATCAGTTGTGCTGCTTATTTATTTATTTATTTATTTTTAAACCCTGATACATTTTTTCAGGATTCTTTGATTAATAGAAATTTCAAAAGAACAGCATTGATTTGAGATATAAATATTTTGTAACATTATAAATGTATTTACTGTCACTTTTGATCAGTTTAAAGCATCCTTGCTTAATAAAAATATTGATTTCTTTAAAAAAATAAATAAAAAAATCTCACTGAGCCCAAACTTTTGAACAGTAGTGTATAAGGCATATGCGTGATTAAAATCCTCAGGGTATTTGCAAGAGTGTTAACATGACACATCCTGCTGTATTCTAACACTTGGAGTTTCTTGTTCTGCATCAGCCCGTAAATAACTGATACCAGTGTGGGTAGCATTTAACCGTCCTTGTTGTTTAGGCTTTCTGGGCCCGCCGAATGTTTAGCACATTGCTGAAGAATTCAAACTTCGGCTTGGCTGCCACTGATGGTTCATATTTTGGCCCTCTAATGCAGAGAGGAAGTACATATGGAGCCATAAAAATAAAAGCCAAAATAAATCAGAGTGGTTGCACAATAATGTAGGCGTTCATGCATTTTACAAGACAGCAGAGAGGCCGGAGATTTTCTTACTCTCTATTTTTTTCTCTTTTTGTATCAACACTTGTTGGCATGTGTTTGCCCTAATACGCAAAGATATTAGACCAAGCTGTGAGCAGCAATCCGTCTATCATAATAAAACAATATGAAACAAGTCATTTTGCTGGAATATGTTTTTGTGACATGAAAGAATTTAAATAATTCTGCCGTTTTAGTGGAGTATATATCACAGCGTTCATTGCTTACTCCATCTTATATGCAAATTTTATGCAAACGCTTTCAATTCAATATCTTGAACGGACAAAACGGACACATATTTACTTTGGAAAGAACGATTTAAAAATGTAAGATTGTTGGGTTTGTTTCTTTGCAGACTGTCAAACAGGTGGGTTTGAAAGCGGGGGTCAAAAAGGGTCGTCCTGAAACGGCTCTATTGTAATGTTTCCACTACACGGTGAGCTGTTGGAGTCCTGCGGGGTGATATGAACAGGATTGAGCCTGACATTCTGCAGGTTTAGAAGTTGGCTAGCAGCGGACAGATTACTGCAATACCGACACGTTTGTTTAATTATGTTTAAAAGTACAGGAAGGCAATCTCTGCCAGGAATATGTGCTGTTTTTGAAACTAAAGAAGAAGGGAAAAAAAACTACCAACAAATAAATACTTTCCCCTGAAAGCAGCTGATGCTCAGTAATACAAGATCTCACAGCATCCCTCATCTGCAGAAGCTGTGTGTGTGTGTGTGTACGTGCAAATGGGTGTGCCTGTGTCTATGTGAGTCAGCATGCTCGACCTCAGAGCCGTAACGAAGATTTCCATCAACGCTTTCTGAGCACTGGCGAATACTTTTACTTAAGCTGCACCTATACAAATCAAACATACTGACTCTATAACTACCGTCAAAATGGATAGTTAATGATCTGTTGGTGTTTCTCTTGTAAAATCATGTATGTACAGAACGGATTGCATTTTCATTTTCAAATTAGAAGCAGATTCAGTGAACAGACCCGGCCGCCCCATTGAACCACAGGGGAATGTTTTCTTTTCTCCTATTCACAGCGTGAGAGTTCTCCCTCCTAGAGGGACGTGTTTGCATGTTTTTGTAGGTACAGCTCAAATGTAAATATGACCCCTAATGTTTGAGCGATACCTCTGGCTCCGAGTGTCTGCTTCTGTGTGTGTGTATGATTTAGGGCTTCTCTGTGATTTGCCTGATGAGGGTCAGCGGTAGGGATGCTTCCCCACTGACAGCCCCCCATCCGCCTCTGCTCCTGTAGAGTTTAAAGAGAGATTGAGGGAGCAAAGGTGTGAGCAATTACTGTCTGATTATCTCTCAACTAAAGCCTGGATTACCAAAGATCCTTCCAGTCAAGGCCGCATTAATGCACGGGCTTACCTGGGCTGAAGCCCAGGGGCCTCCCAAATTCAGGGGCCTCCCATGTTCAGGTTCATGATGAGCTGAAAAGGTCATATTGTTTTAACTTGTCAGATTTTGTCGCTAGTCGCTTGTGGGCGTTGGTAGTGCTGTCGCTCTAATGTTATTGTTATGGTGCGTTCACACCAAACGCGAATAGAGCGTCTGGCACGAGTGATTTCAATGTTAAGTCAATGCAAAGACGCGTTTATGCGCGTCTAGAGGTCCCGCGGCGCGAATGAGGCGTTAGACTGCTCGTCTGGCCACATCTATACAAAACACCATTACAAGTGATATTATACAACTATATCATTTTAATTTGACTAGGAATTAGGCTCAAAAGAAACAGTATGCTGTTGGGAGTGTTTTTATATTACCACACAGCAGTGTTCAGTGGATTAAATAATTTACTAGATTAACGATCGATCAATCTACAAATTAAACTCACTCATACTGTCATAAATTACTAAAACGTCATCCGAATTTGACAAATAATCAATTTTCTTGTCCCTAATAGTCAACATAATGCAGGGGAAACTGTAAAATGAACTGCAGCAGTGCTAAACTTGCATCATAAAACTACAACAACACTCGAACTATAAATGTATGAATTAAACTCACTGAGACTGTCGAAAGTTTCTTTTCCATGCATCATTTTATTATATCCATGTTTGTGGTTAGTTACAGTCAAATCATATAAAACAGTGAAATCGCCCTTGAACTCTTCTGTCTTGCCTGCACTGCACTCGAGACGGTGACGGGAGCTGAGCTCCATTGAAAGGCTTCTTTCCTATTGGTTGTCGCTCGCGAAAATCGCTTCTCATTTGCATAAAGTTGAAATTTAGTTGCAGTGTGTGGTTGTTAAATAAAGTTTCTTGTGTTTATGTGCTCAGTGATATGTTAATAACAATATTAAAATTAAAAACAATATAAAAAAACTCACTGTTGTAGGTCTCGAAAGAAACTAATGCATTTTGTGATGTAGATTACCTAGATAGGCTATTACACTTTTTTAAAATGAGACTCTATAAATCGAGGGGATGGGGGGCCTACAAAACCTCTCAGCCCCGGGGCCTAACATTAGGTTAAGGCGGCTCTGCTTCCAGTAAATAAACAGAATTTTACATGTAGATCAAATAAAATAAAATAAAAATAAAAATAAAAATCGAAACATTTGTCAACCAAACTAAAACTGCAATAGCATATATTTCACAATTATTATATTATATTATATTATATTATATTATATTATATTATATTATATTATATTTATTATATTATATTATATTATATTATATTATATTATATTATATTATATTATATTATATTATATTATATTATATTATATTATATTTATATATAACATCTATTTATAATTATTATTATGTTATATTATATCCTTAATTATATATTCATTATATTATATAATACAACAGCCAAACTATGACAAGCTCTCAAGAAGCTTGACACGTGCGAAGGCGAACGTGACATCTATCGCCTCGATTGCTCTCACACACCATGCAGATCTTTGAGCGGGTCCTGGATAAGTGAATTCGTAACATCGTTTGTCTCACAGTCAATCAAGTCGGATTCATGAGGAACTGGGAACTGTGGGACAGTTGACGCAATTCATGCCACCAGGCTCCTGTTTGAGACACATGGAGAGAAACAAAAGCCCCTGCACGCTGCCTTTCTCAACCTTGAAAAGGCTTTCGACCGTGTTCCCAAAGCCATCTGGCACGCACTAAGAACCCATGAAGTTCCTGAAGAACTCATCGAATGGGTAAAGCTGCTGTACAATGAACCAAAAAGCCAAGTGCAGGCAACTGCCGGAACAACGAAGGAGTTCCATATTACTGTGGGTGTCCACCAAGGATTGGCTTTATCACCGCTCCTATTCATTCTTGTGGTGGATTTCGTCACACGAGACGGTCGACCTACAGCATCCAGCGCCATGGTCACTTCTCTATGCAGACAACGTAATACTTTTTGCTGAAGTGAAAGCCAGCCTCGGGCAGAATGTCCAGGCATGGAGCAATCGGCTGGCAACTTTCGGCCTACGCCTTAATGTTAAAACGACATAGTACATGACAACAGACCCGAACGAGCAGGGTAAGATCGATAGGAAGACCAGTGATCGTCTCAAGTCGAAAATCTACCATACTGTCATGTAGTGTTGGCCCATGACGAAAGATGTAGAACGCAGTCTCTGTGTCATGGAAACAAAAATGCTGCAATGGATCTCCGGCATCACGTGCTTCGACCACATCTGTAATGATGACATTCGGCAACGGTATGGTGTTGCCTTAATATCTGACAAGCTACATGAATCTTGCCAAAATGGGCTTCCAGCAGGAAGTCAGTGGAAAGCAACCGAAGGGACGACCGAAGCAGCAGTGGCTCGACACGCTGCACAACAATCTCAAGCTTACCAGTTTGCATACTCCGATCAAGCCGACGAACACTAAAGAAAAAAAAATTGCTTGCTAATTTTGTTACATTTGACATTTTTGCTTTTACATTAATTAGTTTGTGCGTTTCATAATTGCTTGCTGAAAAGTCTATAATAGGCTGTTTAATGGCAGGTTTCCATTGCGACAACTTAAAGTGGCGAACAACACTACCTTTTTTGGGCAATAATGGAGGAAATGGTGATAAAAAAAAAATAAAAAAAAGCTTTTCATAGCCCAGACTTTCAGAAATTGACCTAAAAAGTGTGACAACTCGCCCTATAGTAACCACTACTGATATTCAAATTGAGAAACCGTTTGAACTGAGGAAAGCGCCACATTCTCATGAACACTTTTTTTGGGACACAGAGATTATGGCGTCATCTGTTCAATGAGAAAGATGATAAAGTGTTCCATTTTTGTTAGAGTTATAGCTTCACCGCTTTGCCAAATCTCAGCTCTAGAACAAACCAAAGAGCAGGAAGGGAGAGACCCATTAAAAGAAGGAAGATGGGAATAAAAAAAGGTGGAAGGGAGATAAAAACAGTTTACTTATTGAGGGAGAGAGATTGAGAGAGGGAATGAGTAGAAAAGAGAGTGCAGTAAAAGATCAAAGACTGCAAAAACAGCAAAATGTAGACCACAGAACAGAAGGACAGAGAGAGCTAAAGAAGATCATGTAGCTAGAGATAGATTAAACAGAGAGAGAGAGAGAGTATGATCCATGCAGCAGAACACAAATCAGATTTTAATAACCACATAATTGCTATTATAATTTTTATTATTATTACTACAAGTTATCCTTTTTTCCTAGTGAACTCCCCTTACATTCTCAAACATTCTCACCCTTCTCTCTCTTCAGTGAAGTCTTTCTGGCACCACACTGGTCAAGCTGGCACACTTCCCAACAACAGGAACTAGAGATAGAAAGACAAAAAAAGAGTGTGGGAAAAGGTCTGGACAGGTCTACCAGAGATAGAAGACAGGATCTGCTTTTAGCCAAACATACCTTACATGCTAACAGTCTTGCGACACAGAGAAAAGGGACGATTTCAATCGCTCCAACCATCAGTTTCTGTTTAGCGATTTCAAACTTTGCAATTGATCATCCACCCAGAACTTCCCGAGATCTGAGAAGTCACAGGCAGGCTGCTCCCATCAGAAGCTGCTCTGGCGTTCTTCAGCCCATAAATCTCCGCAGCTTTTATATTTCTCTGTTCATCAGAGCTCTGAAACTGTTCCGTATGTCTCTTTTCCTCTCCGCTGTTAAACGCCATGGGCCTATGCTATTCGTGCTGAGACGTCCAGTTTGTGTTGTGTGAATGTAAGACAGCTGGATGGGGTTACACACATAATAGCAAGCAGGGCACTTTGGGTGGAGGACACTTGCCGAGCAAAGATGCCTTTAGTTTGGACATCTTGGATGAAGAGACAGAGAAAGTCGGAAAGCTCTTTTGCGGACGAAAAAATAAATAAAAAAGGTATCTAAAAGCATTTTTCTCAAACTGCTTTAGCATTTGATGATAAAGAACTTTTTGCAAGTCTTCTAAATGTCTTGAATGTAAATGCATCACATGATATTCTGGACACATAGTGCATGAGGAATAGTAAAAAAAAAAAAAAAAAAAAAAACCTTTCTAAAGTGCTAAAAAAAAAAGGTTCAGATGAAAAGCATTTTTGTATTCGATGTAAGAAAAAACTAATAACATTTCTGGCAAAAAAAAAAACAAACAATTTTTTTCTTTTCTTTTTTTTACAGAAAAAAATTATAGTATTGTTTCAGGCATTATGGGATGGCAGTTTGGTGCCTGTATTTATTTTTTATTTTATATTTCATAAAATTGCTTTTAATGAACTGATATCCTATTAATATACCAAACTACTATTTAAATTTGTACCTGTTAAAAACATGCTTATAATCACCATAAAAAAAGAAGGCCTTTGGGTTAAATTTTATTTCGATGGTCCACTTTAGACATTCTACTAACTAAGTAACTTTACATATCAACTATAACTCTCATTGGAGTATTAGTAGACTGTAGTAGACTGTTAGGCTAGGTTTAAGTGTTAGGGTTCAGGTTAGTAGAATAAGTTGACATACTTGCAAAGTTACTTATAGTCAGTAGAATGTCTGTTGGGGGAGCACCAAAATAAAGTGTTAGCAGATATTCCAATAATAAACATGCAACACAACATGAAAAAGAATCACACAGGGACTTCTGGGAGTGCTCTTGTAGTGTTACTGTATAATTTTAACTGTAAATTCTTTTTTTTTCTTTTTTTTTACACCATTTTGCCCTTAAAATTACATATTTACAACCCTTTCTAAGTGACATTCTCTACTACATGAGGGAATTCGGAACCTGGTGCTAAACAGCCTATTATACAATATGCTTTTTATGTAGTCAGTTGCACCAAATGAATATGTGACAACTTGCCCCAACCATGTGTGTAGCTGGAAAATGTTATCAAAACCTACATTTATGAGATATAAGTTAACACCTCATGTGGTAAGTTTTCTCCTGTATATTTATGTTCTGATTTTCTGCTTGAATTCCTGGTTTTAATAAACAGTTACTGCTGCTCTCTTGCTGTATATGAAAACCAGCTTTCCGTTGACTAACATTTACTGATCTCTTTTGCTAACATATAAGCTTTTTCTAAAAAAAAAAAAAAAAAAATACTAATGAAGATTTAGCTTCAGATTTCTTTGGCTTGTGAGTTTTTGGTTTTACCTCTTTTTGTGGTGCAGGTGATGTTGTTCACAGTAATGAGTTCTGAGAAGAAACCATATGAATATCTTCCTCCATCAGACACCCGATACAAACAAATGCTATTTTAAAGAGGAAACATTTGTTACAGGAGAAAGGCCTCTGGGACTGCAGCGCATGCAGGAAGCCGAGCCTTATTTCTGTTGCTTGAGTGGATACAGTGATTTGTAAGATGGGGGCAGAGTTGGGAAAGTGTTCTCAGGATGTCCCATAAAGTGCGGCAGTATCAGTCGTTCTAATCTAAGTTCAGATGTTTAGGTTGGTTTGACCTGGGGTCGTCTTCACCCCTCAATAAAGTAAATAGAGACCTGTAGAGTCAACATGCTTTAGGGAAACAGACTGCATTAGATAAAGGTTTCAACTTTAAGTTCATCCAAACTTCAAAAATAGTAGGCCAGAGGAAAATGCTATTGGTCTTTCAGAGCTCAGGAAACTGAATAGAGTCCTTAGCAATGTTTTGATTAAGCATCAACATTGGCTCAGACACTTCTCCAACAATTTCTAAGGAGAATTAAAAAAAATAGACAGCAAGGCCTTTAAGAATTGGCTAAGAAATGTTTGTGTTCAAATTGAAATTGAACTGAATTGCAGACTAATTATCTAATCAAATCTGTGACAAATCAAATTACTAGGAAAAACAATCATGATATCAAAGAGTTCTTGAAGAGATCTAATTTTCGATTTTTCTCTCATGTACAGGTAAGAAAAAAGATTTTTCTTTCCAAAATATTTGAATACTGGACTTTTTAAACATTATTAAACAAATGGAAATTTGGACAATGGACAAATGGCTTTTTTCTTTGGATGCTAATGTTGTATCTGAATCAAGGAAGGTTGACAATTGGCTTGTGGGATGGCTTGCCATACACTTCTGAATGCTACCAACATGTCTGGCTACTGATTAGCCATCTAACTTCAATGCTAATGCTCCTCCATTATTCTAATAGCTGTCCAAATGCTACCAGACTAAACTCTTCAGTTAATACCTGGAGTTTATGTGCAGGAAAATCTTAATGCTGTTTCTTTCAGAATGGAATAATGGCTTCTCCGTAATCTGCACTGCTTAGTGAGAATTACCCTTCCGGACATACAAACAGAGAAGCCCCGTTGGCTACTAGCAGTGACAGAGATCAAGTACGGCTGCTGGTTGAAGACCTGGCATCCATGTTGCCTGTTTCTGATTCGGTGCTTTGTAATTTTAAAAGGCCGTTCCTCAGGCGAATGGTCGCTCCAGTTATGGACATGCTCGAGATGGTTTTGGATTTCCTCCGTTTTGATCAGAATGTTGGACGTTGCCCTAATTTTGAGTCATCTCAGAGCTCTTCTGCTGCTGGACTAAAAATAGCCGCTGTCGAGGCGAACCTGTCCCCACTGCTCCTGATCAGAGGAAATACCATTGGTTTAGTTCAAGGCCTTTAAATGAACATGGATGTCTCAAAAGGGAAACATCGATGTAGCGTCTTTTATTCTGTACTACAGAAATGTCGCTCTTGTGACATTCTCTCCTCAGTCTGGAGCATTATGTTAAAGCCTAGGATCACCTGTTTTAAATAGTACAGTTAAGCAAACATAATTATTCATATAGTAATATAATATAATTAAACTATTTTATAGATATTTTTGAATCCCTAACCACAATAGAGTCACAATAACGAAATCCAAAAAATTGGAAGGATAGATAGATAGATAGATAGATAGATAGATAGATAGATAGATAGATAGATAGATAGATAGATAGATAGATAGATAGATAGATAGATAGATAGATAGATAATTTTGTTTAAATTAACTTTACAGCACAAAACAACAACAACAACAGCGTAATCTGCAGGGATTTTGTTGTATGTTTCCAGTGTGAAATTGCAATGACAGGGGTCCTGTAGCCCAGCAGGTGAGCTGATAAGCAAAACCAATGAGATGATGTTCTGATGGTAAAGATGAAACACTTTGATGTCAGCAGAGTTCACAAGTTCCTGCTCTGCTCTGGATTGGTACCATTCAGATAACAATACACAAGGGTGGGGGTTATTTTCCTTGTCAAATCTATGGCTACAGTCCTAAAACGATTCAGCCAAAAGGGTAGTTCTCTGCATGAATGAGTCTGACCATTCACACATACTTGAAACTTTTCTTTTCAGTGATTACAACTAATATATATGTATATTCAGTATATATATATATATTTATATAAATATATAAACAGAATTCACACAGATTGAGTATGGAGCTGTTCACATCGGATGTGTTTTTGAATACAAAATAGCTAGACAGACCACAACTGAAGGGAACAAAACAAAAACGTCTCAAGATGTGTTTGTAATAATACTGCAAGACACTGAAAAGCCAGTGTATGATGCAGTGACTACAGATGTTCGTCTGAAGTCCTACATAGAGCAACATTTAAAAAGTAGCACTGACGGAATGCAAGAATACTAATTTTCCTTTTACAGATTGACAAACTTGATTGCAAAGCAGACTACAGACCAGTGATAGAATTAAGTTCTACATATCTATTGACTTCTAAAACCACTTTTTTTTTACTTGCAACGCTACTGCCACAATGATCTTGTAATTATCTTGAATTTGCATTATATTGGGGGATATGCGATTATTGCAATTATTTGATTAAGCAGCATATTAATTCAATTATTTACTTATTTGGCAGCAATAATGATAAGGTAGCACTTTATTTCAGTGTCCCTGTTACACGTTACATGTAGTTACTATAGTTATAACTATGAATTATGCATGACTACATATAACTAACCCTAAACCAAATCCTAACCCCAACCAAATAGTAAGTACATCTAGATAATTAATATTACTCAGTACTCAAATGTATCGTTACACTGTAACAAGGACACAAGACAAGGACAGTTGTTTTGTGATTTTGTCTTAATATCACTTTCAGATTTCAGACACTGAGTCATGAGATACAAACATCAGATCTCTTTATATCATGTTCACTGAAAATAAATTGATTTCCTTTGAAACAACTTTATAAAAGAAATTGCTTGTGCATTTCACAAATAATAATACATTTTTTAAATGTAAAAAATACTTAATTACAACTTTTTTTGAGTGTAGTTTTGCTCAAAATTTCATGTTTTTATGCCAGTAATGAAAAGCAGACTAATCATTTAAAAAAAAAGGTTTTGGATAACTTTGCACACTATTAAGGTGGACTAAATGTTTCCCTCCATAGCTCTTTGACCAATGGAATGCAATCCTTTCATAACTTCAGGGGTTACCATGCTTCAGTGACCATGAGCATACGCACAGGAAGTTTCTCCACATGTCCACTTCTGATCCACACTTCCTATTTATTGGTTCTGTCAGCTTGTAAGAGTCCATACATGTGTGTGTGCGGTATTTACTGTTATTTGAGAAGCGTGCCCTCTCTCCCTTCAGCAGTCAGTTTCAACTGATAAGGCAGAGGTGAGGGAAGAGTCAGCCAGACTCAAAGCGTTTGGTACAGACCACCCCAATATCCACACATGAGTCCAGCAAAACCACATGCCCCTCCAGGGGTCCGTGAGAGACAAGGTGGGTCGACCCAACCTGGCATGAGCATAAACACACACAAACACATATACAAACACAATAATCCTGTAGCCCGGACAACACATCCATAACTGATCTCTTTACCAAAGGATTCAATTATTCTATTACAGCACAACAAATTGCTGGAAACAAACTCAGGGCAGTTCGGAGAGGCAAAGTTTAGTATGAAAGCAATTAGTGAACGTAATTTGTGTGTTAATTTGAGTAAGTGTACACTGTAGCTGCTGGGTAAAGCTAATATGGGGGTTTGGCGGTGTAAATTAGGGGTAGTTTGTTAAGTGCTGACCTGGAGAGGTGTGAGGTCCCAGGGGATCGTAGTCTGGCTCTGGACCCCCTGATGGTTCCTCAAGAAAGGAGGAGGTGTTTGTTTATACAACTTTCATTACAGGACCGTCCCGCCATCCCCCGAAAACAAATGAATGTCCTACAATCCACTTACCCCCCTGCAACCTATGTACTCGTATTACTGCTGCTGTTTCTGATTGTTCTCTCTCGCTGTCAACACTGCGTCAGATCTAATTAGTTTGCTATAGACATATGAACGCAAAGTGAGATAAACGCACCCAAACTAGAAATCATTTCAGAAACAAATGAAGCTAAATGAAAATTTTAAACCAAAGAAATAACCGCTAGTTGAACACACACACACACACACACACACACACACACACACACACACACACACACACACACACAAACACTAACACGCAGTGTTGTTTTTTTTTATATATATTGTGACTTACATCAGAGTAAAGAGGATTCTCAAAAAAAAAAATATATAGATGGGGACTTGGTTCTATTCATCTGTTGTTGATGGCAGATATGAATGCTAGCTTGAGGTCGATTGTAATAAAGGGACTAACTTGGCTTATGCAAAAGATCAACATTTAGCCTATCCTATTTAAATATCAATAATGTCGGTTTATATTTTTCGGTTCAATTTTGATAAAACATGACCAAATATAACATTGGGATTTTGTGAAAAGAGTTTTTACCGTTATAAAATCATGTGAAACGTGTTGTCATCACAGCTTGTACAGCCGCTCTGGAGAAACTGTGCAGAATGAGCAAGCCGACTGGCACTCGAATCTCTCTTGGGTATACTTTGATGGCATACGTTACAGTGACTTGCTGTTGGAGCCAAGCCTCAAGTCTGGTCTCAGATCCCAGCATGCACTGCTTCAAGTCAAATGCACAGTCTCTGCTGCATAAAGTCGAACACAACTAATGTGTGTCACAACTAGTGTCCAAACAGATCCCCCATCGTCCACTGGTTGGCCAAACGATAGGCCCGCCACAAGCCCTTGCCATTGGTTGAGCCAAGCAATGGTCAATAGAATCAGTATTTACACTTCTTGGGGGAAATCAACCAACAAATGATTTAATTATAGAAGTCTCTGCATATTAAGTTAGAGTCAGAAAAACTGTATTTAAAAGTACATGAATATAAAAAAAAAAAAAAAAGTTGTTTTAATAATATACTGGCCAGTGGCCACTCTTTTTATTATAATGAGAACGAATTATTCCGATGAAGTCAAATTGTGTACTTTAAATTTCTATGGTACTTTTGTGTCCTTTTGAAGATTAAAAGTGTCAGTCCTCATTCACTCTAATTGCATGTAAAAGCATGTTGACCACATTATTTAAAACTTTTGTGTTTCACAGAAGAAAGTGATACGGGGTGTGTTTCCCAAAAGCATTGTTAGCCAACTATAGTCACAAGTTCTGTGGAACTCAATTGGTAACAATGGAACTTGCGACCATAGTTGCTTTTGGGAAATGAACCCCAGGTTTGGAACAACAAGAAGGTGAACAAACGATGACAGGATTTTCACTTTCGGGTGAACTATCCCTTTAAGTAGATTTTATTCCCCATCAGAAAAAGTGAGAGAAAGAGAAAAAGAGGAGAGTGGGAGCTGTGTTTTCCTTCTTTTCTCTCAGATACATGAGATATCTGCTCACCACAAGAGCCCTTCACACTGTCTTCACTTGGAATCTCTCCTTCTTTCTCTTTCTCTTTTTCACTCTCTCCACCATCTCGTTCAAAAGAAAAGAAACCCCATTGACTTAGAACTGAGTGACCTGGAACTAGGTGGGGGTTCATATACTGTACTGTGTAAGTGTGCATTCCTATATATGTCAATAAATATTCGTGTGTCTGTGTACCCATGTCTGTGGGTGGATATGAGAGAGGGGTACAGGAACATACGGGCAAGCATCCCCAGAATCCTTCAGCTTGGCCAAAGTTAACAGAGATTCGGTATCAAAGCACTGATATTTCATTCCACACACACACACACACACACACACACACACACACACACACACACACACACACACACACACACACACACACACACACACACACACACACACACACACACACACACACACACACACACATTCTGGCAGGGTCACGAGGAGGGGGTCTCCCACAGACTATTTGAATACAGAAATGTTTAATTGAGAGCAACAGGGAACACAGGTTACGAGGCCAGGATATACAGATATATAAATAAAAAAATCTCTCTCTCATTTTTCTCTACAAATTCTCTCATGTACATCAGTTCAAACTACTTATGTCTTGGTCCATTGTCCCCTCAATTTATACCAGCCCTTGACCGTCTTTAGGGCTGTCTGAAATGTGCTTTCTCTCACAGCTTGTTTGGCTTGTGTTTAATAGTGTCATAAAGCTGCATCAGAATACAAAATGAAACACCCTTGGGTGTTTTAGTAACATGAATAAGTGCACATCTGTGTGCAGTGTGGAGTGTAGGGACCTGCGAGGATCTCTTGTGCTCCAAGTTTGACGTTCACAGAAGTGAGAGTGATAATATTCTCAAGATCATGACACCAAACAGCTTAATTCAACACATTCAAAGAAATCCAGAAAATATAGAATAGTATGTTTTATAATACTATATAGATGTATGTGCTTGTGCTTTCTTTACCCTTCCATTCCCCTGTTATGATGATGTTTTGTCTTGGGCCAGGTGTGTTGGGTGAGTTTGGTTCCCCCTCACTGCCAGCCGTTATACACATATATTAATCAGCTTATGAGAGCCTCAGGCCTGACTATTCATCAAGAAGCCCTGCTCTCATACAGTACGAGAGCTGATTTAGGTATTGTTAGCTTTCTGTTTAATAGAAAACGACAGTGAAGTAAATCTACATGCTTGAATGCGAATACAATGTTTATGTCCTTAAACGGCATAAGTTGAACCGTAACACCATGAGGAAGAAACATGGTCTCTCAGGGTCAATCTTAATAAGAGCAAAAGGGATTGAGCTTTACTTTAACTTTATATAAGGAGTCTGAATGCTTGCGCATTCTTATTCTCTCACAATGTAAGGACAGAAGAATGAACATTATTTTATTCCATTTCCATTTGAAATGAGGTTCTACTTTCAATTTTTTTTTTTTTTTTTTTTTTTTTTTAATTCAAAGCTTGTGAATAAAAGGCCTCTAGAAAAACCTTTAAACTTCTCCTTCTGTTAAATCCTTTTAAATTTAGCTGTTTTTAAGTGCTCCGGACGGTCTGTTTCTGATTTCAGCCGACTGAGTTTGAATCAAAAAGGGTTAGAGTGGGTAATACAGATGGCACAAGTGCTGATGGCCATTTTCTTCAAGGGGGATCTTTTTTCACTACTTGCTTTTTTGTCCTTTCCTCTCAATTTTTTATTGTTTTTTTTTTTCTCTGCAAAAGAGACAGTTAGCTACTTCACAAGGTCAAATTACTGATGACATGTTATGTTAATAGAACAAAGAACAAGGCAAACGGGACATAGCAAGAAACGCACATAAGCACACACACACACATGTGCGCAGGGGTCTGTGCTCTCCTTTGATCTGAACAGTTCCTGGGCCTGGTGCTCAGAAGAACAAACGAAACAGAAGACTAAGTTTCTCCATCCTGCTTCATCAAATGATTCAGCCCAAGATTCAGAAAAACAGAAGATTTGAACTTCCACTGCTACAGTCCCACAACACACAGTCACTAAGGGTGTGTCACGAAAAAAATCATAAATCCACTTCAACAATCCAAAACATAATTCAAAGACGTGGGTCGGTTATGACAGGTTTCAGTGTAATTACACACATTTTTCTTATAAATGTATAATGGAACAATCTCCGCAATCCCTTGCGTGAGATTTAATGTTATTTTCCAAGTAGTATTTTATTTTTCTTATTACGGACTGTGAGAGCAGGGTGTGAGTAATCATATGGATTTACTTTGTCATGAACACTTGCAGAACATAAAAATAACTCATGACTTAGGAATGACCTCTGACTTTCATTCTGTTACAGTAAACTGATTCTATGATCGGCTTATTCGCTCATTTTATGTATTATATATACTGTATATATATATATATATATATATATCACCAGTTTAATTGCGATGTTTTTTTAAAAATGCAGGAAGTTTTCCTTGATGGGTTGGTTAAGGGTTATAATATTGAATATACAGTTTGTACAGTATAAAAACCATGTCTATGGAATGCCCCTATAAAACATGAAAACCCAAGATGTGTGTGTGCGTATGTATGTGTATACAGTGAGATCCGTTTGACCTGAAGATGTAGAATAAGGTCACATTTTCTCTTAAACAACACAAATCCTATTCTAGTCGGTCTGCTCCTAAAGGAAGAGGCTCTAAATTAACCGGCTGAGTAGACGGAGTTTGGTTGTCACCTGTCTGCCGAACATTAAACAGGAAGTCAAACAGAGGCCTGCAAGGTGTGCTGGGCTTGTTCTGGTTTTCGTCCTTCAGTAAAAGCAGGAACTTCTGTTTTGAATGATCGCCCCATTCTCTCACGACAGATTTCAGGATACAGCTCAGGATAAAAGATGTCCAGCAGATGGGTTTATGTCTTGGTGAGCTCAAACAGTCACAGAGACACATTTTTTTTCTGCAAATGTGCTGTTCTGAAAGCTCGTCCTGCGCTATCCATCATATCCATAACTTCCTGTGAAACGAAGCACAGCCGACAGAAGTTATTGGAGGATACAGTGACACCTTTTCATCCTCCACTGAAAAAAAAAGAAAAAAAAAGGCCGCCAGCCGAATTTCATATAATCTTTAAACGTCTTGAAAGCGTATAAGGTAAAAGCACACAGTGAATCACACAACACGAGGGCCCCGGATTTTGGTGCGTTTCTGGATTTGTACCTGAATTCTCTCTAATCCATTCTCAAATACCTCAAAACAGTTTGGTGTTATTCTTTCAGCTTAAGACTTGGCAGATGTGTAACTGGACCCACGTTAACAGTCTGACAGATTATTCCATTTCTCCGCAAAACCATTTTTAAAGGGAGGATGATAGAGGGAGCAAGAGGAGGAGGAGGACGGGAGGATTTGGCAGATGAGTGTACTCTGCAGGTGTTGGGTAATTGGATTAACACAAAGCAGGAGAAAAGGAATTCCTCTCCTCTTTTTTGGAGAGTGAGAGCACAAAAATACTTTTTTTTAAAGCAAAGACAAAGAAAAACATTATTTGGTTTAAAAAAATATATGATCCGATACAGGTGAGATTGAATTCATATCTGCTTACATTCAACGTTTGGAAGCACTAAACATCCCCATTTTAGGTCTTCGAATTGTTTAATGCCTCTCAAAGCCTCCAGAGGCCGCAGAGAAATGTATGATGACAGAATAAAACCTTCTTTTCTATCTCCCGTCCCTTCTAACTCTCCTCTACTCCGTTTGAAAGTCTTTCAAAAGATACATCAGAGAGTAAATAAAGAAAAAAGCGGTCACAGCGAGGAGTCGCTCCTCCGCCGGCCCGGGAGTTTATCTTAAACTCTAACCACAATAAAACTGGCGGGTTGAACAGAACGACAATGAAGACCACTGACGATTCACGCCAGTTTGATTGTCCTCCAAAACCAACACCCCTCTGAGAAACACACACACACACACACACACACACACTTGGAAAGATCCCTTCAGTCAAGGTGTCTGAGTGAAATGGCAACTCTGTGAAGCTCTAGACAAAACACTTGTCAGCATGTTGTTTTGTCAGAGGCAGGGTGGCACTGACGTTTTAGTGGAAACGTTTGGCTCTTTGTTGTGGTCGCCCTGCGCCCTGCAAATGTTTTTGTTCAGCTCGGTTCACACGGAGCTGTCATCCCGAAGAACTGAGATGGAAACATGCAGCTGTATTATTTAAACGAGAGATAGGAAATCTGGATACAGGTGTCTGAAATGGCAGTCCACCTTTCCAAATCTGCCTGAATGTACCGAGTTTGAAAATTTCCCCCTTAAAGAGCCATATTTCAATCCGATATGAATTTGGAAATTTTTACTCGCTGACCTCCCTCATGACGAACCGTAAAAATCCCTTTCAGACATCTAATTACATGAGTCTCTATGTGCACTGTGCGGGAAATAACATTTGCAGATATTCCATCCACCTATAAAAACAAAGGGAATGATGAGCTTCCTCGTGTTTAATAGGAAAATTAAACAGCCCGGTTTTATTGACTCCATGGTCAAACTGTCAAGATACCAGCCAAAGATCTAAGAGAATGCTTAAAATATAGTGCAAATAAACAAACCAATGGATTAATGGAGATCTAGGACAAAGGGAACATCCGTAGTAACATTTGTCATTCTTTTTAATGAATATGTGATGGATCAAATGTTAAGATCCCACAATTAGGTGCAAATTAAATCTTGGGTAAACACATCCAATGTCAAACTTTTGTTAAATCGTACAGAGCTTAAATTGTGTTTTACAGTTATGTCTATCAAATACATAATAATAAGTTTTAAAAAATAAATACTTTTATTATAATATATATTTTTTTTTTTTCAAAAGAGTATATATATATATACACTCTAAAAATGCTGAATTGTTTTAACCCAATTTTGGGTCAAATATGGACAAACCCAGCCATTGGGTTACATTTTTAAATTGCATTTTTAACCCAACGTTTGGGTTAGTCCATATTTGACCCAAAATTGGGTTAAAACAACCCAGCATTTTTTAGAGTGTATATATATATATATATATATATATATATATATATATATATATGGTTTAACATTTTTAATTCGTTAAATAACAATTATGGAGTGGTGTACCATTTATCCCAACTCAAACTCTTTACATTAATGACGTTAGCCAAATTGTAAAAAAATTAATTTACTAACAAATGGCAATAAAGTTAAAGTTAAAGTTGTCCTTACAACGAGTTGCAATCTTTTAATATCTTGATAGAATCAATGTGTGTGGATCATTTTTGTGACAGCATGCACTTATAAACCTTAAACGAACCTTGGCCACCTTCTAAAGACCCAGGTTGAAAAAAACCTTCTGCTCTATAAGATCTGCAATTTTTCCAATGCTATCTTGACCACCACCATCATCATCATCATCATCATCTTTTATTCTTTGAAATTGTACTACACTTCAGCAAACAATCCATTCAAGATCAACTATAACTCACCACTAACAATTATTTCACCCCTCGATTTCTTTAATCTCACTTTTTTTTAAAAACCATCCACTGTGTTAAAGTCAGTGTTAACAGCCATTCGCAACCCATTTTACTTACGTAATATAATGCATTTCCAAGTGAAACAGAATGTTGAATGTGCAAAAACACAGGGTGGGAATCAAACGGATAATGTAAAGTGGCTGTTACATACAAGAATAGTGCCAGATTGAATGAGACTTTGCTAAAAAAATATGTCTAAAGTGACATCAGCAAAATAGAACGAAAATAGAACTCTGGGGATTTCAGAGGAACAGCAAGTTATCTGATTAAAAATTACGAAGACAAACTATTTTTGTCATTCAAATATCATGCACTGACCAATCATTCAAGAACATGCATTAATTAAAAGGGTGGATTTTGATTCCATGTTGACTTTAAATAAATTATATTGTTACAGCTGTTCACAGCTGTTAGTTGTGAAAAAAGAAAGAAAGAATGGTTACCATGGCAAAAATATGAGCGATGTTCATGAGACAGGTTTCTGTTTCCATTGCAAGTAGACAAATCTGTATCTATCAGGATAATACACCTTGATTTCCACACACTGTAATGTTTTATTCATCAGCTGTAAAAATAGTCTAAGAAACATTCTTTTGCACGCCCACACTCAAGCTTCATCTGCCATAGTGTACATGCCTGTGGTCTAATCGCTTAAACGTTTCACTTTTGAAATGTTCAACAGTTATCACACTGAAAATTTTACTTGGATTCAGACCACTGCTAAAAAAAAAGGCCTCTTTTAATTAATCACGCTTTCATTTCTTAACAGAAGCTCCTAGGACACGAGGGAGCGAAGAGAAATGTTCCGCTTTGACTATGCAAGAGTATATTTTACAAGAATTACTCCAAAAATTCAAGGCTATTTTTACAGTGATAACTTTGGTATTTGATATTATTAAATTATCATGGCCCCTCAATGGATGTATTGTATGTATACATATGGAAACAGGACACTCAAATCCCATCACAGACGAAATAAATAAAAAAAGCTTCAGTTATAAATGTTTGGAAATTTCATCAGGCTTCGAAGCTGATGAAGGATTAAAGTGCTGAGAAGTTTAGTCCAAAGAAAAGACGGTCATCAAAATAAACCACAAGGTTTGAATCTTTAACATTTTCTTCATACCAGATTGAAACAGAACTACAGTGATACAAGAGAATGAAACGACTCAAGGACACACAACCGAACACTCACAGGAACTTATTTATGACAGAACATGGGTGTGTGTGAGAGAGAGACAGCATGCCTGCAAACTCACATATATCACCTAATGTTTTGATTGACAGCTAGGCCTATTAATGCAATGACACTTTCTCAAACATCACTGACTAAAAATAAAGTTGCATCACCACTCCTAGTAATGTATTCAATGAATGAGAGATATTTGACACTTACACTGAACAAAAAGAGGCCATTGTTCATAACATGCTCTCACATTACAGTCTAAATACACGAATAACGCATTGAATTATATGTACTTGTGTGTAATTGTTTTGTGGTGCTGCGTGTAATAGCACATTCTTCATGTTTTTATGGTGTATATTATAGCAACATGTAATATGAGTGACATGGACGGTTTGCAGGTGGGGTTTCATTTTCAACCCTGTTATTTGAGTAATATTAGAGAGTAAGATCACTACACAGAAGTCATTTGGACCTGATGCTGCACAGCTCAAAAACAGACCGAATTACAGGTTCAGTTGTGTGTTGTCTGGCTAGTAGGTTTACATTTGAGAGTGTGGCACGCAGCAGGGTCTAACACTGACATTTGGGTAAAAAATTGTATAGACTGCTAATTTATCAGCGGTTGGTCCGGAAATTGCTGCTCTGTTTCCTAAGGCCTTTGAAATTCACATCCAAATGTACGGTATGGTTTATAAAAGGAGACTGGATGATTTCATAGCCAAATGTGGTTGTAGCCGCGCCTAAAAATAGACGTCTTGGTTAGTTTACGTTACAGAGGACAACTTCAGAAGATGAATAAAAAATCTAACTTTTAATGATAAAATCTGCTAAATGTAAAATGTCAAGTTGGTAGGTAAAGTAACCCTAACCCAGTCTAAAAACAAACAACAAATACATATCATAAATACTGATAAAGAGATATGTGTGGATGTTCAATATTTATATAGAGATAAAAGTGCAATATTGGCTAATATTAGATGTTGTATAATATTTTGGTATTGACTGATAGTCGATTCTCATATTTTTTCATTTATATTAAACTACCATTCAAAAGTTTGGGTAAAAAAAGGTTAAATTTATCAAAAGTGACAGTAAAGATATTTATAATGTTACAAAATATTTCAATTTCAAATAAAAGCTGTTCTTGTGAACTTTCTTTGCATCAAAGATTCACAGATTGACAAAAAATATTAAGTAGCACAACGGTTTTCAGCACTGATAATAATAAGAAACGTCCACTTAAAGTTAATCTTTGAAAACACTAATAATGTAATTTGAACAATTTGAAGAATAATTTGATTATAATAATTTAATTAACACTGATAATTTTAATCTTTTGCAAATCTCAAAATTAATATCTTTACATGTAATGTTGTGATGCCTAAATTCTATTTATTGATTGATTTTTGTTTGTTTTAATGTTTTATTTTTAATTTAGACAAAACAGCATTGAATTTTAAAATTACCTATGAGCCATAACATGAAATCAATTATTGGCTTATATATATATATATATATATATATATCTATTGGCAAGGATTTAACTTGCGGTAGAAATTTTAAGTGGCTATCTAAATACTTAAAACAATACGACAGTTTAACCAGAGACGGTTAACACTAGGTTAGTAATAGTAATGCTATTAGTCTGTTGGCTCTTTACAGAAGCGGCTGGCGTGAGAAGGTGTCACCTTGACATGTTGTTTGTCATTTTCCTGTGTGAGGTCACACACCTGAGGTGTGACCCGCTTGTGTGTTCAACCACTTAGAGGAACCACGGTAACAGCCAGGCTTTGATCTGATTGGATAATTAGATCATGATTTTGAAAACCATAAAGGTCAGGTTAGGGTTAGGCTAACCCTATAACTGCAAGCATTCTTTAAGTTTTATTAATGTACAAAATTACTTTTTCTTGCTTCATTTCATTTATGTCTGATTTTATATAAAAGCTGAATAGCATCATTTAAGTTTACTGTTTATTGTACAGTACCACATGAGAGCACCATCTGGACTCGAAAAGCATTTAATAGGACAGAGTTTATTGTTTAAAAAAAAATGCCCACTGGTTTCCCTCTCTCTGTCTCCTTTAAATAATTTGGACCATAATATGCTCTGACACAAAGTTTGCTTTAAAAACCAAAGAGGCATTTGATGAGCATTGAGTAAAATGAACCTGTTCATTAAAAGAGAAAGACAGAGAGCGCAGAAACCTGATCTTATAATGCCGGCCAGATTGGCTTACAGTGGCCCCCATATCATATACAAGCTTTCATCTTCCCGTCGCGCTACGCCATAGTTCTCTCTCCACACTGCTGCCTCTGCAGGCAGGCCTGATTAATAAATTGTCCTTGATAAATATTGCATTTCGTTCCATACCCACATCTGGAAGTGATAACGGCCCTTCCTTGAAAACGTACAGCAAACGAAGGCCCTGCAGAGCTTATACGTTAGAGCATCAATAGCTGTAAAGAACGGCAATGTTCAAGCGTGTTATCGGACAGGCTAAGAATTTGTCTTTTGTAAATTCGAAACAGGCTCGAAAGTGGGGGAGCGATTGTGGCTCACAGAAAACTTAATCATCATTTCAGACAGGTTCGTTCTTCCAGGCCTTTGTTCCAACCTCTCATGTGGCAATAACTTTTTGTGTGTTTTCACTGCACAAGGGAATACAATTTGCTGCATTCCATTTTGAAAAGTTTCCGCCATGCTGTGTGCGGTTTCAACATGGTCAGTTCCATCATTTGGGAAAGATTGCCTTGTCCTGCCGCTGTTGTGCGCATGGACGTTCATAAGTGCATCTGTTCTTGGGCCGACGCGTATCCACCGCCCGCTCCCTTCTATACTCATTAGCCTATCTCAGACAGGAAAATCGAATGAATCTGAATAAAAATACCAACGCTAATGTCATTAATTGTGACGAATGACTTGGATAACTCAGCTTGCCTGGAAACATAAATGAATAAATAAATAAAACGCTTTCCTCTAGCAAAAATGATCTTTGTGCTGAAAGGACAACTTTACATGTGTGCTAAATGAATACAAAGGCAAAAATAAATAGATTATCAACAAGACAAAAAATTGCGAGGACAGAAAGAGAGGGATGTACTCTGGTGTTGTCTCGGAGCCAGCATTATCAATACTGAAAGTGAGAGGAATGTTTTTACAGAAGGGGATTGTAATAGACTGAATTGGATGACAAAGCACACTACAGAGAGAATGAAAGAAAGGGAGGGAGGAGGAGGAGGAAGAGAGAGAGAGAGAGAGGGGGGGGGGGGGGGGGGGTTGGGGGGGCATGCAGTAAGCAAAAGCAGATTGCATATGTTTTATAGAGATCACTGAAACAGTTCACAATGTGTCTTCGGACAAACTATATAGAGCAGCAGGACTTACTCAGGCATCACGATTCTGTCATTTATAAAGTCACTGTCTTAAGAAACAGTGACCCTTAATGACACCAAAAAGAAAATAATACAATATAAAATACTAGAATAAAATAGAAGTAAGTCATACAATACTTTTATGCACTGTAAAAAGTGAGGAAACCCGTTGCCTTAAAATTATTAAGTAAATAAACGTCATGCGTAATTGAAAAAAAAAAAGTTTAGTTTTAGTTTTTAGAAGTTTATTTACCTAATAATTTTAAGGCAACGGGTTTCCTCATTTTTTAAAGTTAAGTCAACTGATCACTTTTTACACTGTGTGATGTACAGATTGAAACTGAAGTCATATTTACATATTTAAACTTCATCTCTAGCAATGTTTGATTTGTGCCTGATCTATTCAATGAATAAATTGATTCGTCTTACAAAACTGCCTGTTCAGAAATCAGAGTGATTTGACTTCTGATTTCGACTCACTGATTTTAAATATCAGTGATTTCACAGATTTTTTATTTTCGTATGACTTGAAAAGTATTGGAATGTTGTCCACAAGTCGACTGAATAATTTTATGATACTTTGACAATGCCTTTAAATATTTTTTATAGCTTGAAAGTTTGGAATGATATGAAAGTGAATAAATACAGATTTTCATTTTTGGGTGAACTAAGAGACCCTTATTTCCATTTTTTGACCATTAGCAATTGTACACACATGAAAGGTAAAGGCATGAATGTCTTCTGGTCATCTGTGCTGTTGACTCACGCATTTCCATTGTGTAAGCATATTGATGGGCCTGCAAACTGTTCTGTGGAGAACACACTGTCTCTCTCATGGTCCATAAAACTTCTCTCTCGTTTCAGAGAAATATTATTATTATTTTTTTAAACTTATTTAAAAAAATAAGGCCTTCTGTTCAAAAATCAGGGTTGCTCATCTGTTTAGAGACAGGAAGAGGGAGGGCAAATACAATCAGCAGCATTAAACAGTCATGCATCGGGGTATTTTACTGATCATCTTAATGAAATGGAATATCTGGAGTTCATAAACTGTGCAAAAACACTTCCACATTCACAAAAAAACTTCATGTAATGTAAGCTGATGACAGACAGACTGATCCCTCTGAATAAACCCTGATCGCTCTTTCATTTCCTCGAAGAGATGCACCTCCAACAGACAAAGGAAAGAATAGAGTGCTCTGTCTCTCTCTCTCTCTCTGTGAAAAGTGTTAAGCAGATCTCTTGAGACTGTTGAATGGGAGAGAGAAGTGTTCATCCTCTTCTTCCAGCGACATTTAATCCCCAGGATCTGAAAACCACAGAAGTGCTCACGACTAACACACCCGCTGAGCAACAGTCTGGACAGATGTGCCACAGGGTGGCTCCCAGACACTCAAAAAGAAAGAAATCAAGCAAACAAAAATGTCTGCTTGGTGTTTGTGGCCGCATGAAATTCCAACAGGATTCTGTAATAATTTGCCAGGAATTTGTCGTGGTGAAAGATTGTGTCAGACAGAGCAAATGCCTTCAAGCCCTACATATAATTAACAAGCTAAATCCCACTTTTCTCTTTAGACAATGTTCAGAGACTCTCTTTAAATCCCTGATAGACATTTAGACCCCATTTACACCTGGAATTAACATCTGCTTTGGGTGAACTGATCACAAGTGCTCATTGCTAAATACAGGCGTAAATGGCCCCCTAAACATTGTGTGATCGGATCGCTCAAACACTCACAAAAGAAAACACATGGGCTGTGCCATGTCGAATATCTCCACAAATCACATGCTATCATATGTGTGTATTGTCTACTTTCTAGTGTCTGAAACCATTTGAATCTGCTTACTTGTGGAAAAACATGTGTCTCTTTGTAAGTTTCTTTCAAGTTTACTGGACAGACAGTGGCCCTAAAACATATTTGGACATTCGAGACACACTGTAAATGTACGAATACAGGTTCATTTTACTTAATGCTCATCAAATCATATTTGGTTTTTAAATGATAAAACATAAGATATATACCATTCAAAATGAAAAAAGAAAAGTTTAGATACCTTCTGTTTGTCAGACTTAGTGAAACCTGAAACCGATTTCATTAGTCTACCAAAAAATGACCTATGACACCCAATTTTTGAGAATTATTGCAAAAAAATGTTTGCTTGCATATGCTTCTTTTCTCAAATGCGATGACATTCATACATTTTAAGTGTGACTTAGCTGTCCAAACACATTTTGAAGCTACTGTATTTTTATGTGAGCATGGGGCATAAAGTCTCATAACTTAAAACACACCTAGCATGTGTGTCAACATCCCTCCTCTCGTGCGCAATATCTAAACCCCTTTGTCATCCCCGTACTTGTGTGGAAGTCTGTGCATGTGTTTGCGAGCACGCGAAGGTGTGTAAGAGAGTCGCGGAGCTCGCAAGTCAGTTAAAGCACTCTATCATCTGATTGTCAAGAGCAGCAATTATCACAGGCTTCTTTGCAGTCCACATACCGTCTTTTCATTCTACAGGGACCCTGTTCAAACAGAAGCTTCTAGACTGTCAATAAAAAAAGACCAATATGAACCTTATAACAAACAAGCCTCCTGACGCCTGCCTGTGACCCTGGTTCAAACGGGGCGAAGACAAGCCTATGCACAGAATGTCTCTGACACCCTTGAGCCGCTGTGATTTTAGAGAAGGTGTGGCAATGTTGTTGTATGTATTTAACTTTGCACCCATGCACAATGGCCTGCAGTCATCATGTCAAACAATTGAAAATCTATCCGTCCGTCCGTCCATCCATCCATCCATCCATCCATCCATCCATCCATCCATCCATCCATCCATCCAACCATCCCACACACATGGCTATATATCTGTCAGTCCGAACACACAAACGCAAACTCTATCCAGACAGGACACAATAAAAACTAAACAAAATCCAGTCAAGGTCATCCTCATCCTGGGCATTCAACAATGTGAGGATAATATCTATATAATATACTCATATTACATATAAAAACATGTCCATAAAATTTCATTTTATAAAAAGACTGTATGCAGTACAATTCAAAAGTTAATTGCATAATAATAAATGCTGATTTTTTTAAAAAACGTTATATTCAAAGCACAAATGTTTTCAACATTTATAATAATAACAAATGTTACTGGAGCACCAAATCATCATATTAGAATGATTTCTGATGGATCATGTGACACTGAGAACAGACACACCATGAAATTTCAGTTTTGCAGCACAGGAATAAATTACATTTAAAAATATATTCAAAGAGAAAAAAAAGTTATAAATTGTTATAATATATGACAAAAATACAGTTTTTACTATATATTTGATCAAATAAATGCAGCCTTGGTGAGCATAAGTGACTTCTTGCAAAAACATTGGAAAAACTCTACAACCCAAACTTACTGATTGGTAGTGTAAAAATAAATGATATAGTTGTAGCTTCTTTTGTAACTCATACTAACATCTTTATCAAAAGGGTAGACTGAGCATTTAATTAACTACTTAAAATTATGAGTAGCTTACAAAAGGTTCCCTAACACAGGAAATTAGCGTTTTCATCAGTGTAAGTCAGTCTAGGTCTGTGTTGGGGGCTAAATGGGCGCTACTGTCCAAGTAATGTGTCAAGTTTAACAAAATCACAAGCCACAGCGTCACATTGTCACCCCTCACAATGTGCTGCTGTGACAAGGTGTGTTTCACACTTACAACTTGTGATCTTTCACTTCTGTTATCAAGGTAGTTGAAGCAGCACAGCTCACAATGACTGAAATTCAGCATTGTAACAGCAAATGGACAGAACGGGAAAGAACATTTAAAGCGATTGAATGAGAGACACCCACTGGGGGTGATTTTGAATCCCACTGAGAGTAAGACACCAAATGGCTCAGATAAGATCATCACATTCAAACACAAGAAAACTTGTTCTATACTTTTGGCTAATGCTGCTCTTCCTCATGGAATCCAATATTTAATACATCTGCATATAAAAACAGTGTTTATCATTATTATACACAGGGATCAAAAGTAATAGATAACTACTCACACTTTTTGACCACATTATATGTTGAATGTTCAGTTTTAATGTTATAATTATTATTGAGCAAAGATTGAAATTGATTGATTGCATTGTATGGAGTGGAACTATGGGTGGATGGGAATAGGACCTAAATAGTTATTCATAATGGGTGCAGAGAGCGTTGGGGCTGCAGGGGACATGCTAGACCACAGCGGGATGGTGAATGTAAAGCTCAGTGCCACTTTAAGATAAATACCTGTGACTTTTGAAGAGGCTCTCTGGTGATTATGCTAAACTATTACCTCAGCTGGTGAGAGATCACACACATTTAGAGAGGACAGACAAACCCTAAACCCTCACTCACAACAGAGCTGGAATACACAAGCAGTCTGGTTCACTTGTACACATATACACACACACACACACACACACACACACACACACACACACAAACTGCATTGATCAATAAATCAATAAGATAGAAGTTGGCCACTGCATCCATCAGAAAATGTTGTGAAAGTGGACAAAGGGTGAAAGAGATGATAGAGAAAGAGAGAGGGGGAGGAAACACAAAGATCAGAGAGTGTGTTTAACAAGGGGACCCAGCCTGCGCTGATATTTGCTTAAACTTTGCCAAAAGAAAGCGTACAGAGTTCTGAGGTTTCGGGGGTGAGGGTGTGGGCGTGTGTGCGGTTTGGGATGACAGGATAAATGGATTACTGACCATAACAAATAAACCTACGTCATCCCGTTTGGCTTGGCCGGGACAAGCCACTTTCCAGTACGAAACTCCTGAGACGGTAGGACATATGAGGTCTGCCAGTGACCTTACAAATGGACACATCCATAAGCCATGAAAAAAACAAACCAAATGCTGGATATTCAATATGCTCTAATAGGATTTAGAGAAGGAGGCAAGTAATAATCTCCCGCTGTTGTTGTGGATGGATGAAAGCATCCAACAAAAACTCCCCTTGCACAAGTTCTGGATTGACGAGATGGATAATTCACATACCAAACAGGGTCTAAAGCATTTCTTTTGATGTAAATACATGCAACAAGGGTGATCTTCGTTGTCATGTTCGATCCAAGACATTCATTCGATTTAAACTGACAAAATTTCAGCATTCAGTCAAAGTTTCGCTTCATTACAGCTGTTAGGCTGCAAGGCAAGCCTTCCATAATGTATACAGACTGATGTTAAAGAGAGTGTGTGAGAGAGATTACGCTTGTGATTTAGTTAAGCAGTGTTAGAACTGTGCATTTAAAAATGTAAATATCTCACTCCTTCTTTTCTCCAGGTCTGGAGGCCAAACATGACATGTAAGCGCTCTCTCACTCCGGATCTCTGCAAAAATAGATCATGTCACACTCCGGAATGTAAACTCAAACTAGGGAGCAAATTAGTCGGCCACAAATGATTGCTAAAAGTATGAAGTTTTCCACAAAAGCTCCCGGTGGAGGGGTTTGCCGAGGGCATGGAAATCAGACCCGCACATGTTTCGAGTTGAGGAGCGAGGGGGAAGAGGAAGGGGTGTGTTCGAGAAGTGTTACAGGCTCTTGTCTTCTGCGTGAGGATGGAGGAGAATAAAAGGATGAGTACAACAGAGCTTCTGTTCTTCAGAGCTAGAATATCGATGGCAGATCTTCTCAAATCCAAACATTCATCACTGAGATTGACTTTTAAAATGACAATTTAAAACCCAGATGAATACAATTACCCTGCACGCAAAGTAAACAAGGGTCACACAGGTGAATCCAGTAAACCGTTGCACCACGACTTAGTTGAAAATCATTAACACTAAGGGATTCTGGTTCCTAAGTGGTACTATTCATTCATGTCTTCAATTAACTAAAAAGAATCGACACAGAACAGTCATTTTTTCAGGAATGGACTATACTGTTTGTGCTTAATGTTTTCAAATCAGGAATGTGGAATGTGGAACCAAAACTCATCGTTTCCAGTATTTATTTATTTTTTTAAACGTGGAATCGGTTCTCGATATGATAAACTGCTGTATTCTGCTGCATCCTCCACAACTTAGCACTCAGAACCAGCCTGTAAGATGGGGAAATGCGTCATGCAAATTAGGTTCAGCACTAATTTTTTGGGCAGGTTGGCACCGTTACATGATGCTTTGCTAAATGTTCTCTGATTCAATGCAGACAGTGCGCACAAATAAACCACTCTATCAGCGAACGCAGTTAAACTAGCCATTTTCCACCCACAATGTGCTGTCAGAAGCGCAATCAGGGTTTAGTTTATTCTTGTTCATCTAAGAGCAAACCCCAAGAAAACCACTGATTGTGTAAACATAAACCTCCATCGTGTAAGGTACCACATGTGTGAATTTGACACTTCCCACTGCAATTGACATCCAGTATAGTGCCACAGTGAATGCAGAATGGTTCCTGTCAGGTTATAGTAACACTGCCTTTAAGGTCAATCATGGGAAATGTTTAGGAAGTTCTCTGAATGCTAACATATGCAGCGTAATGGCTACAGTATGAGGCCTTCACAGACTTCCAATGTACACTTGATATACTCAAGCGATCACTGTTTAGAGCAACCCATTTCCTCTCAAACACAAATCTATCTGGCTCACAAGGTGTATTTGTGTGTATAGAACAGAGCGGTTGTACTATTGTGTGGTGAGATGTTCCTGTGTCATTGTTTCCAAATGTTAATTGTGTGCAGAACACCATGTACCCAGACATAGGAGCGCTAATTTGTTCAGTTATGGGTATATTCAGACTGGCATGTTCCTGCAACACTCTTCTCCAGAGAAACCCTGCAAGCCAAGAACAAGGTCATATTTTAAAGCAATTACTAGAGGCTTTGCATGAAAATATGTGTTGCATTACCAGATGACGCCAAATGTAATGAAATTCATGAATTTGATCTAATTTCTACATGCCATGTGAGACTACTTACTACTAAATTAGGCAACTGCAGTAAATATTAGCATTATAATTATATTAATGATATTATTTAACCACATGTTCTGCGAAAATTTACAGTACTTTTTTTATGTGTTGAGTACCAGAGATCCCAGTGCTGTAAATTTAAAAATCACAAGAATTTTAAGATGAACCTTTCCCTTTAGATTCTTGTAATATGTTTATTTTTCTTTATTTAAAAACCAGAGGCAAATATTATTGTGTTGTAGCACAAAGCAGACGGTTTAGAAATTAGATAGTAACACTGTTTCTATTTTGGGTCGGTCCGGTCGGTCAAACAAACAAACAAAATAAATAAATAAATGAATAAATAAATACATTTATGAATCCATTTATGAATCCATACATTTATGAATCCATTTAGCAGTAAAAAAAAAAAAAGGATTTGTTGTGTACGCCAATCAAACTCAAATTTATTAATGCTTATCCAATCAATTAATTCATATTTTTAAGCTAGGCCGACAGTTTAGAAATGTGACTTATATAATTTAGTAACATTGTTTCTGTTTGGGGTCAATTTGATAATATGAATAAAATAAATTAATTAATAAAATTAATAATAATAAAAAAATATTAATAAAAACTTACTAAATGTATTAAAAATAAAACGTAAAATAATAATAATTATAATAAAAAATTAAATAAAAAGATAATAATAATAATAATAAAAGAAAAATATATAAATAAATAAATAAAATAATATGAAAAAAATGATCCATGTGATCTAGCTGGGGTCTGTCTCATAAGTAATATTTGTAACGGATTTCTTTTTTAAATAATCCGTTCTCATAAGATAGGAAAAGTATTAACATGTAACCAAAATGCCATTAAAACAGCATTTGGGTGTCTCAGACCCCATACAGAACATTAGGCTTAAACAAATCATTATACAAATACAATTTTAGACACATCTACACAAAGAAACATATTGTTCATGCTAACAGGTATTCAAGGTATAGTGTGAATGTCAGCGTCAATAATGCATTAAAAAAAGTTCAAATTACGAAATTGCTTCAATTCAAGTCTTGGAAAAATGTCACTTTAAAAATCAGAAACTTGGAAGAACCGCTGCTGGGAAAATACAGTTTTCTCTCAGCGTTAATATCAGAACCTGCGTCTGGTAATTGAGGGGGGAACGTCAGGCGTCCATTAACCCTGTCAGGTGTGATTAATGTGGATGCCTCGCCCCACGGTTCACCCCTCGTGTGACGGACAGGCCTGATGTGATTGGTCACAGCTCTGGTAGCGAGTGATGGTGATTCGCTGACATTGTGGTGAGGTGTGTGGTTTGGATGGCGATTTGATTACATGTGTAACACAGAGGGGAAAACCACTCAACAACGAAACGAGAACCGCACTGCTACTCTCGGAGAAAGGCAGACAGGAACATGGGAGTTAGAAAAGCCACAGCGGGAGATGCCGGGCAGTTCAGCGAGGCGGTGGACGAGTGAGGAGGGATAGATTTGTGAATGACACAAACCAAGTTCTCCTACCAGTCATCAAAAGTGGTTCGGGTTGAATGTACCACGGATGAACCCAGGTTATAAAAATGATGGCGTAAACACATCTGTGTTCAATTGGAAGTTCTTTATCTTTGAGATTCTGACAGATACTCTATTATTAAAATCATCTTTCATCCTGTATTACATACTGCTGGACAATATGGTGATATACGTTAGCAAACCAACCAATCTCACCAGCATTTTCTTAGTAAGCTTGAATGTTTTGATGGAACTTTCTGAGATCCTCTGATCGGAAACCTGCTATTTTCTATTCTGGTAATTCCTTTAAAGGGAGCAGTTTTCCTTAGGGATAGTTTAAATCTTTCTCTCTCTGAAGGGCGTATCTTTCTACTGTAACTCATTTGTGAGAATCTTACTGACTTCCTCTTCCTGTTTCACAAATCACAGAAATACGGGGTCAGATATGTGTCATGCATATCCACTGAGCCGAAAAAGATATTATAGCATCATCACGCAACAAGTCAGCTGTTAGTTACAAGACAATTCATACCAGTCAGAATCTGCATATAAATGGTCATTTTTAGTTACAAATATTCCTCAGTGTTATATAACCATTATAACTTCCTCAATGTCATAACTTAAATTGTTAACTACCTGCTTATCCAATACAAACAATCACCAGGGTTGCAGGAACACTCACCTGAGACACAATTTGAAAGCTTAAAAACAAAACTTTCTGGAAACACCAGTCACTCTAGCCTTCTGAAAGTTTACTAATTTGGCCTAAATCAATGTTGGGACAAATATGAACGTAAAAATAGCAACATACTGTATATCAAACAACAAAACCAACACATATACCCACGCACATTGATGCACTTTTACATATAATTCTCAAGCAATTATAAATCAATTTCAGCTCTGGGAGCTGTTGAGAATGGTCAAATCCCTGCCTCTGACAACAGTAGTCCAATTGATTTTTTTCTTTTTTGTAGACATTTTGTTTGCTTTCTCAGAATCCCTCTGAGAAGTCAAACGTCTTTCTGCTGGTGTTGGTGGATGTAGAGTTTGACCTGACAGTGAAGAGACAGCAGATAAGACGTCTAACCGTCTGAACCGGCACGTCGAAGAAAGATACGAGCTCGGATTTGTCCTTTGTTCGGCCTGAGACACTCACTACTCTGTTTAGCTTGATTGTTCGCCATGGCAACATAAGACGAGAAAATATTTGATAGCAGAAATCCAGGCCAGACAGAGCCATAATTAATTGCTTATAAAAACATTCACCTGCCAAGTGCTGTAGAACATGAACCTTTAGTATATCCAGCATCATACGCCAGGAATTTAACATAAAATATAGAGACTAAGTTACTTGCTCTTGATAGAGCTCTAACAAGCTACCCGACCCACAGTTGTGAGAACTACATTTGGACCGAAAAGTTCCCAGATTCACATTGTGTTAGTGAAGGACCAAGCCTAACATTGTTCAATCATGATCCCATTTTAACACATAATTTAATATCAGTGAGGGAGAAAATGAAACTTGCATCATAGATGAAGCCCCTAGTCTCTCTCTCTCTCTCTCTCTCTCTCACTCACACACACCACACACACAAAGTGGCAGCTGCATTACATTTCAAATTTATGAACATATAAAAATAGGGGTAACTAAGAGCAGTGGTGGAGCAGGTGACCTGGCCTGTGCTCCTCTATGTGTGTGTGTGTGTGTGTGTGTGTGTTTGTGTGTGTGTTCATAAAAGTGGTGATGATGCAGAGATCCAGGCCCGTGTTGGTTCATAAAAGCAGTGGGATATAAGGAACAAGCACTCCACTGGCCTTAAGGGAACTTTTGGCAATGAGATGATGTCACCAGTGATTGGTGTGTGGGTGTAGGTCATGTTATTTGCTTTTATTACTTTTTAACAAATTAATTTGCACATATTGGACTATATTCAGGGTACGAATTACACAATGGCCTTCAGGGGGGTCAATGATTTGGGGGGGCAGGGGGCAGGGGGGGTCATGGTAGATATAAATATATACAGTATATGCCTTTACATATAAACATTTTATCTTTAAGCATTTTTTGGGGACAGTTTTTATCACTTCCTTATTAAAGTCTACTTGAATCTGCAGTAGTTCAAATACCTAAATTTAACCAGTTACTTTAATCATCACAATTCTACTGACTGTTAAGAATTATTTATTTTTTTCAAGCATCAACTAAAGTCATTTTTACACTGTAAAGGTGGTGCAGAAGCTGCATCTGACATGGCATTTATGTTTATTTAAGAATCAAAAATACGAAGGTGTACACATCCCAAACACCCTAACTGGGCCCAAACTCTTATTTTGATGTCCTTCAGTTGGGTGGGTCAGACCCCCCACCTTAACCCCCCGTAATTCGCATCCTGACTATGTTCCTTGAGGTTCACTTATAATGTTAATAAAGGATTTTTCACAAAACAACAACAACAACAACACATACACACACACACACACACACACACACACACACACACACACACACACACACACACACACATATATATTTATGGAATTTTTTATTTTAATTTTCAACCGTCATTCTGACCCTCTTTCTGAAATTATCCACATCTCTAAAAAAAATCTTGGGTTATTTTTTCTTCCCAAATCCTGGGTTGAGCCTTTTGGGTCTTTTTTGTTTTGTTTTGTTATTTTTTCAGTGTTTGGGTAGTTTTTGTGTTACCCAGCTTCTGGGTCAGACTCAGACGTAACAACCCAGTGTTTAGGTTTTTGTGTTACCCAGATCCTGGGTCAGACATAACAACCCAGGGGTTGAGTTATTTATCACAGGCTTTTTCTCAGAGCAGTTCCCAGCTCCAACAAATTGGATGTCTACGGTAAAATACAGGTTTGTGTATATTTTATTTGATCTAATTCATAATTGTTCTGTATATCATTTAATTTTATGCAAAGCAACATACAGGGGCGCGATGTGAGTGACCTACACAGTGACAATATGTAAATTTGTTGTTTTATCATTACACAAACATCATATATATATATATATATATACAAAACACTGGTCTAGATGGATAGATAGATGGATAGGGTTAGATGGTGAGATGAATAGGGTTAGATGGATAGGGTTTGATGGTTAGATTGATAGGGTTAGATGGATAGATGGATAGGGTTAGATGGATGGTTAGATAGGTTAGATGGATAGATGGATAGGATAAGGTTAGATGGTTAGAGATAGATGGATAGGGCTAGGTGGATAGATGGATAGGGCTAGATGGATAGATGGATAGGGTTAGATGGATAGGATTAGATGGTTAGATGGATAGGGCTAGATTGATAGGGCTAGATGGATAGGGTTAGATGGATAGATGGATAGGGCTAGATGGATAGATGGATAGGGTTAGATGGATAGGATTAGATGGTTAGATGGATAGGGCTAGATGGATAGGGTTAGATGGATAGATGGATAGGGTAAGATGGTTAGATGGATAGGGTTAGATAGACAGACAGACAGAGATAGATAGATAGATAGATAGATAGATAGATAGATAGATAGATAGATAGATAGATAGATAGATAGATAGATAGATAGATAGATAGATAGATAGATATGTGATATTATAAAGATAAAACATGTTTCCAAAATTACATAACAGCTTTTATATTGTTATTGTACTAAAGCAAATAATAAAAAATAAAAAAATAATAATAATCTAGAATGTTTTTTTAAGCTATGTAAAATATTTACTTCTCATTATGTTTACAACAAATCTTAAGTTCACACTCAGATTTTTGTTCCCTTGCCATTTTTTATAAAAGGTAGTCCTGTCAATAGAATAAAACAACTGAAATGAAAATAGCAAAATAAACTCATGATTTCTGTCCAGTCTTTAGAATGAAAACATATTGTCAAATTTGGTTAAATAAATGCTTAACATAATTACACTAACGTATTTAATCAATATCTTAAGTTCACACATTAACTCTGACATCCCTAAAATACATTTTGTAAAATATTTTTATTTCTTTCTCTCTCTCTCACACACACACACATTTTCTATGACCCCCTTGCAGCCCACTGGGGGTCCCTGGGCCCCAGTTTGAAAACCCCTGAATCTAGAACCATTGTGCCCCATGAAATTCAAACTGTCAGTGGTTATCAGAGCCAGAGCAGCTGTATAAGGAAGAAATAGTATGAGACAGAGAGAAGGAAATAGAGAAAGTCATGCTGGCCTGAATGCAGGAATGTATAATGGCATTAAATGAAAATATTAATAAATTCTATATCTCTTTCAAAGCAGTGATAATGAAGCACAATGAATCAGATTAAAGATCCAGATACATGCGCCTGTCCTGCTGTTTACATTTTTACATTCATAAAGAGCAAAAAACCCATGGTGTCTTTACGAAATTTACGGCTTTAATAACAGATGATGAAGTGTATGAAAAAAGGGAGTAACAAAAGGAGAGGTATGTTATACTCTTTTTTTTTTCTTTCTTTTTTGCAACATCTTCAATGCAGAGTTGCCAAATCATAGACAATGCGGAATTGTGCGTGTTGTGTTTGGAAAACACCTCTCATTCTTTCAAAGTGCTTGGAATTGCGCTCAGTTGCCAGCGAATGGACAATATTGCTTTTGTCTCACAGTTCTGTCTCTTCCCTCTACTCAGATTTAGAGTCTGATAACAGATGAAAAGATAGAGCACTGCATCGCCTGGACTGAGACTCGATCCCGCTCCTATCAGGTAAACGTCTAAGCTGCTTTATAGGCAAATGCTGGGTGGCGTCACAAAACATCCACATGCTGTTTGAACTGTGCAGCTGCTTGTCAGGTTTAATTAGTGAAAAGACAGGAAAGAATATGTGAAGGCAGATAACCAAAGGTTTCTCCAACATGTGGTTAACTGTCTCAGCACATACACAATTTAATATGCTATCTTCTTTTTTAAATCAGTACTATATATATATACACTGTATATATAATATATAGTAATATAGTGCTGTCAAATCGATTACGATTAATCACAATTAATCACATCTAACAAAAAAGTTTTTTTTTATGTGTGTGTATACATTATTATACTTACATATATAAGGCTATATATATATATATATATATGTGTGTGTGTGTGTGTGCACGCACGAATCTGTGTATATATACATATACACACATTTATATGTATACATTTACACACACAGACATATTTATAATATATATAAATATATAAATATATATATATATATATATATATATATATATATATATATATATATATATATATATATATATATGCACACACATTATAATCCTTATAATTATAATCCTTATGCGAGCTCTTAACTCATTATAGTCCTTCACGTCTATTGCGATCTCAAAATTCCGGCCAGTTGATAATACCTAGAATATCAAAATCGACTGCTGGCGGTAGATCCTTTTCCAATTTAGCACCAACACTTTGGAACAGTCTTCCTAACATTGTCCGGGAAACAGACACACTGTCAGTTCAAATCTAGACTAGAAACACATCTCTTTGACCTAGCACACATAACACATTATAAACTTCTATAATTCAATGTTAGGCTGCATAGATTAGATCAGCCGAAACCGGGAACGCTCCTGATGTACTCGTTACATCAGAAAAAGAATGGCATCAACGCTAATATTAGTCTTTCTGTTTATCCCGAGGTTTATCTCAGTCCGCCGGATCCAGGCCGTATCCAGATCTAATAAAGGACCTGCGCCTGAACCCGACGACAACACAGTCCTGAAGTGTCAACTGGTCTCTCCCCTGTGAAGGCCTCCCTCCCATTCCTTTACCTCTCTACAGATAAAGTGTTGTCGGGATAATTCCGGTTCACGTGGCTACACGGAAGCGATACAAATTCTGTATTATACATTTTAAGGCCAGACAAGTAGTTTGTTGAGGGTTGATTTGTAGGGAAGGACTACACGCCTGCACACATATATTCAAACACGCATACCTATAGACTGAACTCGTAATACGCATGTGCACGCCATCAGCGTTCTCACAGGTTCTCATTTTTAAAGTTTGCGTAGAGGTACTTAAAGAGTTTTCTGTTAAAACGGTGTTGTGTTAGCGGCCCCTAAGTTAATAACTAATGATCGTTGCGACGGAAGTGAATCAATCAAAACTAAATTTAGCTGGACAATAACTTTATTCTAGAGCTGCTATAAAGCCAAAACAATCTCTGTTACTTTAATTTCCTATTATCACTGTAAAGCCGCTTTGGAACAATCTACATTGTTAAAAGCGCTATATAAATGAAGATGACTTGACTTGACATATATATATATATACTGTATGTATGCATGTATTTAAACTATTTTAACAGCAAATACCAAAATTATTTATTTATTGACAGAATACACTGGCAATTTTGAAGTTATGCTATCTTGACCTCAGTTCAAGTTAGTTCCATATAAAACAAATTTAGTATAAAGAAAAACATTTGACAGCAATCAATTCCAAATAAAAAAGTCAACTGTCAAAAAATGTTTTAGTGCAGGGTGGATCCGTTTTCCTGTTATATGTACGTCAGTTGTCAAAAATGACAACACATAATTAAAAGAGTATTTACTTTGAGTTCATTACTACACATTAGAGTTTACCATTCACACGTTTCATTTTTTAGTGAATAAGCTTCTGTGAATATATGCTACACTGTTGCTAAAAAAAAAAAAAAAAAAAAAAAAAAAAAAAAAATTCCCACAGGAACATACCAGACAGATCTTCTGACGTGTTATCGAAAGACATTCAACGTGTTCGGTCGTGCATGTCTCCTGAATGAAAACACAAAAGAAAGGTGTTTCAAGTCTTGCACGGTGATGGGCTGGATTGGTGTGTTTGTTATTATAAGAGATGACTGTTGGCTTTTAAAGCCCGTCAGAAGGACCCCTGTCAGGAGATGTGGCACACACAGCAGCAGATCCACTCTGCCTTTCTCTCACACACATACTGTATATCCCGTGACTCATCTAGATGCCATGCAAAAGCTCAATTTAAGCCAAACAAGTAAGTACAATTGTCAAATGTCTGAAAACAAGTTGCAAGCGAAAAGCAATATTTTGGCCAAATACAGCACCTGTAATTGATTTAAAAAAAAAAAAAACATACATTTTCTAAAATTCAGTTTATTCATTCTATCTTTCTCGTGGGATATTTCAAAGTCAATACTGAATTCATTTCTTGTTTTTTTCCCAACAAACATGATTGACAGAGCTTATAAAGACTCCCTGACATTTTTTCACTGACTGTAATATTTAAACAATGTTAAACCTCTGACAGCATAAGTGTGCAGTCCTGGGGCAATATCACCTAAGCCAACAGGAAGATAACACAACAGCCCATTGTTGCGAGCAGAACAGAAGTTGTATTGTGGTTAAACAGTTTCAGTTCAAAAGAATTCAATGTCGAAAGAGTTGAGTCCAATTAAGAAACACCAGCAGCTTTCACTGGGTGTTATTCCAGGGCTCGGCCATGTTTCTGTTGGCCTGCCCGCCCAAGGTATGATGGGGAAAAATGTCCCTGCTGTGAAAGTGAGATATTTGAACAAACAAGTGTGCACAGGTTAGAGCAGTAGGGCAACTCTTAAGAAGTGAGGTCCACTGGGGGAATTGGATGACAGGGTTGATCTGAATTCACACAGAAGTTTTGCCAGGGATGGGTTCACACCGTCAGACCAGGCTTTGATGACCTTTAGTTGATCCTAGATATCCTGCTGTCAGAGAAGTGAGGAACGATCAAAGTCCAAACCAGAGATAATGAGGAATAACAGAGTTTGTTATTAAGAATATTAAGCGCCTTGGATCGGCCTGGCATGAGAGATCTGTTGGCAGTCGGAGAGGCAGAGGCTGTGAGCATTAGCTCATCACTTAGTAAACAGAATTAACATGAGCTTAAATGGATGGTTCACCCGAAAACTGTTGTCATTTACTCACCCTCGTGTCATTCTAAACCTGTATGATTTTCTTTGTGGAACAACAATGAAGTGAATGAGGACTGGGGCTGTCATGCACCAAAATTACATAAAAAGCACCATAAAAGTATAATAAATTTGGTCAATATGACTCAAGCACTACTCTTCCGAAGAACATGAACTGACTGAAATTTGTGTTTATTCACTGAAAATGTTGAAAAAACTCTTCTTTCCAGGTTCAAAGATTAGTTCACCATTTGTGAACACAATCATAATTTGTGATCTAATCATTTTTTGTGAGTGTGAATGATCTTGATCAAAGTCTTGAGAAGGCTTGGGATATCCTGTGCGAGTCACATGGAAAACTTTTTGATACTTTTAAGGCCCAGATATACACACAACAAAGTTCTTTTTTGTTCTTCGTTTTGGGGTAAAAGTGATAGAGAACATCTGACAGCGCCCACACTGCTACACAACAAAATTGAGAAAGCAGCAAGCAATTTTTTTAATAAAGCATAAGAAAATCATCTGATCATTGCAACATGGATATGTTTGCACAAGCTCTGCAGTTCGGCATTCTAGTAAAGTCATGTCACGTTTATTTATATAGCACTTTATACAAAAGATAGCTTAAAATCATGCAGATTTACTGTATTAAACATGAAAAACAGTGTCAGTGTCTCGCTTCATCAGAAAACGTATTTTCAGAGCCTCCTCGTACACCTACCTATTACATAATCGCCATGAACCAATGGAAATACAAAAGTGTTTAGCAGCCGGAGTGAACCTTTCCGGAAAGTTCGCTTTTGGCAAGCTGTTTCGAACTCCAAAAACGAACTCCAAACAAAGTTTTTGTTCGAAATGACGTCACATCTGTTCGTTTTTCGATATTGCTTGAATAATCGGGGCCTTTATTTAACTTTTTCATCTTTTTTGAAGCTTGACAGCAACAGTCTTCATTCACATACAGGTTTAGCATGACATGAGATGAGCAATTAATAAACTAATTCTCAGTTTTGCCTGAACCATTTCTTTAAGGGTTTATGGAATTTGAAGTAGTAGAATGTTACGGATAATAGTCTGGATTAGAAGATTTCTATGGTACATACTTTATTACACTCAACCTCTACAGCTCATACAGGTCCTCCCGGACCTCAGCAGTTTAGAAATGAACTCATCCTGGTCTCACAGGGGGAGCAGAGCGCACTGTGCAGGACTTTATTGCTCTGGATAATATTGACTCAACTTTGAGCTCCTCAGCATCAGCCTGTAATGGTGTTTATCCAGGAGAGAGCTGAGGGGAATCCACACTCTCTGAAACACAGATTAAAGGCCAGAGTGGAGCATCAGTCCGCTCTGGTGTCTTATGGAAACATTACATGCATTCAAACATAAGCAGTTTCACCCCAAAATCAACTCGAAAACAGCGGGCAGAAAGTCTCATTACGATTCTCTCCATTCCATTCATTCCAGATGCAACCAATGAGGTCATTACCGTTTTCACGCAGAATTAGTAATAAACACAGGTGGTGCGGGAAGTATTTTTATATAGATACAGTTGAGGCAAGGAGGCCTTGTCATCTAGTGGGAGAATCAAACCACCGTTACCAAAGTTACCCAATCATTTCTATGTGACAACTCTACGAATTCTTGCCCAATTTGTTTGTTTGTTTGTGTGTGTGTGTGTGTGTGGGGGGGGGGGGGGGGGGGGGGGGAATATCCATTCTCCATTAAACTGAAAAGATTTCAAATCAACTTAGTAAAACTAAAAAACACTGTGAAAACAAGCAACTCAGGGACAGTATAATAAAAGATGCATGTGGAATACTGAATGTGGACTTTACTGAAATACATTTTCAAATCTTTTTGTTATGTTTGTAGAGGTCACCTTATGAAGTTAGTAAGTTTATTCATAGGCCAAAAAAGTGCAAAAGAAATGTTTTCAATTCACACTGTCATCAGTATTGGTGATGCTGATGATGATGTGAATCGAAAACGTTTTGTCTTTGCACTGAGCATGTTGCACTTTTTTGCCTCTGAATAAAAGCTTTTTGTAAATAAAAATCTGTTTATGTGCGCAAGCATCGCCTCTTCTTAAAATAGGTAGGCTTAAATAGAAATTAAGCAGATGTCAGAAATAGACTATATAAAATGTAAACAGCAGATTGTTCAGAGACGGTCTGACATGCAGTCAGCAGTGTGAATTACCATCAATACAATCAACACAAACAAACAGTCAGATACTGAATGAACTAAGCACATTTATCTCACCTGATCAGGTGAAGTGTTACATCCCTAACCTTGTGGCTGTGTGATCGTTCTCTCATGCTCAGCACATGCTTAGAGCTGCATTCCTATAGTGCTGAACAGGCCAAGCAATCCACACATCTCATTCCACAGGCCACTATGTAAACAGGAAGAGATACAGGATCTTTGGCTCAGTGTAGTTGATCTGTAGAGTGGGCACAGGGCCAAGCACAGGAGAGAGAGCAGGAACAAATGAGGTAAAAAGGACAGAGAAGCTGAACAGATACTTTAGTGGAAAGTTGTCCATGTGCTTGCGTGTTGTGTGTGGACATTCTGGTTTTTACATGATTTTACAGGAGGACACTTATAGGGTACATCCAGCCGGTAAGTGTCAGGGGCACAAGTGATGGAGTCAAAAGCAACATATTTAATATTTTTGGATTAAAATATCCAAAAACCACTAGAACAATGTTATCTATTTTGTTGGCTTGTGTACTTACATTATCCCAAATCCTCCAATAAAGTTTCAATCCAAAGGAATCATCATTTAACGGCCCGTGTCATTGCGTTGCCTGTTAATGACATCTTATATGCGTTACCCTCGATTTCCGGGTTTACTTCCATAGAAACCATGGAATCACCAAAGACAATTTAAAATATTATGTGTTTTATTAGACAGGTTAGGAACTGTTTGGATATCTTTATTGCCATAAAACTAATCATTTTATATAGCTCAACACGTTTAGTCTTAAATGTTTGTACCCAAAAGTTAAACCAGAAAACACTATTTTGTGGCTAACATAGCATAATCAGCTTTTATTAATATGATATTCTAATATGGATCTAGCTACAAGTGCCTAATACCAGCCAAGCGAACACACAGAGTAACGTTAACAACTTTTAACACATTCAAACATCAAATCAAATTGTAGTATGATTAAGTAAAACAGCGTTGCATTTCCCCACAATTTGAATTCGTCAAATAAAGTCACCTGCATGAGTACTTCAGCACTTGTGACTGTTTCATTAGAATGAAATAATATACTGTCCAACAGTGTTGAATGACAGTACAAAAATTAGAGATCCTTTTCACACACATACCAGCACAAACCAATATAGCAGAAAATTCTGGTTCAATGATAAAGAATGCGTGAAGGAAATTTCCAGTGCAGAGAAATTTGATAAACCTGTCTGCTTCCCTATACTATACCTATGACAGTTACAATGACCTCGGCTTCTAAACAATGACATTTAATTATAGACATGAATATCCATTCTGCCTTCTTTTAACCCATGAGAGAGAGTCACTGTAATTCACTTGAGTTGTTGAGTTTCAAGGCATCCAGAGAGCCTCGAAAGGGCAGCTGGATTTGTTTATTCACACTCATAATGAGAAAGTAGATTATCTGCATCTAATTATTCCATCGTTTCATCCATTTTATGATTCAATGAGTCACATTATTTTATTGATTGAGTCTACAGTTGACATTTGACTGGTGTATTAAAGTTTAAAGATTGTGTCGTTTATGCAGTGATTTTATAACGGCCGATGGCAGCAGGGTTTGGGCGGCACTAGTAGAGCACCGTGAGTTCCCAGCACATGCAGCCCATATGGGAGGGCTGGGGTTCAATTCCTTGCTTTCTGAAGGATTCTGAGTCATCTAGAGGGCTCTCTATAACTTGTTTTTCGGTTGAGAGGTGAAAAGAGGTATGTCAGGGGTTTAGCGAACATGTAGAGTTTATCTGGTACCTGTCACTTAAGGCTAAAGTTGCTCCAGTAACAGTATATATTTTATAACAAATGGACGGAAGAGCGAATGTTTTATCCAGACGGCTGTGATCTGTGTAATTCCACTCCAGAACCTACGCTCTCAGAAGCCTAAATCTGTCTGTCCGAAGACACCAATGAGCCTGGTGTCTGCAAACCCACGGGAAATACGGAGGAAATCTCGGATGTTGAGATTTAACTATAGCCCAAATTTGGCTTCGGTCCAGATTTGATATTAGTCCGGCCTCAGAAACTGTGAAGTGGCCTCAGATCAGGGAGAGAGAAACCAGACGCTGTCATTCTCAAAGCAGCTCAAGGCTTCTGGCAACTGCAACAGATTCTGGCTCAGCCTCGATGTCCGACCCTGTCTGCTCTGTGCCGGCTTGATATACAAGTGACCATAGTCTGGGTCTCCACTTTGTCTAGCTAAGAGACATTTTCAATTGCATTTCAAAGCAGAAAAGCAGATTTCAGGCTTACTGACAACTTTAGAACACAATTCATGGACAAATGAACAACTACATGTTCTTTACTGATACACAAACGTGAAATATTTACTACCACAGCAGAGCCAGACAGCTAAAGCCAAGCCCCCCAATCTACACTGAACTCCCCGTAGATGTGATGTCAAAGATCACTGGTCATAAACTGGACTTATTGCAGTTCTTTACAGCAATGAATGTGTCATACTCATTACTATTGTTTTGTTTGTTCATTGAGCACATTTTTCGATTTTAATTGGTTTCTTATTAAATGAATAGGAACATTTGTTGGTGCCTATGACACAGGTTTGACATCATGGGATTTGGTTATAAGATACTCAAGACATTTGACGTTACTGAGATTCAAGCTGCGTCACAGGTATTTGTAGTTTTGGGCAAGCTACTAATGTTAGCCAGCTTGCTAGAAACTTCTTTATAAAAAATGTGTTAAGATAAGCTGAAAGGTGCTCTTCAGAGTTGATTAAAAATAAAACTTGATACATTGAATGTAACAAATGCCATTTTTTCATGTGTGTGTGTGTGTTCCATAGCAACAAAAGAATAATATAAAAGAATGTTTTGGACCATTATGAGGATAAACTATTCCTTTAAGGAAACTAACAGTGATATTTTAGTATTTACTCCAGGAAATAAGCAACTTAAGCTTGCTGCTTTTCAACTTAATGTAGTAACATTAACTGACAGCAGTATCCAGTGCGTAACAGTAATACGGTGAATCATTACTTTTGACAAGGTGACTAAAGCTGGACTAGTTGCTTGCCTTGTTAGACAATAGAGACACACAATGCTAGCTCTATGGACTCAGATGAACCTCTTTGTAGAGATGAATATATATCTACACCTTCTACACTGCTGTGCTGCCAACCCTGGCTATAGATATTCAAGATAAAGTGCCATGATGGTGTCAAGTAATTTTTACGGAATCTCTCGAGTCTAAGAATTATGCGAATTCTTAACGTATATGAATGTCGCTCCTGACCCGAGCAATGCAATAAATGGACATAACCGGATTGCTCATGCAAATGAATATTAAAGATAAATTTATTCTCTAATCACTCGGTAATGTATCAGCTGAGAGGGAGTGAAGCTGGATTTCATCCTAATGACCAATGTTTCATTTCCCTCGCAAAGCTCTCCTTTCAATGCTGACCCTTTACACACAAGCAAGTCATCAAAGCAGCAAAACAGTGACCGGCCGAGGCCAAGAAAAACTCAGAGACGCCCAAATCATTCACTGACATCCTCCCTAAAGTGTAAAACGCTCCTGGAGAGTAATGTCCTCCTCTTAAAACAGTGGGGACACGGTTTGGCTCTTTTGGCGTTAGCAGGTGAACCGTTTGTGTTTGATGGAGCTGAAACAACAAAGGCAGTTTTTTTGCGAGCGGAGATGCAGTAACTCATTTTTGTGAACACAGGCTTAAGGCCTATTCACACCATGCGTGAAATTTCACCACAACAATATTTTAAACATCCTTGTGGACCCCTTCACATACAGTGCAAACCTATTTGTTCCACTCACCAGACAATAAAATATACTACAACAGTCTGATCTCATTAGTATTTGTAGGTATTTGCATGTAACATTTACACATTTCATTTCTGTATGTATGTTTATTTGCAGTTGAATGTATTGACAGTATCTTAAACCTAAAAATATTTATGTATGCAAAGCTCAAAAAATGCAAAATTCTCTGATGTGAATCCTTTATATTATAATATTAGTTGCATTTTACTATTGTATATTTTGAGGCCCAAAGGGGAAAAAAAAGAGTTGCACAAAACAATCACACAGAACATAATGTAAAGCAAAATTAACTAAATGTGTTAAATAAGTGGAATAGCACAAATTCATTTAATGAAATCAATATTCTATTAACCTAAAAGATTAATAAACATTTGTACCTCTCTAAAGCAAAATTCTTATGCTTTAGATGCTGCCAATACGTTAATAATATTCATTACCATGTCTATTTAAACATTTTCATGCTAGAACACTTAATCTATGAACAACTATGATTACTAATGAGTTCACATTTGTTAAAAGCCCCTATAATATTCCATATAGGCATACACAGAATATCACAACATGCTCATATTGTAAGCAAATATCAATAGCACTAAGATGTTCTTTTTTTTTATTCTCAATGGTATGAGGAAATGCAACAAAACAAGAAAAACAACTGACAGTTTCTTTCTAAAAGTGATGCATTGCAGGTCAGTATCCGATTGCAGTTGTTAGTCATATTAAGCAAATGATGTAAATTTATCTGAATCTGTGAATCCCATGTTGTGTATGCTATCTTATGCTCTTTGTTATTCATTCTGCTAACAGCATTATATTGGATTAGCTTTATGTTTGTATTCTTGGACACAATGGAGGTTTACTTACAGATTTGTGTCCAGAGGTAAATGGTCACGATATTGAGATCTCTTTCTCATTTATCAATAATAAATTATATGGCCAGGTCAGGATTTTGTATCATTTTTTTTTTTTTTTTCAGGTTGTGCTTGCCAATTTGTTGATATATTCCAGCAGTGGGGAAAACTGTAGGGGGGTGGGGTTAAACAAACTCCTTAGTTTGGTTTTGCCTGTGCCGGTTTGCCCGTGTTCCTGATCCTTGTTTGTTTCGTATCATGCACTAGTTTGTTTCCATGGTTCCTAATGAGTTCTTCACTTGTTCTTAGTTCTGTTAATTATCTCCCTCATTAATTTAAGTCCTTAGTTCTCCCTAGTTCTTTGTCTTGCATTAACATGACATGACGAAACGTTGTATGTTTGGTTAGTGTTGGCTCTTTCTTGCTCCTGTATTCTCCTGAGTATTTTTGGATTTAAATGAAAGACTTCTTTAGGGAATCCCTTTCATCGTGTTTACTGACCAGCAGTACGTAACAATGGCAGTGAGAAAATGGTGCACTATTCTTTCTAATTCCTTTTAATTGTAATTTGTGGATTGATAAAACAATGCATTTGAAAAAAAAGATTGTTCAAATTAAAAGAGAGCACTCCAGTTTACAATGAGTCAAAGTGTACTTACCTCAGAATGTACTGGTTAATATAAGATAGGGTTAAGGTTAGGTTTGGGGTAGGTTCAGGGTTAGTGCCTATAGTTATTACCCAGTTATTGTATTTACTATAACAAGTACATAGTAAGTACATGGGGAGGAGGACTGTAAAATAAAGTGTTACCGTTGGTCTTTACTGTGAAACTGGTCTTTCTTGGCCTTATTGGGTGTTTGGTCTGATTGTTAGTTATCTGTTTCCAATCCCAAAAGCTGTATTTCCTTAAGTGCTTGCAAAGGCCTGACACAGCAGCTAGCAACAATTTGTGTCAATCATTCATAAGGTCAAAGAGTTACTGAACACACACCATCCTAAAGTACAATCTTTTTACTGTGCATAATAACATAGCAACTTATATTTTCAACATCAGTTTTCTGTAGCTGTGTAGCATAGTGACATCTTGATACAGGTATGCTAATGATGTTAAACAAATTTGATGTGTCTGTCCCCAGTGTTAAGTCTCTAAGCATACAAATGGTACCAAATAATGAGGAAACTTCCTTCAGTGGTCAACAAAGACATTTTATAGGATAAAGACCGCCATTAGGCTGCAAACATATGGAAAACCAATCAAGGGTTACTTCGCTAACACACTGAATGATGCTGAGAAGAAGAGAGGGAGGAGTTCAGGGTCAAAACGATGGGAAACGTTCAACGTTCCTGTTCACTAACTGCTAGCTGCTGACTGTACCAGGGAACCACCGCCTTGAAGGGCTAATAGCATTTCCTTGCAGTGATCGACTGAGTCAGTGAATGGATCTGAGTCTATGCCTCCATTACATTTTGGCTCTGGAACCCAGAGTGTATGTTCAAGGACAACTACATGAAAAGAATGAAATGTGACATTAATGGGCCAGAGTATATTGATTGGGCGGATACACAATAACAAAACAATTGCCACAAAGAAAACAATCCACAGGGCCTGTAATGCAGCAACAATTATGAATGTCCTACATGGAAAAATTTAAAATGTAAACAAAATTCTTGAACAACATGCCCACAATCTTCAAAGTCAGTTCACTTTCACTAATAACGGAGAAAAAAAAAAAAAAACTTACTTAAAGCATTCAAAGAATCAAAGAATTCTAAGTAAATCGAAGTAAAAGAACTTATTTTACTTATTTATTTTATAAGAAGAATGGACAAATAACTGCATGTCTTTCCTCATGGAAGTACTTATATCATTAAGTTTACCTGATTTGATCTTCTCAAAGGGTGACTATAACTTAAATTTACTAGTAGGCTCATACACATTTAAGTATATAAGACAAAAAGTAAACAAATACAATAGTATAACAAATTGTAGTAAACGTACCTGTCGTTCAAACTTGTACCAAACTGAGTGTTTTAGGGCACTTTCCCTTTTCAAACTACTCTTATATTTCACATGACATCAAAAGCCTGTGAGGACATCTCAATTTACAGCCCAGGGCCTGAATTCAACAGGGTTTACAGAGGTTTCATTGAGTCATTAGGATGCTATGACAACACTTTCCCTCTTATTTCATGTGTTTAATTTGGTTGGTTCAAGTTCCTTTCCCTCCTCCACTTGTATATGGCTCCCTGGAGAGAAACAAGCAACTCTCGGAGAAAAGAGATGGGAGAAAGGGAGGAACACTGCAATCTCCTGCAGAGATGTTGGATCAAGTCTTAGTGTTATTCTCTTTCCTCAGGTGAATAAGGGTCCGGGGTTGACGTTCTGTCTTCTGCGGCCTTAAACGCATGTGAAAGTGCTCCACTCTCTGTCTCTGCAACACAGTCAGTCAATCTGTTGTTCAAATCTAGAATTACCATGACCATGCAGTTTCTATGAAAAATGCCCAGCCAAGTTGACCACATCATTAGAGTTACCTGTGGAATGGTGGAATCATTTCTGAATGGAAGTGCCCGTTGTGGTATTATTAGCCAGCTCAGACATCTTTCTTCATGCCACTGGGCAAAGACTGGGAAAACAGCCCTCAGTCTCTAAAATGACAGCTCATTTTTCCGTCAAATTGTCAGAAGCGTTTTCCCCCTCAATCTGGCACTTTTTCCTCTTGTTGGCACGTTGACTATGCCTAGTTTGCCTTTTTTTTTTTTTACCAAATCCGGGATCTGCATTAGAGTTTCCGTTTTCGTAATGCTTATACCGTCTCTTAGCAATTATTAATGACAATATTAATAACTTCGGGGGAGAACCTGATCACTTCTCCAGAGGTGGAAGAATCCCAAGAGCGGCACAGTGACCTGCGAGAACTCAGGGAAATAGTGTTCTCTGGTGATGTTCTAATCATTGCCACAACATTCATTATTCCTTGGGAGGGAACAGCGTACAAGCCGGCGGAACACTGTGAATGGCAAATTTGCCTCCAGAGAGCCGAAGGTCTGCCAAGCCGTTACCCATAGCCGAGTACTTGTGCCCCCGGTGCGATTAGTCTCTGCCGATCCAGTCATCCGAGTGATGGATGCATTGACGCTGACGCTAACTCCAGAGAAAGGAAACCTCCTGTACTTCAGCAAGTCATGTCATCGCTCTTCTCCGGCTCTGTTTACTCAAGAGACATCCCCTATTAAAAAGCTGCTTTATTACTCTAGAGCCGACTGAGTCAATGAGGGTAGAGCTGGCAGGAGCCATTAGCATGTGGGTGGCGGTAATATTAATAGACACCTCTCTTAGTGTACGGTCTGTTTTAAGTTTCAGTGGCAAAGTAAACCCAACATGCCTTACTTATAATTCCACTCTCAAATTTGAGCGGCCGCTCCGCTTTGAAGTGTTTATCTGGGTCTGAAGTAGGAGAGGGCTCTTTTCTGGCCTCAGTGATGAGTGTTGGGATTTACGACAGTGTTTAGAAATCATTTCCAGGGAGCGGAGAACATAATGGCCTTAAAGTACCCTGTGTGTTTACCATTCGGCTCCACTGCTCGGAGGATTCCAGCATCTGATGAAGGATTCAGTTCAGAAAGATTTAACAATATGATTTACAAACCAGAGTTAATTTCTATTTGATTGTATGGAAGACAGCTTAGAATAAAATATTTATCATAGCATTGTATATGATGGGTATATATGACGTGTGCACCCAATGTTGATATTAAATGGATGGTTCACCCAAAAGTAAGGTTTACTCACCCTCACCCTCCAATCATGCACAATGTTCTTCTGTGAAATACTAAAAGTAAATCAACATCAAGTTTGTTGTATTGAAAGAGAATTTCTAACATCTCGTTTTGTGTTTTACCAAAGAAATATAGAGAACTATTGTAGGGCTAGAACAACACGAGCAAATAATGGCCACTTCTTTAAAAATTTTGGATGTCACTCCCAAATTGGCGTTGCTACACCATGTTTACAGGGACTTTAGGTCCTGTCTTTCATCTCAGTCCCTCAAAAAATCTATGATTAACTCAAGCTGTCAACAGTAAAAAAAAATCTGTGATTATGTGATCTCTCTTCACGTCTGCTGGAAAAAAGCGGCTGCAGTAGTTTTTAAAAAAAAAACTTTTAATCCTTCCCTTACACAAAATGTCATTACTCGATCTTCCGGTGAAACGGCAGACATCTCTTTGGTGGAGTATGCCAGACTTCCCCAATCATTTAGTCCACTTAAACCCCGGCCCTTTCTTAAATTCGAACCTCAAGCTCACATTCAGATCTACCTACATTCAATCAATCAACAACCAATGGATAGAACCAAGTCTCTGTCCTACATGTTTTTCTTTTTCTATAATCCGTTTCCCTCAGATGTTCGTCACAATACAGAAGAAAAAGATATGTCACTATATCCATTACACACATCTTTAATACCACAGCAAGAAAATGTATAAATAAAACTTTAAATTTTGATCCCAGGAAGGGACGAACATATCACAGGTTCTGAACAGGTACAAGAGAGTGGGAGAAAAGAGAGAGAGCAAAAAGAATGAGAAGCAGAAAGAGAGAGAAACAGAATTGAGAACATACTGTATGCGCTGGTTGTTGGGTCGCCTGATTGGATGTTCCAGGGTTCTGACATCAGAACTGATATGATGATCCAGTCTAGACTGTGCACATCAAAATATATTCCCAGTTTATCAGTGCTTAAAGTTATCATCTGTATGATACATCGTACGTCATCGTTTCTACAGGAAGTAATCACAATCCTACACTGAAGCCCCTCACATGTGGGGTCTCAGAGACCCATGCTGAAATCAGACGGGGGACAAAAAAATAATAAAAAAAATCAAGCAGACAGTGCAGTGAAAGAGAACCACTGTCTGGACTGTATCCTTTAACTGACCTGCATGGGAGCCGAAGATAACGTAGCATCATCACTGCACTGCTCTGAGATTCCCAAGCTGGGAAAAGTCAAAACAAACTTAAACAATTTGTGGATGCTTGTTTATCTTTGAGCGTCATTAATCCAGAAAATGAAGCATGGGAGAGACCGGGAGCAATTGCAACAGGGGACGATTTGTAACACTCAATTTCTTCAATTACAAATAAGCCAGGGTGATGACACTTATTCAACACATGCTCCATCTCTTTGAGAAAAATAGTGGGAACTCTTTATTTGGTGGGATATTTAATAAAAATGAGTTGAGATAATGAAATATGTATTTTTTGATCATTTTATTTCTCTTCTCCAAAATTTTATGTCTGGGGTCAAGGCAATCGCATACTTATAAAAAGTGTTATTATAGAAATAATACTTTAAAATAATATACTTACAGTAAATGCAAACTGAATGTAATGGAATGCAAAATAAAAAAGAAAATGATTTAAAATCTACTTAAGTACAACTTTTACAGTACAGTAAGTGGGCTTTTATTTTATTAATATTCTACAGTTTTTTTTTTTTTAAATAAATATTTTTAAAATTTAAAGTACATTACAAGTACACACCTCTTTTTTCACAAGGGTAAACTTCAGTAAAACAAAAATGAACTTGCTTTAGTCCAACTTAGGCTTTTTCTTTAAACACATATTATGGTGAAAACTACTTAAGTTGTGTAGAAATTAGCCTATATTGTAACTTCATTGTGTGCTTTAACCCTTAGGGGTCCAACGTGTTTTGGGGGTCCTTGAGATGTTTTGACATGCCCTGACATTTGTGCTTTTTTCAGTTGCTTATAAACATATTAATGGCAAAAGTGTCATTACACTCTATTCAGCACAAACAGGGCTACCATAATATGTGAGCGACATGTATGTACATGTTTGTATATTTGAGAGAATAATATTTATGCATGGTTATTGAAAAAAAAAAAAAAAAATTATGTTTCTGAAATAAGGCCACAAAACACATACTAAATATATTTCCACAAGACTTTTGACTTACTAACCGGGAGCAATTGTAACATTTTCAAATTCAATACATTGAAAGTGTTAAATTTGTTATAATGGGAGTGATTGTAACCCTCTGACCTCTTTATTAAATTCAATATTATGATCCCCTTATAAGTCTATAAATGGTACAGTTACTTTTTGGCACATATAATTGTTTCTTATCCCAAAATATGGGAGGTAGACTTGTAGTAATCAGTGAGTTATGAAGGAAAATGTTACAATTGCTCCCGGTCTCTCCTACTTAATGTTAGTAACTTCCCTTCCATGTCTCTCCATCTCTTCGTTCTGCTTTGATGTCTTCAGAGACGCAGTGTTCCCATTACGTGTATTTGATCAGAGTTCTAACGGGAGACAATCTGTGTTTCACGAGTTCACTCTTACATCAAATTAAACAGAGTAAAGATTATGTGTATTTGGCGTGCTGTCCGGGGGGAGGGCTCCGAGCTCGGAATTTTTTTTTCCAGAGTATTCCCCAGGTTGTTGTAATAGTAGTTAGAATTAGAAGTGAGAAGATGGGGTGGTGGAGGGATGCTGTTAAACTGTCAACGAATGGAGGTAAGTCTGCTGTATAAATACCTCTCAAGTCATTGATTGGGTTGATTAACAGAATGTGCTATAGTCGTGTTTAATTAGCTTTGATTATCTGAATGTACTCCACAGGTGTTTAATTAGGGTTAATTATCTGAACGTGCTCCTCCCGAACTTTGTTAATAAAACATACAGTACTGTGCAAAAGTCTTAGGCATGTTAATATCCCCCCTCTCGGGAACGTCTCCGAGATGCTTGAAGAAACCTTCCTGCAAAGCTACAGTACTGTGAAAAGTACTGGCACTTGTGTTAAAATGCTGTAAAGTGAGAATGCTTTCAAAAATAAAATCACAAATTTAATTTATTTATGATTTAACTTCTATTAACAAATTCAAATCAATATATGGTGTAACGACCCTTTGCATTTAAAACGGCTTTTGTCCAGGTACACTTGCGCATAGTTTTTCAGGTAGCTTTGCAGGAAGGTTTCTTCAAGCATCTCGGAGACATTCCCGCAGTTCTTCTGGATTTAGTCTGTCTCAGTTTTTTCTGTTTCTTCATGTAATCACAGACGGACTCAATGATGGTGAGATCAGATCATACCGGCTGTTGTCAGACTCTTTGTGCATACAGAAATCTCATTGGATTATTACAATTAATGGCAAAAAGAATGTTTGGAAATGTAAACTGATATTTCCTACTGACACACTACAGCAAAAGATATAAATAACTGACTTAAAACCATTTTTGTTATTAACATGCCTAAGACTTTTGCACAGTACTGTAATTTCACAAGTTCACACTTACATCAAATTAAACAGAGTAAAGATTATGCGTATTTGGCGTGCTGTCCGTGCTGTTTTTTGCCCGAACCCAGAGTACTCCCTTAAAAGCAAAAAGAGCAAAGGACATCCGCCAGACTAAAGACTCCCCAAAACGCAGAGGGCTGGCGTTTTGAGAATAAGCCTGGTTGCTTGACCAGGAGGGCCCGTGTTGCCTCAGACGGGAGCAGCTCACAGGGAGTCTGCTGGGAGATCAATAAATCGCTGGACGGAAAGAGAAAACATGGGTGCTCTACAGGGAGAGTTCTCACTGCGTCTGCTGGGAGACCAATGCTCGCTGGACAAAGAAAGAGGAAACAAATGCATGCTACATCCGCTGGGAGATCAATACTCGCTGGACGGAAAGATAAAACATGGGTGCTCTACAGGAAATGTTCTTGCTGCGTCCGCTGGGAGACCAATGCTCGCTGGACGAAGAAAGTGGAAACAAATGCATGCTACGTCCGCTGGGAGATCAATACTCACTGGACGAAGAAAGTGGAAACATGCATGCTACATCTGCTGGGCGATCAATAATCGCTGGACGGAAAAGAGAAAAACATAGATGCTTGACCAGGAGAGTTCTCACTGTGACCACTGATCAACACTCACTGGACGGAGAAAGAAAACCCAGGTGGATGACCTTGAGGGTTTTAATCGATGAGAGTTTGGCGGGCTTTTTTAATGTGGAACCGGTTGGTCCTGATGTAGCTTTGGAAAGCATCTGAGGACCATCTTCCAATAGCTTGGATCTGCTGCTGGGAGAGGCCTTTTTGGGCTGCTGAGGTTGCTGCCCCGATGCGGAAAGAGTGACTGGAGAAATGTTTTGCTGTTAAACTGTCAATGAATGTAGGCAAGTCTGCTGTATATATACCTCTTAATTCGTTGATTGGGTTGATTAACTGAATGCACTCCACAGGTGTTTAATTATCTGAACGTGCTCCTCCCGAACTTTGTTAATAAAACATCATAAAACAGAAGGCCAAGACAATCCATATTCTCTGCGCTAAAGAGTTCTAAAATAAAAGCTTTTATCCTGAATCACTGATATCAGAATATTTTCCCCTTCGCTCTGTCCAAAGCTCTCAGATATTTCCTATTTATGAGTTCCATCTAAAAACGCATAAATGTCACAAATGGTTGATTTCACCAATCAGACCTAAAGTAAATAAAGCCCAAAGTTCAAGCTGAACTGAAAACACACTAATAGGAGGTGGCATGGCGTGCCAGAGCACATGGCACAGAGAGAGAGAGAGAGGAACTCCCTTCTGATGTGTGTGTGTGTGTGTGTGTGTGTGTGTGTGTGTGTGTGTGTGTGTGTGTGTGTGTGTGTGTGTGTGTGTGTGTGTGTGTGTGTGTGTGTTAGAGCACATGTTCTTTGTGAGTGGTCGGGAGTGTGTTTATGAATGTCTGTTTGTGCCCCAGTGTTTGTATGAGTGTGTTTATTCGTGTTTGTGTGTGTCTGAGTGTTAGTATGAGTGTGTTTATGTGCAGAATGCTTTTATGCTAGTGTGTGTGTGCGTGTGTATGTGTGTGTGTGTGTGTGTGTGTGTGTTTTTGCTCGGATCCCAATGGGACTGTCTTCGATTTCCCCATTAAAGATAAAGCAGGAACAGTTTAATGCCTGAAAGGTGCAGATGGTAAGAATTTTGTCCTGGCCACTCGAATAAACCAGTCAGGTCTGAATTTCCTGACAAAGAGTGCTGGGATAGGACGCCATTCTTCTAGTGCCCTCCCCTCGCTGCTCCTGGCCCAATCACAGCTAAATCCAAGCATCAGGGCCCACTTTGGCAGGAACTAAGGGGCTAATGAAATAAAACAGCCGTCATGGCAGCTGAAATTTGCACATCCGACATTATTCAATGTCCAAGAGAGACGAATATTTACTGTGCCTTATTCCTTGTTAAAAATGTGCACTGTACCTTCCAGTAATACCGCATTTATGTATTTTGAACAGAATGTACCATTAGATCAGACTCAATTCGATAATATGCATCAGGGACGACAACAGGGACTAAACTGCACTTTTAAGCTTACAAGTTTTTATATACTGACTCATAGAGTCTTTGAACTGTGTTGCTACTGTAGACAACGACAAGACCTTCATTCATTAACCAAAGCAGCTAAAACTTCATTTGACACAGAGATGCTTTGATGTGACTACAGCATACAAACACACACATGCTTGTGTAACCACAAGACTTCGCTAGGGGCCAAAAATGAAACAAACGCTTTCAGAACGCCTCATTTTCTTGTTATGAAATTCCTTCGCCGTCATGTTTTCTAAAGTAAACCAACCCTGGGGCTGGGAGATACATCAGTCGTGTCACTGACATGCACTGTTCTTTCCTGGCAGGTTGGTTGCTATGAACTCGGTTCTGTTGTCTAGTCGACCTCCTGTATGTGGACAAACTCCATCTGCTGAAAAATGTGTTTCAAACAACGGACGGTTGTACGGAGCAGAACACGGCCTACAGAATCACAGCTTTCGGAAACAGGACACCCACAACGAAAAACAAACACCCAGTGCCTCAGAGGGATATCAGTTGCATCTTTATATCTTCTTTTTTTCCCCCTCATTCTGTAGTCTCTCTCTTTCCACTGACAGGCGTGCAAGTGTTTAGGAGAAGCCACAAGGGTTGAATGTAGCCCTGAAGCTGCCCTCCCGTAGAGAAAGAGAGAGAGCGAGAGAGAGAGAGGGCTCTATTCCTCCCTCTGTTTGCTTGTGTGTATTCCTGCTCGATTACCTTCTCATGGGTAAGAGTGGGAGATAATAGTGGCTGAAAAAGAGGGGGAAAAAAGAACAGTCCTGTGAGATTTCAGCCTGATTTCCTGCTCATCCTCCAGGCTGAAGAAAAATCAGCCAGATGAAAATCAGCTTTGATCAAACTCTCGCTCATATACAAAGGATTGAACTCTAAACCTTTGATTACATATGCTGCAAAGGAGTTATAAACTCGTTAAGTCCACCGCTCTTCCGCAGAAATCCTCCAGCTGACCACTTTTATAAACAGATTTCTGAGATGAGCAAAGTTCTCTTCTCTCATTGGCTGGCCAATTCCACACTGCCTATGTACCCCTGTTAAGGAACCATTTGATGTTATTGATTACCATATCCATTTACCACAGCATACAAGTAATTTAAAATGAAATCACATAACATACATGAAAGATATTAGTAATAAACACACAAATTAAGGAAATATATTTTTCTTAATTTATTATATATACAACATTTTTTTAATAATATAATAATAATACATTTTATTTATATTGCGCTTGTCTCAAACCCAAAGTGATGCAACACAGAGTAATACTAATAAAAATGGTAATACAATTAAAAACAAGATTACAAGGAAAACAAAGAATATAAATAAGCAAAAGAAGAAAAAAAACAAAACAAAGACAATAAGCAGATTTAAAAATGTGACTCTTAAGAGATTTCTTAAAACAGTGTTGGGAAAGTACTAATCACCAAAGGAAGAGCATTCCATAACAGTGGAGCTGAAACCCCCTCATTGCTCGACCCCCCCATAGACTCATAGAATTTAAATGAGGGCTGCTGAAAAGTACAAGAACCAGAAGAGCAAAGAGACTGAGTTGGAGTATAAGAAGTAGGTTACAGATATATGCAGGGGCTGTCCCATGAATGGCTTTGTATGTTAAAATCAGAGTTTTAAAATCAGTACGTGGCTGTATTGGAAGCCACGTGCAAGGGAAATATGCTGGCGAACAGTTGCATGAGTCAGTACCCGGGCAGCTTAATTCTGAATATATAGCTGTTTCTTAATGGATTTATCAGGAAAACCAGAGTAAAGTGCATTACAATAATCAAACCTAGTCATAATAAAGGTGAGAACAAGCCTTCTGCATCAGACAAGGAAAGAGAAGGTCCAACCAATATTTCTAAGGTGGAAAAAATGTTTTTCGAGACCATTTTAATATGGGCATCGAATGTCAACTGAGCATCAAAAATAATGCCAAGATTAAGCACTCGAAGTGATGGAGATACTGTAGAATCAGTTTATGCAGAGCTGTTGGCATACCAACAAGTAGAATTTCAGTTTTTGACTTTTCTTAAACAAGTTTAAGAAATTTGTCTTGCATGTACGCTTTTATTAAAAACAAAAATGTTTTTTTTTTCTCTCCAAGAAGCTATATATATATATATATATATATATATATATATATATATATATACATATATATATATATATACACACAGACCCCTGCGGGACACCCTGCTGTACTAATGTTGGTTCGGATTTATCTTTCCCCATATATTCCGGAAACGATCAGTGAGATAGGATTTAAACCAATCAAACACAACACCAGAAATGCCTAACCACCAGCACATCCTTTCAAGAAGGATGCTATGACGCACTGTACTGTGTCAGCACTAATGTCTAACAAAACTAAATTTGTGACCCGGATGTGGTGAGCAGGACGAGGCTGAGGGCCGTGGGAGAACGGCGCGAGGCCGGTGGCGTGATTGTTAATAAGCGACACCTGTGAGACGATGGGAGGAGCGACGGCAGTGGAGATCGAGAGAGGCCAGGCCTGGATTTCATTTGATGTTTATGTTTTATTTGATGTGACAGCAGTCGTCCGTGAGGGGCTGCTGTATTTTACTTTCATTTTGTATTTGTTTTATTTTTGGCATAAAAATGTGTCTGAAAGTTCGCCGGTTCCCGCCTCCTTCTTCCCACAACATTTAACCTTGTTACACCGGACAAGAGCGGTCTCAGTGCTGTACATACACAAAATATACATATACAGTACATACTGTATATACATATTGAATGGTTGGTTGCAATGGTGTTCCAGGATCAACAAAGATGTTAATCCAGGAACGTTGCAGCCTACTTGATGAAATAACGTTCACCTCTCTCTATATATATATATATATTGATTAAATACAAAATTAAACTTGTAAAGTTTACATATTACAATTCAAACATTTAAAAAAAAAAAAACATTGAATTCCAACGTTTTATCCCAGAATGCAATGGTCAGTACGCACAGAGATGTAGTCAATGTGAGCGTGTGTGTTTGTAAGGCAGCAGTCCAGTTCAGCAGCATGTGGGGGGTGCTGTGATCGGTTGCCAAGCACAGCACAGAGAAGGAAGCTCCATAGCGACAGGCCAACCGCGGTGTGTTGCCTCCAGCTGGGCTGTGTCACAGTATGTGTATGTATGAGAGTTTGAGTATGAGTGAGTGTGTGTTTGCTCGTGTGCGTCTCTACGTGTGTCTATTTTCTGTGGTACTCTAGCTGGTTGTGCACTCTGGAGGGGCCGGTGTTACATGGACCACAGACACCAGAGCCTCAGGTCACTGCTGGGACAGTGTTGTGTGTGTATATGTGTGTGCGATGTATGATTTTGCAGAGTAGGCTTCTTTTGCTCTGCTGTTACAGATGACCGGGCCATCAAGCAGTGTGTTGGGATGCATGTGTGTGTTCAAAAAGTGTGTGCTCTACTTATTCATCCTTAAAGGGATAGTTCATGCAAAAATGACATTTCTGTCATCATTTATTATTTTCGTTTCAAACCCTATATATTCTACGTTTTCTGAAGCCATATGATATCTTTGTGTGAGAAACAGACCAAAATCATTATTATTAGCCTTCCAAAGTCAGTCAGTCATGCAGGTTTGGAATTACATGGGGGTGACTAAATGATGACAGAAATGTCATTTTTGGCTGAACTATCCCTCTAAATTTGGACTTGAGATTCTTTCAAATCATACAGTAGCAAACTTGGCTTAAGTAAAGGACATAGGTCAAAGGTCAAAAACTATATTGAGAAACTCCATCTCAATAGGTCAACTCATTATGAACCTAGTGGCAACAAATACGTCCTCTTGAGATTTTGCATATGTTTGTGGGTAATTCTCTAAGCCAAAAGCATTATCCTTTATCTGAGTGAGACGTTCAGTCAACAGAACCAGAATCTCTCTATAAACATAAGCAGGAATATCAGCACTCCCTTTGTTTGTTCTTTAATAAGTTACTCTGGAATAAAAACCCTGATAAAGCTCACTATCAGTGTGGCTGATGGGAATTCAACCTTGCGTCTCATTTCCATATTAAAGCAATGGCTACATGCTAGGCATGCGACATGCTGGCCAAACTTAAAGACTGACAGAAACAGAAATCAGAAGATTACTCAAAGCTATATTTATGGTCCTGGCCATTTGTTCTAACCACTCTGTCTATACCACTGTAGCTCTAGCCTCTCTTCCCCTATACTGAATACAGATCTGGAATAGAGCAAATGAAGCTGTTTTTATTGGCTCAAGTCCAGGTAGCTTTTTTCAGCAGAAAGAGTGTAAACTCCATCAGTGCATATAAAGCACTGTCCACCAGGGGGCACTGTTGGTGCTGTCCCTCTAATAGAAAGCCATTGAATCTCTTAGAGCACAGATCTTAAATGAGTCTCATTAGTTTATTCCAACATTGACCTGCTCTACATCTCGTCTATCCGCTTCTGTATTCTATCTCTATAGTCTCCAGTGGTCTTGTGTCAGTTATAAAGTCTATATCTTGACAGTTATATCAAGCTAAAGGAAAACAGTTCTGCCATCATTTATTCACCCTCATGTTATTCCAGACCTGTACAAAAGAAGTCTTAAGAACAGACTACAGTTTTTTTAACATTTATCATTTTGACATTTGCCATTCTTGGCTTGTTCATGAGAGACATAGCAATGTGAACATTGTTCTTTTCAGTCAGATCTTTTCAATTAATCTGTTGACGTGATTCACAAAACCATGTCTGAATGATTCATTCACAAATCAGAATAGAGGTGCGGTCACATTAGTGACATTTCAGTGAAATTTCTTTTGGTCTATTGTCCATTGTCAATAGTGTAGTTACACATGAAGCACCACTTGCACAGAAGTCACTTTTGAACCACATTTAGTTAGTCAAAGCTGCGAATTCATGAGACCAACCTGAAGATGAGCGAACTCTGCGAGGGAAGTTTTTCACCCTCACGCGAAACTCCCAATTGCGTGGATTCCTATTTATCTGGATACCGGCCATGAAATTTCACCGAACAATGTTAAGTGTGACACATTAATCTGTTCTTAGTCAATTAGTGAATAAAGATTTACATTTTAGTCTGTTCGTCGCACAAACCAAATCATAAGACTTTGGAAGACTTGGAATACAGAGTATGAGTCGTACGGACATTATTATAAAACATTTTATTGGTACTTTTCTGTCCTATTTGATGCTTGAAAGCTTCAATCTCCTTTCATTGCAATGGCATGGAAAATATCTACCAGAACATTATTCAAAATTGATCCTCAAAAGAAAGTCATAAAGATTTTGAATGAGTTGAGGATGAGTAAATGATGACTCTTCTTTAAAGACTCTTCTAATGAAGTGCATTCAGTGGTTTGTGTGTAAAAGGAAAAATGAAAGGGAGAGAGAAAGAGTGTGTCAAGGGGGGGGGGGAAGAGGGAGAGAAAGAGTATGCGTATTTGTAAGGGGTGAAATGGAGTTTTATGGAGTTGGCTGAAGGAAAAAGATGCTGGTTGGTGAGGTTTTATGTGGTGTGTTCTGGGTACCAGCGAGGTCAGAGCCCAGCGCTGTTTTCATTCTAACAGCAGCGCCAGCACACACCACAACTGTGCTGATGATGTAATGAGCGGAAGCCAATGCTCTTGCGTGTTTCGGTCTGTTTTTAACGACATTATTTACAGTTATACTTCTGGCAGTTTTTTTTTTTTTTTTAACCGAAGAGAGATTACAAAGGAATGATTCAACCAAAGACTGATCACTATTTCACAACAGTGCATGATCTGGTAATGGTGATGTATTGACATTACACAATCAAACACCAAGACAATATCCATCAAACGGGGTCAGTAGGTTTGTTGACAGACCTTATCGGCAATCTTAAGGACAGCCATTCAGCAGCTCGTTGAACGTCACCCCCTCACCAAAGATCTAAAACAGAACCGTTCTCCATCCAAAAAAACGTAACAAAGGCCAATTTTCTCTCTCCGTAGTCAAATCCTCTCAGTTCTTTGAAGACGCAACAAACCGTGCACATTTACAGTGCCATAACCAGCATGGTTTCCCCTACCAAACATACTTCACCCCCCCAACCCCACACACACAAACACACACACACACACACACTGGGCGGCCCGGCTGCTTTCTCACCCCAGTAAAAATCGGAGGTCTTGATTTTTATACATATTTTTTTTATAATTGCGCAGCAGAACGCTTTGAAAAATGCCGTTGCATGATTAAAAATCAAGTCATATTCACAGCTCTGTGGTTGTGAGTCTGGAAGGTAAAAAGCCATTATGAGGAATGCAGCTTGGCCAGAGAGGCGGTGTTTTCCTGCTGGGACGCTGCAGGGAGAGATTTGGGGCCTCTGGCGTTATGGGGGTCCTTTGAGTGAGCGTTTAGTAAACGTTCTGCCATAATTTTGTTATGGTGCCACAGAGGCTAATATTCAGCTTGCTGCAGTCGCTCTTGCCGCTTTAACGCATTCATCAAGAGTGCGTGTGATTTTTTCACATGTGAAATGCTCTCCAAACCCCCACAGAGAAGCAGTTGGACCTTAAAGACTCTCTGATGCACAGCCAGAAGCTGCTAATGGCTCTGTTCACAACAGTGCTATATTTCATACATGACACAGTCAATGACAATAGAAGTGTTCTGTAGAAACTATGCTCTAAGATGCTTATAAACTGATAAAGGGCAAAACAGGTCAAGGGGTCAAGGTTTCTGTGGTTAACTACAGCTAGCTATTAATAGATGCCATAATCACACTATTCTGTGAGGAAAATGCACTTCTATTTATTCAGTTTATTTATGTGATGGTAAAGCTGAATTTTCTGTATCATTACTCCAGTCTTCAGTGTCACATGATCCTTCAGAAATGCTGATTTGCTGCTCAAGAAACATTTCTTATTATTATCAATGTTGAAAACAGTTGTGCTGCTTAAAATTGCTGTGAAACGTTTGATAAAAAAAAATAAAAAAAATCAGGATTCTGTGGTAAATAAAAGTTTATAAGAACACAATTTATTTAAAATATAACTCTTTTATATCATTTTAAATCTTTAAAGTCACATTTGATCAATTTAATATATCCTTGCTGAATAAAAGCATTATTTTCTTTAATAATATATGTATGTATAAACTATTTTTCTGCAGCTCCAAAGGGATTAGTCACAAGATATTTACAAATGAGTTGATTAGCTAAAAAAAAAAAAACAGCTGGCGTTTGACCAGGATTGGTGCTTCTGAGCTTAGGTTTCAGGGCAACTCCCCTCAACTAAAACCCTCCAGAGAGCTGGAGATCAGGGTGTTTCTCACTCGTAAAAAATGTGAGACAATAAAGTGGCAAAGCATTCGGCACAGTATAAAGCCAAACCAGCGTACAGCCAGAGAAACCAAATCACATCCAGTATAAAGAAACAAACTGTCAACTTAATTTGGTGGTTGTTTGACTCTCCCATTCGAACAAACAGTTCTCAAAAATCTCAAATGTTGTTTGTAACTAAAATGCATAACCAGAAATGTCTCTTTGAGCTGTTGCATTTCAAACAATTATGACATGTCTTAAATTGGTTTATAAGAAAGCAACATAAGCGGTAGACACATTTGTCCTCGGAGCTTCAGCTTCAGTTCCTCTCCTCTCTCTCTCTCTCTCTCTCTCTTTGCATTGGTTGCCTGGGTGATGTCATTTAGCACATAGCTGAGTGATGGATGTGAGAGATAATGTGTATTAAGTATGTCCAGCTCCTTGGAAAAATGAAAGAGAGAAAAGAAATGGAAAGAGAAAAAATGGAGAGAGAACGTTTGAACCACGGCCCAACAGGATGAGGAAAGTCCCTGCATAGCGTCAACACCAGCCCTCCTGAAATGGACCATGTCACTGTGGCTGTACAAAACAAAGCACACCACAACATGGGAATGAGCAGAAAAAAAGAGTCAGAATAAGAGAGACTCCATCCCTGAAACTGTCGTTTAGCATTTATTAGCCATATCTGTCATGTAAGAGGAAAGGAGAACATAAGCTGTCTTTTTATTTTTTAGATTTGTGTTGGCAGAGGTCAGAGGTTAAAAGAGCTTCATCTCCTCTGGTATTTTTTCCTGTTTCCAATCACTCTAACTCCATGCATAAAAACCATAAAACAGCGGAAAAGTGCTAGTTTTGTCACATTTGGCTATATGTGTCTGTTTAACTTGATAAAGCATAACAGCACATATTGAGAGTCTCTACACATGTACAGCCCTTAATATTAATCAAAAGCTTTATCAGTGACCAGTGCCGTATCCGGGGCCCCGGGGCAGGTTGTTGCTGTGGGCCCCCTTGAAATCGTGTTTCGGTTGGGGTTGGGGGAAGTAGGGTCCCAATACCTCAAACAATGAGACTAAATGAGATCACAATTTTACTTTTAGAACTACATCTCCGATTACGGAAAATAACATTTTCACTGACCCTCAGAAATCTTCAATGGACAATGCATTTGGCAGGTCTGTGGCTTTAGATCAAACATTCAATTTAAGACGGAGCCAATAAACCAGCGTCTGAAACTGAACCACCCAGAACTACCGAGCACCTGAGAATCCAGAGATATTTCATTACGACAGGCCCTTATCAGATAGACTTAACTCTGCCTGCAATAACCATCACTGAGACTAAGCATAAACGCCTCCAACGGGGCAAAAACAGAGAGAGTCATTAAAAGAGAGAGAGAGAGAGAGAGAGAGAGAGAGAGAGAGAGAGAGAGAGAGAGAGAGACAGACAGAGAGAGAGAGAGAGAGAGATTTACACACCCACACACCTGTCTTAAAATCCTTGTGGTATAAAATCTGTCAAAAGTCTGTAGAAAGCCAAGGGGAGAGCCAGACTGGTTGTCTGCTTTTAATAGTTCAAGAAAATGAGTTCTTCTGCGCGCATGTACTTCATGAAAGAGAAAAATGGTAAAAAAAAAAAAAAAAAACTCTGAACAAAATTTTTGATTTCATAAATTGGTCACCTTAGTTCAAAATCGATGTGTTGATTGCAATTAACAGAATTAAAGGATTAAGGCTGAAAACGTATTCCTCCGAATTGGAGACTCATTTGTCTGCATATTTATAACATCTGCATTTCATATTGAAAAAAGAAATTGACCAAATTCAGCCACTGACCACTAATGATTCAAATCTGAATCAGCAGCACTGGCAACATAAATACATCAGTATTTCGTATTTTAAAGAGCAGTCTTCCCACAAACCACCACACTCCTCGCCCAACAACTGACCCTTAGCTAAACCACACCCACCAAAGTTACTCTTGCTAATTTGGTCAAACTTTCCTACTAACACTTGCTATGCTGCTGGCAAACATGGAATGTATTAAATAACAGAGCAAAGATACACGAGAGAGATTTGCTTCAGAATAGAAACAAAAGCAACTTTTTTGTTGTTTAACATTGTGAAAGGGATACTTCAGCCTGATCTCACGGCAATTCGTACGAATTCTACGAGGTGGCTAATTCGTACGAATTCATACGACCTCACTCATACGAATTAGTACGATTTTTGCTAAATCGTACATATTTTACGAATTACCAAATTCGTATGAATTCATACGAATGACCTACCCCTGACCACGCCCCTAAACCTACCCATCAGGTGGGTTTAGACAAATCGTACAAATTCGTACGAGTGAGGTCGTACGAATTCGTACGAATTAGCCACCTTTTAATCACTCGTACGAATTCGTACGAATTGGTCGTGAGATAGCGTTGGATACCCTTACATGAGATAGCGTTGGATAAAACCTCTGATGACACAAAAATCGTCATTTTGCGTCATTTCTGGCCACTAGGCTAGAGACTACAGCCAGTAGTAGCTAGTTCTGCATGTATTCAACCCGCCCATAGGGGGTGGGATCTCAAGATAAAACGGCGTGTTTTCAGTTTCGAGTCAACTAGTAGCCTAGTTGTATCATTTCTTCTGATACTGCCCTCTGTAACCGGTAGGCATAGCTTGGGAGTGGCCTCGTAGGGCAGCGAAGCAAGTGCATTCTGGGAGTTGTTGTCTTTCATCCACATGAGCCAAAAATACATTTTCAGGCTTTTCTCAGTCTAGAAGGCACCAACTTCTAAAATAATTTCACATTTCTACTACATAAATGACCCAATTTAAATACACATTCATCTTTCCAGCGGTGAAATATCCCTTTAACCGTACTATAAAATACTGATTAGGGTTTGTGAACTTGTTATTTACTGAATTGTTAGCAAATATATGAATAATTAAATGTATAAATAAATGTATTAAAAATAAGAATTTAAATATTATTAGTTTTTTTTTTTTTTTACTATTTATAGGATAGTGTGTGTATATATATATATATATATATATATATATATATGTATATATGTATATATATATTATTATTATTATGAATAATGAACAGCAACAATTATTATTATATTTTATAATGTATTATTTAAAAATGATATATAAAAAATGATAAATGTAATAATTTACTGTTGTTACTGTTAAATTATTAACAATTATAAAACAAATGAAACATTACATTACTTCATTTTGATTTAATATATGATTTATATAATACTATAATTATTATATAAATAATACATCTCATTTGTAATCTCCTGGGGTATCTTCAGTCACTATCCAGAAACACAGCACCAACATTATCTTTTTGGATAATTTAAGCATGTAAGACTTTCCAAACACATGGGACATATTTTACCAAGACAACAATGGTTACAGAAACTGAATCTGAAATTGAATTAAATTGCTCCACGTTAGTTGAAATGGTGCTATGCAGTGTTGAACAATCTTAAGGATAGTCTTTTACCCGAATGTTAGCAGCCTAGATTAATTTACCTATAAAGTAATACATATTTGCAATCAAATGTTACTGTCAGAATACACCCCTTATACCTATCTATTCTGACAGCACTTCATGTAAACAGGAGAGACGGACTGAGGTGCGTTTGCACTGAGCCCTGAGCTTGCAGGTTCTCAATCACTGTTTTATTTCGCACACTGTGTAAAATGTCCCGTTGCTGTAATTCAGTTCTGTTTGGCTTCAGTAAAACTGGCTACTCGGCTTTGAGGAGACGCCCCACGTGTTGTTCCTGTGGCCAGTTGGCAGAGCTGTGGTGGTGGGGAGGAGGGGACCTGCTCTTAAATAGTCCCTGATCACAAAGCTGTTTTTTTTTACTGCGAGGTTGGACGCCGTTCAGTGGTGAAGCAGCAGCCTAGAAATGTACCCGCGATGGTTTTGGAGCAGTCCCAACGCACCTGCAAGCTCCCCTGTGGGCTCCGCTCTTTCTCTCTCTCCCACTCCCGCGTACTCCCTCTCTTTGTTTAAGAACTATGAGGTCATTAACTGGACACGTTTGCATTGTTAAAGGACAGCAGTCCATGCACTGCTGATTATAACATCTGCCCGAGAAAGAGAAAAAGAGAAAGTGCATCACATACAAGGAATAAACAAGGAAAGATTCAAAATATGGTTTGTTTCAGGAATTCAAAAAGCGGTTCTAACGCCTGCAGTGAGTCTTTTGAGCAGCTGGTAATTGCCATATTTACTTAAATAACAAACAGCTGTCTCATTAACAGAGACTTAGTAAATGTGCTCTCTGGCAATTCATTGTGTACCATGGCAGACTTGCACAATGACCGCATCATTTACATGACATAAAAGTTATCAGTAGCAGACATTTATTTATTGCTGCGATACTAGGAGGTTTTGGAGAAAAAAACAGTTACATTTATGAAATACTGCAGCTGACGCTACTAGTCAAAAACATTCCAGAGTGAGATTCTAGATGGTGCGGTTTATTGTACAGTTTCTACATATAAGATAAATCCTACTGTGTTCTCTTTAAGGGATAATTCACCCGAAAATGTAAATTCTCTTTTTTCTTTTATATTAAATATATATTTTACAAAATATTTTCTCCTATAAAATTACTATAAAATCAAAGCCATATATCTAACGAAGTTGTGTTCCAAATTTGAAGTTGATATCACAAAAATGAAAATTCCCATGAGATTTTGTTTAGGCGTAATACCAAAAATAGCCACCTGGGGACATACATTCCATTGAATTTAATTGTATGCATTCTGCCGTAACAAATTAATACATTTCTGTCTAAATATCACTTCTGTCACAAAATATGGAACCTTGAGACTCAGACCTTTCTGACAATATGTGTTTTGTCAAGATTAGAAAAGGTTTTGATCATAAATTATGAAACATGATGACGCCCAAAAGGGGAGGAGCCCGATAAAAGAATTTAGAGTACCGTTTCTGTGGTAACGCAACGTCTAATTTCAAAACGGTTTTCACAGGTTGAATTCTGAGTTTGTAAGCTTTCAAATGATACCTAATTTATGATAACTACTAAAATATGTGATGTAATAAAAAAGGTGATAAAAAAAGATATTATATTTTAGAGGATAATATATATTATACTTTTTAGATGATACTATCATTTTATAATTTACTGACAAATACTAGATTATATGTTTTATTATGAACTTTTAGCATGAAAACCAAAGTTTTCAATTATTAAAAGTGTGTGCGTCGACTTTTTGTGACAAAGGTCAGAACTTCTGCTATGATGTAGATTTTATGAGGTGCACTCTTGTCATTAGCTCATCTATTACTGTTCCTACATAATTTGTAACAAAATACAGTGCTAAAATATCTATTTAGGAGTCTTAGACCTTTCCAACGATATATAGTTTGTCATGATTAGATTAGGATTTAAATGTAATATAGTGAAGTAAACTTAGGCGCCCCGCTAGCGGGACGGTGACAGTTAAAGGTTTAAGATAATAATTATTCATTTATGAATTGGATAGAGTTAATTTTCTCAATAACTATTATGGATGTACCAAGGAAGAACTCAAGGTTATTAGTGAATAACAACTTTTTTTTTGTCTATTCCCTATAGAAAGAAATAACATGGCCTCAAAAGATTAAGAATATGGTGCTTTTATGTCATTTCTTAAGCTTCTGTCCCTGTTGTAACTGCAGAGAAAAATTCAAACTGTCCCCTTTTTGCATTCCATGGAAGAATCACATACGATTTTGGGGTTTGATTGGGAGACAAATTTAAATTTTGAGTGAACTATTATTTTAAGACATAGGCCTATTTGATCCCTTTTAAATCCAGCTCTCCTGTCTCTCTTTTTGTCACTATAGTGGGAAGTCTGTACATGGGAACACAAGCTACTTCAGAAGGATAATGGCAATGCCATTGACTCGTGGTTTTCATTGTTGCTGTACCACTGACAGCCACTACTTTCCAGATCGTAATCACCCTGAAGTCCTTGAGCTTTAAAAGCCTCATTTTGAACATTTTCAAAACATGCTTTTAACCCTCAAGTGTGGACATTTAATAACCAAAACCTCTTTTCAGTATAGTCACTTCTGATCACTTGTCCAAGGTTGACCCTCACCCTTACATGCATCTCGAAACCAGCTCTCCTTCACTTCCCTGTGGAAAAAAGGCCCCTACACAGCAATTAATTGACTCTCTCTCTGTGGCTTTCATTCCTTCTGAACACAGATTTGTGTCACATTTCTACACTGGGTTGTCAGAGATTTCCATGACCTTATGGGAGAATAAGTTAAAATACTGAAAAACTACTAGCACAAACACCCACCTTTGAGGTAATTGTTGGTGTTGGATGGCAGAGCCCGTCAGAAATGGTTTACAGGATTAGCCTGCAGAGTAGCTGTGCTAGCTTTGGATGCTCTTCTATGGCTTTAATATATCATATCATATATTAAAAAAAAAAAATCACATAAAAAAATTTGTTTCAAGAATAGGCTTAGGGTCAGTATGATATTATATTACATGTTATAAAAAATCTATTTCAAATAAATGCTGTTCTTTTGAACTTTCTATTCATTAAAGAATCCTGGAGAAAAAAAAAAATCATGATATGAAGGGTGAGATGAGAGGTGCTGATGATGGTAAATCGCAGACAGGTGATGTGTTTGAGAAGTGAGTACAGGTGAGGACCAATGAGGATTGTGGGAGATGTAGTGCGCAGAGGTGATAGACTGGTGACTGAGGATGTGACATGGTGAGCATAAGAGACTTTCAGAGATAAATAAATAAATAAATAAACCACACCAAACTTGTGTGTGTGTAAATATCAGCACTGTTGGAATGCTGCTTAGCTAATTCATTTATATTAATAAAAAATAATAAATCAGTTGATAAAACAATTTTTCATGACTAAGGACTTAATTTTTTTTGTTATAAACATATATTTTCCAGGCAAACACATCATGCAGAAAGAAGGGGGTGATTGAGCAACTGATGAGGAGGGATAAGAACAGATGTATGAGTGTTAAGCGGAATAAGTCATCATTACTCTAAGGGCTCAACGGAGAGAGAAGTGCTGGGCCGTACTGAGGTCAAGTGGACAGAATCAGGTCTGACCAGAAAGAAACGTAGTGAGGGGAGGATAAATCATGGAGATCATGACCGCTAGGGTCAGAAGAGTAGTTAGAGGAGATAGTGGGTTTGTTGGGGTGGTTGATAATGCAATGTCCTTCATACAGTCAGCCACTAAACACATTACCACTACTATATTTGTCTAGTTCCCCTAGTTACCTAGTGATGCTTCAAAAACATATTTTGTGTGAACATATTTTAGTCTTTTGTCTGAAAAGTTATGGGTTTAGAACCTTTTTTTATTTATAAGAATATACATAATAAAAAATAGAAATAGGTATGAATTTAAATGTGATAAATGAATGAGTGAGTGATAGAAAAATCACACGAAAGAGCTACTGTACACTTATAGAACTGTTGTGTTCTATATTATATCCACGCATAATCTTATTTCACCAAGTGCAACATGTTCCTAGATCATCATCTTTGTTGATCCTGGAAAATTCCAATCAACCAATCAGATTTGAGAGACAAGTTTAGTTTATGGCAAGTTTAGGCTTACAACCAGGGTTAGGTGCTTCTACATCAGTGTTATTCAGCTATCATTTCCATCTGTCTTTAAGGATAAGTTATGGGTAGGGTTATGTTTAGGGGTAGTTACGTATATGGTTAGAACAACATTTTTGGACAGGAATGTTGTTCCAGGATCAACAAAATATGCTGACCCAGGACTGCATCTAACTCAGGACGTGCCGATGTCCACTATGGATAATACATTATATAATAAACTTTAAAAATATTTAAACAATTAGTAAGACAAGGATTTTTCAGTGAACATAGATCATATAAAAGACACACTATGTTTACAGGGGTATTAAGATGAACGACTAGTATCAGCTAGCCTGGGTTTCCCCATGCTGCCTTGCGCGCAGCCTGGATTCCATGGACCAGATTTTCGAGCCTGGATTCCATGGACCAGATTTTCGCCTCAGCTGGTCTCCCTCCCCAATCACAGAACGGGGAGGGAGCAGCAAGACGATGACGACGTCTATGCGACACACCAAAGCAGTTTGTTTATATCTATGGATCCAACATGGCAGCAGACGCGAAGTTACCTTTCGATGCAGCCTTAGATAGTGTTCTAACGGCAATAGTCGCTGAACGCCATCGTGTACACATAAATCTCTGACCCATCGTCTTCTTCCTCGTCGAATTTCTGTCGCTCTACATACGTCATCTGGTATAATTGAAACGATTGGCTATGAGCTACGTACAGGCGCATTTGATAGACATTCGTAGCGCCCAATAAACGGCTCTGGGCATTCGTAAACCACGCCTCAAATACGAGAAAATGAACATGTGGTTCCCAGACCACGTCTCAATGAGACGAGGTCTGACGTTAGCCAGGCTAAGTATCAGCTGTACAGATTCAGAATGAAGTTATTGTTATTATTATTACCTTTATTTTACCAGGAAAAGAAACACATTGAGATTAAGAATCTCTTTTACAAGAGCGTCCTGGCCAAGACTGACAGACACAGCTCATTTGAGTTTAACAAATAAACATCCATCAATACATACACATATACACATCTGCTTAGCCATGCTAATTATCTCTGAATATATCATTTTTCCTCTAGTCCAGGACTGAACACGCAAGACCAAAAGACGCTGGAAAAGAGCGAAGGATAAGAGAGGAGAGAGAGAAATAGAGCTTCTGCATCAAGATAATAAGAATATTCCCTCTCCTCTGCTTTGGCTGTCCAGAGCCAAGCACTATTATGAGCACCTCCACGAAGGATGTGAGCAGGGAGGGCTGCGGATGCACTTCACATTGTTTCTCCTCCTGGGGAAGATCATGCTTTTCATCTGTTTGACAGCAGGCTTGACCTCATTTTCAGGTCAGCGTAGAAAGGAGAGAGTGAGTGTTTGGAGGTCTCCAGCAGGCCCAGGAGAGTTTTGTCCCCAACTGCTTACTGGACTAAAACACTGCAGATGAAGTAAAGGACTTAAAATTACTCATCTCTGGCAGCTCATCAGTATTTGACAGATCAACAAGACTTTTGCAGGCCAGGTCTGACACCAAACAGATTCCTAAGAGTTTTCTGGGATGGATCTGTCATTATAATATATGTCTACTTGCTAATTTGGAGGTTCTAGTAACAGCCTAGGGAACAGAAGAGGTGAAACTTTCAGCTTGTGTTCATTCAAAGAACTCAAAGAGATGTAAGAGCACCAAAGGTCACAAAATGTCACCACGCAGCTCAACTGCATCAGTGCAACAAATATAAAAATACATCACACAACAGTGGGGATGGGAAATGTGAAGCATTTAACAAGTCATGTCCCTCTTAATGGTGATAATGATTCCTTAGAGGTTATGAACGAATCTTTTAGTATTTTTAGGAAATACTAAATTGATATATATATATAAAAACAGTTTCAATATATTTTCGGTTTCAATAACGGTTTCAATAACACATTTAAAACAATTCATTCAAAAGCCATTTAAAGGCTACAAATTCATTTTCTTTTTTCTTTTAAGAGGCGGCATAATTGCAAGGATGCTTCAAATTGATCTAAAGTGGCAGTAAAGACATGTATAAGGCTACAAAAGTTTGCTATTTCAGTTAAAATGGTAGCACTATAGAATTAGGTTTCATTAGTTACCTACATCAGTTAACATGAACTAATAATGAACTGCACTTCTACAGTAATTTATTGTTAATGTTAATTTCTGCACTTACTAATACATTATTAAAATCAAAAGTTGTATTTGTTAACATTAGTTAATGTACTGTGAACTAACATGAACAAACAATGAACAGCTGTATTTGTATTAACTGTATTTGTCAACACATGAAACCTTGGTGTGAAGTGTTACTGCTAAAATGGATCAAAGAATCCAAAAAAAAAAAATATATATATATATATATATATATATATATAATGGATAATAATCCACAACAATATTAAGCAGTATAGCTGTTTTGAACTGTGATGATGATAATAATAAGTAATGTTTCTTGAGCACCAATTAACCATATACGAATATTTCTGATGGATCATGTGACACTGAAGACTGGAGTAATCATGCTGAAAATTCAGGGATAAATTACATTTTAAAGACATTTATTTAAGATACTATAAATTAAGCTTTGATGAGCAGAGGAAACATAAAAAAAAAATCTTAACGACCCCAAACGTTTGGACGATACTGTACATAGTTAGTAATATTGATTGGCTGGATGGATGGATGGATGGATGGATGGATGAATTGATGGATGGATGGATGGATGGATGGATGGATGGATGGATGGATGGATGGATGGATGGATGGATGGATGGATGGATGGATGGATGGATGGATGGATGGATGGATGGATAATTACCTGATTCTTTGATATTTTGTGATGGGTACTGAATTCCCAGTATTTTGGAAATTCCATCCTGTGTTGTGATTCCCTGTTAAATGGATTAACAGGCAGGTCTGTAGGGTGGGCTATTGGGTAGTCGGAAAACATACTGTTTACTCAGTCCCCGAGGAGAGGAGTTAGCCTCTTCCTCCTCTTTCAAAGCTCAGAAATGCTTCATTAATGCTGTCAATGGTGTGAGTTAAAGCAGAGAAATCAAACACAATGCTTTCATTGCAGTCCTGGCACTAACAAACCTACATCCTAAAGTATGGCTAGAGTCCCACATATACCTTATAGAGCAGCACTTAATGTACCAGAAAAGAGAAAGAGAAAAAGGGGGTTGGGCAAAAACAGCAGAGATTAATGAGAGTAAAAACGTTGCTCTGAATGGATGCAGTCTTAGGTCAGAGTCTTCAGTAATAAGACACTTACATCCTCCCATCAGCATGAACCAGAGCCAAGATACAACATGAGGGAAGAAGATGCATGAGCTTCTGTTTAGATGATAGTTTCCAAGGAGATAATGTTAAAAATGATAGGGGAGGATGATCGTCAGACTAAGAGAAATGACACCCAGGCAGGAAGTCAGAATGAGAAGTTTCATTAAAAGCACATTTGTTTAATTCCATTAGGATTAGCCCGCTTCTCAGAGACGCTAATAAATGACAGACAGATTTTGTGAATCGCCCTGCAGTTGAATGGGAAAACGACTGTCATATGGGGCCTGTCGAAATGCTTGGACTATGAATGTGGTTGAAGATTTAATGAGGCTAATGAGGCATTGAGAACAATCTCTTTTTTTCCAGATCCAATCGAGCACATCATGGCCATCTCATGATTCACTCATTATCAGTTTTTTCACTGAGCTTCAATTTGAAATGTTCTACATACCATGAAACGGTAGAAAAGTGACAACTGTTTCAGGTCCTGCTATACTGTTTACAGTATATACACGGCACAATTTAAAAAAATCCAATATCCTGTAAAAGCAGGGCGTAATTATAGGTTTTTTTGTTTACGTTTGCTGAGCAACACTGCAATCAGGGTTGTGCACCATACAAAACAGAACTTAGACTGTTTTTTTTAAATTCCAGTTGTACAAGTGAAGACATGTAACTGCAAAAAGCGCCATTTTACAGAGCCTTTAAGGGAACATGATGAAGAAAAAAGAAATGAGAAGAAAATATATTTCAATGCTTTTGTGTTCTCTTGCAAAAGAATTGCATTCCCAGAGAAACTTTGTGTTTGCTTGCAAAAGCACTGAAATTCAGTTTTTCCCCACCTCATATTAAAAGATTTGCAAGCAAAACGCAAAGTTTCAAGGTAAACACAAAGGTTATGTGAGTGAACACAAGCATTGAAATATAAGTTTTTCACCATGTCTCTTAAGGCCAATTCACACTGCACCGATAGATGCCAACTGGCAAAAACAAGCGGCAAACATCAAGTGACGCTGACAGGGGTAAATCACTGATCTGGCAGAACCCGACAAAGTGTCTGTTGCCATTGTTCGGCGTCTGTCTGCGATTGTCCAAGTGAGGTCGATTTAACTCAAATTCCCAATTAGCAACCAGCACCTACCCTAAAAGCAATTTTCAGCAGAGAATGAGCAATAACTGTGTAGTCTCTCTACAAAAATTGACTTAATTTTCCTGAAGCCTGTATGTGCTGATCAGAGGAGAAGCTGAGAACATCTAAAAGAGTCCAACAGGACAGAGTCCAAAAGGAACAGCACTGGAGGCCACAGTAATGAACTCTCTACTCTTAACCCATACAGCAGTTTCCTGCTTCAGACTACGAATAATGCAGGTAAAACAGATTCGGTTCCAACTCTAGTCCCTGAAGCCTCATATTCATGCTCTAACTCATGGTGTGCTTTTGAAGCTTTATGACTGCACCACTTGTAATGTACATTACCCTAACACAGGATGACCAGCACTTCCCCTGAGAAGCGGGCTGGAGACTCCATACTGAAACTGCTCGTAATGGACCCTCTAGCTAAATCTCTGGGATTCACTAGAGGAGAACGTGTCAGAGATGCAGGCTGGAACCGCAGAAGGCCGTAAGCACAAAAGGGCTGAGGTAAGAGAGATGTCAGGGTGACTCCCCGATGATAAAACGCTTGGGAAGCAGAGACTAAAATAAGCCGATGTGGGCGTAGGGGTGAGGTGAAAAATCGGTGGATGTGAATAATTTGGAGCAATGTTTCAGGATCGGATGGGAATTGCAGCCAAAAGTCGAACTTTTATCCCCAGTGTGAAGCTGAACGATTAAGACTATAAAAGTTTTGCTACAGTCAAGTTGGATTTTGAATAAAACAAAGGCAGGTCATTGTCAGTGGAAAAAAGGTCTTATGGTGCAGATCAGCAGTCTGGTCTAAACATGTCCAAATTCAACAATAAAATTAAAAACATTCATGCATGAACCTTTACTTGCTAAAGCTTGATAAAACATGTCATGTCAAACAATCGCATCATACTAGAATAAAAAAATGATATTTTTAACCACATTTGGTATGTCTATTCCAAACACTGTGTTCTGATTTGCCAAAAGACAGAGAACTGGGAATTTTCTCCAATGGGTAAGATAAGGAGAAAGGTCCAGCAGTACAAAAGCTGTCATAATGTTTGTTTAGTGGTTTCATAAGCTCAGTCATCTCAGCATGATGCTTATGTCTGTTTATAGCATTAATTCAGGATACCGGGGTCTCAAAGGACCCCCATATACAAACTACAGGTGAAAATACAAGTTCCAGAACACTTCCCAGGAGCACTGAGCAGCCCAAATGCACTTTTTCCTCACTGAGATTTGAAAATTAAATTTTCCAGAGTCTTATCACCATCAATCAATATTATTTTAGTGTCCTGTAAGTAAAGCATCAGAAAGAACAACTATGTTACAGCGAATCATTAGGTCTTCCAGTGCAGGTTTAACTGTCGCCAAAATGCAACCTAGGGTCTTTTTATTAATCTATCCGAGACAAACTTTCGTTTAAAAGCATAATTAGAATGGAAACGCCACTCTTAAGTTTGACCGTATTTTCGTTTTTCGGTCAAATTGCCTTTTGAATGGGAGTGCTTGGGGCACTACTATGATAGCATCAAAAATCGCTATTTTTAAAACACTAAGAAGGCTCGACACAACATGAAACTTTGCTCGAAGTATCACCAGGGGCTCTACACATGAACTTGAGCATTGAGAACATCGTTTGTGTACACAGAGTTTACTAAAAAGAAAGATTTTGAACAACTAGTCGATCTCCGAATTTGAATGAACTGACTATGAATTTTAGTATTGCTTCTTATATGAGAATCCTTTTTCAAATACAAGGTCAATATTGATTTTCGCTAACGATAAAACAACAAATTATCTGTGAATTTATATGGAACTAAGCTTTAGGAGCTTTCCATCATTACTCTCCTCCCTGTCACGTTGCATTTGGAGATCGACTATTTTTGACTGTCAAAATGCCGTGGCGTTTCCATTCTATTTATGCTTTTAAACGAAAGTTTGCCTCGGGTAGATTAACAAAAAGACCCTAGGTTAATGCAATTGCATTTTGGCGACAGTTATCCTTTAATGTCACAAGCCGCTGTCATCATGTTTTACGACTTAGCATATATTTGAAAGATATGTAATTGTATAATGACCTTCAAATGCCCCAGAGCAGCATGGCCCAGTAAATTTACTCTGGCAGACACCTCTCGGATCCTGCTGTAAACACTCTCACCGCGTCCCTGTGCCTTCATTGGCCACTATTAGTATCCGAAGGCAAAGCCCAGAAGTTTTCTGCTCTGAGTTTGGCAGATGTGGTGAAAATTTTGATCACTCTGTTGCAACTTTACCTGAAAACTTGAGAGTGACTCATTCCCAAAGGTTTGGCTGCTTATCATTCCAAATTAACAATCCTTCAACCTTCAGAAAGTTAATTTCTATAAATTTAAACAACACCAGTTAGCTGAACAAGCAATATGAGATGGCTATTAAAAAATGGACTAAAAAAAGAAAAGAATAATAATACATTCTCCATATGGTTGCAATCAACCATCAAAATCTGAGGAAGGTCCGTTTTCCATTACTGAAACACAGCAAGGCCACGGGCGCTGAAGGGAGAGTGGAGAGGAGGTTTGGCTGGGAATGGGACGCCATGGCAGGCTGACATCCTCTCAGTGCTCAACGCTCATTTGGACCTACCGGCCCCTCTGTGGTAGCTACTACTGTGCGAGTTGAAACTGAAGTCAGGGAAAGAGAGAGAGTGAGAGAGCGAGAGAGAGAGAGAGAGAGAGAGAGAGAGAGAGAGAGAGAGAGCAAATGAACTGGTAATGCCTCCACCAGCCTGGCAGATGAAAAGATGTTGGAAGTTTTATGACTTCGCTTTGGTGTTGATTTACAGTAAATGGGCGTCAAGGCTGTGTCACTGTAGATTACAGGCTGGATATGAAGAACATTTGAAAGGATGAAATGTACCAACTTGCACCTCTGTTTAAACCTAAACATTTGAGATTTTCATGTCATACTAATATATCGTATGCAGAGGTAAAGCTAGATGCCTCCACTTCAAAATGTGCTCCCTCTAAAAAAAAGTATCCTGCCTTGGGTGAGTGGATCTTACGGTCTACCTATATTTTGAGTTCCCAAATGTTAAAGAGTCCCTAGAGTTGTTCCAATTCTGTATAACTTTCTCCAATCCTTTACGACTTCTGCAGAACATAAAATATGCAGAACTTTGCTGTTTTTGACCATACAATGGAAGTCAATGGGGTCCAAAACAAAATCTTTCATTATATAGACCAAAAAAGAAAAAAGAAAAAAGGTTAACTATCCCTTTAAGGACCTGCTTGCAGTGTGAAGACTGCTGGGAGGAGTGTCATAAAAATAGTTCAGAGGAATTCATGAGCCAGAGAGAGGGTGACACCATTGTAATGAGAAAGCCAGAACTATGTATCACATGCATTGTGAAGTGGGCTGAAGAAAAGTGGCACTATTACTGAGAATTCCATCAGAGAGTGAACACGAGAAAGAGAGAGGGTTTTATGAGATGATGTGGTTTAGATGATTAGATGATTTAAAAAAATTTGCACTTAAAGATAAAAAAAAGAAATAAAGAGTTGGCAGACCATTGGATTTTTGGTATATTGGATCAAGGTTTAGGGATTAGTCCACATAAAATGAAAGTGCTGTTATTATTTACTTCAAATTATTCCCAAACCTTCTTTATTTTCATGGAACACAACAGACATTTAAAAAAAATATACAATGAATGGAGACTGGAGCTTTTAACAAAAAGAACAACAAAAAATGGTCTATACGGCATCTTCTGAAGGCATATGATAGCTTTGTATGAGGAACAGACTGAAATTCAAGTCATTATTTAACTTAAAATCCTGACATTCATTATGGTTTTACATAGTGCTTTCATAAGAGTTCCTGAGAGAAGTAATGATGTCCAACTGGTGAAGGGAATGTTCTTTTTACTGAATCTGTTCAACCCTGCTCCTGGGGACCCACTGTCCTGCAGAGTTTATCTACAACCCTAATCAAACACACCTGAACCAGCCAATCAAGGTCTTCAGGATCACTTGAAAAATCAAAGGCCAGGTGAGCTGAAGTAGGCCAGGCTGGAAATAAACTTTGCAGGACAATGTTGAAGACCTAGGACAAGGTTCCGCAAATCTGGCCCTGGATGACCACTGCCCAGCAGAGTTTAACTCCAACCTTAATCAAACACACCTAAACAAGCTAGTCAAGGTCTACAGAGCTACAGGTAGGTGACTGTGATCCGGGGATGCGTCCAAAAACTCATAAATGCTGCCTTTGGAGGACACATTCCAAGGTAGGAAGGCATTAAGGTCCACCTGAATCCAATGTAGCTTCACTTCTTGTCTCCTGGGATACCTCATCTGATGGATTTTTGAAGGCAGCATATGTATCATTTGTTGCCTTTGATATCCCACAATCCTGTGCTTTCCATTCTGTGACAGTTAAGATAGAAAAATAAAGATGGTGTCTGAAAGTTGTGGTTGGTGGTCAGTTTGTGTGTAAATGTCCATTTTTTATCAACGTTTTCCACTTATGATGTCATTTCTAGTGAGAAATTACTATTGTAGTAATTAAGTATCCACTTAGTTTTCACCAAAGCTCTCTCTATTTTGCTGTAGATCATTAAACCGCAACGCTGCCTCAGAAGTCTGTCTGAAATCAGTTTTGTGAGGTACTGTATACCTTTGTGCGCAGACGCTGCCTGCAGAGTCATTGCCTGATAGGGCAGCGAGGCAACAAGTCAGCTGCTTACGTTTTCGGACGCAGCTAGGGTTTGAGCTAAACTCTGCAGGGCAGTTGCCCTCCAGGACCGGATTTGAGGAACCCTGACCTAGGACCTTGTTCACAAAAATGCGATTCACTTGTTTATGAATCACACTGATCTGGCTCTTGAGTTTAGATCACTGACTCAATGGCGCAGCTGTTGACAGCTCACTGAAGTATACAATTATTAATAATGACTTAAATTTTAGTCCATTCTTTTCTCAAAGCCATCATATGACTTCAGAAGTCTCGAGAAACAGTGCAAGTCATAGGAATTACTTTTATAGTGCGTTTTTGTTCTTTCTGAAGCATGAAAGTATCGGTCCTCATTGAGACTATAGTAATTGCATGGAAAAGAGCGTCTGGTGATTCTTCAAAATTTAGAAGTTTGTAACGACATGAAGCTGGGAAAATTATGACAAGTTTCATTTTTGTGCAAACTATCCTTTTGAGTAAGCTCTCATTTCTGGATTTCGATGTTAAACAGTAAACAGCTCTTTGAACTGGTTTCATTCTTGGTGTAAACATCAAGTATAAGCCCTCAAACGGATCCATATCCTGAAATGTACTCTTGAGAAAAAGAGTACAGATCTGTATGGTAGCATATCTGTTCCCCTGTATAGCGTTCCCTCTCTCTTTCCATCTCTCTGATACACGTTCAGCTGCTGGTTTCCTCGGTCCTGCTTAGTTTAACTCAGCCTGCATTACCATGTACACTGAACAGCTCTCACCATGTAGCTGCGCGTCCTGACAGGTTGAAAAATGGTAATACAGAAATTAATGGTTAACATGTGTTCTCCTCTCTCTGCACAGCTCCCAAATCTTCCATATACACATGCGCTGGGTCTTGAGCTTTAAGGACCGAGCCAGGAAGGTAAAGCTACACTGTAATCAAATATCACTTTGAGACAAGCAGTTCCACATTAGACTCTTCACCATTAGTAATGGCAGAGATGACGTAATCCGACATGGGACGGACCTCCAGTCCATCATTTTTCAGGTAGTCTTGAAAAACTAAACAGAGGATATGATTTTGTACGTCATTTAACCGTAAAAGATGTAACTTTACCAAACTGAACAATAATGACAGTAACAATGCCATAACATACAACACTGCACGGGTTTAGCGGTTGGACTGATGATTAAGCAAATACTTTGTCATTGAAGCCACAATAAAACGACAGCTTTGATTTGATTTAAATAAAATAAGAATTCAACTGAAGGCCAAACGAAGGATAAATTACAAGGTGAAATATTAATTTCACTGCAAAACATTGTTATAAACCAACATTCGCCTCTATTGAGAGACCTTGTACAGCAACTCATTGTTTTAGGAACAAAAAGAAAAGAAAAAGAAAAAGAAAAAGAAAAAGAAATCCAAGACAAGTACAAGTGAACGATTCATGGAAACAACAAGCTACCAAAGGAGTTTTATGTCTCTTGGTGAGTCAAAATTTGGTGGATTTGCAAAAAAACTATGAATCCAGATATTTGATAGTTTCTTCCCATGAGTCTATGGCTCTCTCGGTCACCTTTTACTTCAAATTTACAGCCAACTTCTCAAATGCTCCAGAAAACATTTCCATATGTCACATGACTGTTAAAACAAATAAACCACCTGAACTTTAGCTCTGACACGGACTGTGTTCCTTCGTTTTTCTTTCTCTAAAAGTCTTGTTTTAGCTTAGGCCCAAATGTGAACCTGCTAATGTAAATTTTACGTCACTCGTACAGCTGATGTGTATATTGATGAGAATAGCTGGTGGATGTATCATTGACTCGCTGCCCCCCTGCCCCCCTGCAGGTGTGAGTCAGTACGGCCCTGAGCCCTCACAGGAAATTAACCACCACTCATGTGATTACCAGATTATGGTTGATGGACGGATCTAACGGATCATTTTTAAACATCACTTCCTCTACTCCCTAGTTCTCTCTCTTAAAACAACATCACACACAATCATAGTCTGACAGGCCAATACGGTCTCAAACATCCTTAAATCCAATTTTTAAATAAATACAGGAGTGTCTTAATTTCTGGAATAAAGGTCTTATTATTTTAAAGCCGTCATCAAAACATGATATAAGCCTTTCAAGAGGTGATCAATCAGTTTTTAAAAGTTCTTGAAAATATATATTATGCTCACCAAGGCTGCATTTAAAAATACAGTCAAAATAGTAGTGATAATATTGTGAAATGTTATTGAAATTTTAAATATGTTGTCTGTTTTAATATATTATAAAATGTAATTTATTCTGTGATGACAACGCAGAATTTTCAGCAGCCATTACTCCAGTCTTGTGTCACATGATCCTTTAGAAATCATTCTAATATCCGATTTGGTGCTCAAAAAAACATTATCAATATTGAAAACAGTACTGCTTAATATTTTTGTGGAAACTAGGATAGCCTACCTTTTTTTAGGATTCTTTGATATCCTAAAACTTTATTTAAAATCTAAATGTTAGTACTGTTTAGATCAATTTAATGTGTTCTTGCTGAATACAAGTTCTTGCTGAATACTTATCCCACACTTACCGGTAGTAGTAGTGTATTCTTAAATACATTCTTATATATTTTAATGTTTAGTATTAGAATTTATTAAATAGGTTATATGAAATACATTCTAATTAAGAACACGGAAATGCAAACACATTAATAAGATTAAAAAAATGATTAATCCATCAAGTAAATCCTTTAAATATGTTGGTATTACATTTTTTTAAAAAAACAATTCCAATTTATAAATAATGACTCAAACTATAATGACTATGTTCAACATATTTTAACTTCAAAGAATGTCAAAGGATACTATGAACCATTGACTTGATAGCAAAATCCTCAAATTAGTTTCACTGATGTGTTTTAATGACGGTAGGTAATTGACTTTTATGAAAAGACCAGGCAATTGTCCTATTAACATAAACCGTTTCCTGTGAAGGATAATAGATGACTTTAATCTGCGAGTGATTAAAGGTCCACCACCTCCATCCTTCCACACTGACAAACCCAAACAGCAAATGCAGAGAAATTGGCAAATCCCAGCAGGGAGTGAACTGAAGGAAATATCATAATTCTGTCGTGATTGAGGTAATGGGCTGCTAGTGTCTTGTTTCCCCATTTTGGCACTATGTAATCGCCTTACAAGCCTGTGCTGGAACCACTTGACTCCCCTCTGTCGGGTGCAGTTGTGGGAATGAGTTGAATTTTGAACATGGGATGATAGGAGTCAAAATCCAGATATTTGGACACAACGTAATAAAAAAGACACATGCTTTGGACCAGAGATTTAATTGGTTTTGACAAATCTTTACCCAGCACATTTACTTAAATAATTTATGTTTTTGTATTATGCTGAGCCAATTTTATAAAACGCTTTACTTTTATTTAATAATAATGTCCATTGCATACACCATATGAGGCCCGTAGAGTGCAAAACATTTACATAAGCTCTACAAAAACTCATTAATAATATGTACTGTTTGCCACAATACAGCTCCCTGCCTGCACTCGCAGTCTGACTATAACTTTTATAGTGTTAAACAGTTTAATACAGACTTTCTCTCATCAACTTCCTCTCCACTGGCTTTTAAACTTCAGCTCAAAGGCGTCGCAACATTTAACATATCTTCACTTAGCTCTGGCTACTCTGAGATTTCTGCACTGTTTTGCCAGTCCTAATTACAGCTCAATTATGCAGCTGGAAGTTCTGTAAAGAGCAGACGTTACGCAGGCCACTGAACCAGCTCCTCTGGGCCCTGCATGTGCCCTGATACGGCCGATCCATCACTGGGGCTGCCAAGAGACTCTTCAAACGGTCTGCCATGTCTGCCATGCTCAGGTAAGGCTTAGAGGTAGAGAAATCATAAGAGTTATAACTTTAATATTCATAGAGCACATGGGGCCTCATGAACTAACACCACTGTAGGGAGAATGGGCGTCACTGTGTTAAAGTAGTGCGGAAAGTGTGCTGACTGTGACTGTTGGAGCCATTTAAGTTTGAATGTTTTGAACGTTTGTATTTAATGTGACTTAATTGTTGACTTGAACTATGATTTAATGTGGTTTTGATGAATCTAAAGGTGATGAGTTTTATTTTGTAAGATGACTCTGTATAAGAAAGAAAGCAGATTGGAGTCAGGTGTGTGAAGGTGGAGAGACCACACCTTAGCTGTGTTTGAAATCAACCACTATACCCTCATTCACTATTCCCTACATTACTCCACTAATATAGATCACTTGAAGGAGTGAATGAAAACGAGTGAGTGAATTCGGACACTGAGTGCGCCGGAAGGGCTGCCTCTTTTGCATAGTTTGTGCTTACTGTTTAATAATCATTTGAAACTTAGCAAACTGCCAGCTCCAGTAGTAATGAAAAGATTTATCTTGAACTCTGTCATGGAAACTAGCATGTATGAACCTTAAATTATTTAATAATCAATTATAAAGAAATGTATATATATAATATTACGCTGTACCCACTTTGGACCACAAGTGGTTTTAATTCCAAGATGCTGGAATTAATTTGGCACGACCTTCACAGTACATTATGGGTATTTTATAGCTGTTGAGTGCACGTCAGTTGTACACTCGTTATTGCAGTGCATTATGGGATTGAATGAGTGCACTGGATAACATCCACTATGGTTTCGGACACCATGGCTGTCACCTCAAAAAGTGTCCTATTTAATGGTATAGGGGGCGATTTCGGACACATCGCTTGTTTGAAAAAGAAATTTTTGCTTTCTTTTGAAAATAAATACTTAATTTAGTATTAATCATTTATTGGATTATGTGCGTCAAATAATCCCTCAACCTTTACACAAGGTGGGTGGCTTTAATATGGATTAATTGTGGACAATAAAGCCCCTACAGTGACATCTCAAAATGGTAAAGGCTCAGCTCCTGGATAATAATTAGGTCATGCATGATTTAACAAAATCTTCTACTGTTATGATTGATCAGGTTTGTAGCAGAAACAATTACCAAGTCAAAATTAAAATAAGCAACAATATCAATTATTATTATAAACAACAATTTAAGGATTTTTAGAAATTTAAACTGGAAAATAAGTTTGCTAGAGAAACAACATTGCATGAGATAGTAAGACGTGTTTTTATAGAATATATCTTTAATAAAATAAAAAATAAATAAAAAAGTTACACTTAAAAAAAATTCCTAGTAAATTTTCCAGTTAAAATATCCTGAATAATGTATCTTGTCTTACTGCATTTACAGATTTTGTTTTAAATATAAAGTAAAAATTTAAAACTTTTAAAAAAAAAAAAATTAATAAGCCCTAAACCACCAAATTGTTTGAGTTTATTTTTGGAAAAAAGCAACGACACAGAAAAGCTACTCAACTACTCAACATTAAAAATCACAAATTTGAGCTCATTATAACACACACTAACAAAATGAAAACTCCTGCTGAAGAACTGGAGATGCTTCCTCTCAGTCATAGACAAATGCAGCTGCCACAAGCAGTTTTAAAACGAGATGGGGATCAAATCGTCCATGTCAAACTCTAAAAGTCCACTTTCTCCTCCATATAGTTGACTCCCATGGAAAAGCCTGATACAACATTTTTGATACAGCTTCAGAAACTCTGTCAGGTGTTCGAACACCACTGACATAGAAAAGAATAAATATTATGCCACAGTGATTGCACATGCATTTTTTTTTTTTTAGAATGGTTCTACTCTCATTAATTAAAAGGCAAAGCCTGAACTCGGTTAACGATTCTCTGGAGTGCTGTCTATTAATACTGGTGTTTTCTTAATGCAACATCTTGCCATTTTGGCAGTAATTGTAAATTTGCGTCCAGGCAGCTGTGTCCTTTAGTGTGGAGAACATGCATCACTTCTCCTGCTACTCTATGACTAGCTATAATTCTGTTGTAATGAACGGATATCTAACAGACATAAAGACGTTAGCCATTGAGGGATTTATTTTTGGATAATACTCTTTCGTACGACGTCTCAACAACTGTAACAAATAGTTGCTGTATAGGTCTACTGACGGATCTACTGTTGTCTGATGGTTATGTTCGCTATTCTATACGACTGGCAGCTAATTCTGTAAATACTGGCTTCATGAAAGCTCGTCAAGGATCGTCAGTAAAATGAGCCATTTTAGAACGTGATCTTTAAACAAAGTACAGTTTGACGTTCTAATTAAGTTTTCATCCTTTGACAATTTATTGACCATTTAGGACAATCCTGGCTCCAAATGGTGCAACACAAATGCAAACTTATCAAGATAATAGTCATTATCATAACTCAGCTTTCTGGACTCTTCCAGCCAGTCATTTTATACGTCTCATCTGTACTGTAAAGTGTGCGGTATATATGCACCACCGTGCAGGGGTCCTATACAGGAGATTCTTTGGAAGGCCGGGTCCCACTGGGCCGCACTGAAACGTATTATAATAAACATGCCAAGCTCTGCTCTCGGCTCTCCTGCACCCAGCCAGAGACAACACGACTCCTCATCTTTGCTCCAACAATGGCATTAGACTGTCAAAGACACTTTCAAACTGCCCTGATACACTGCCAACTGCTCCATTTAACAATAATTCAACCTCGGGCCAAGTGCACCAGAGCCAAACAGTCATCCTGAGCTGCCCTTGTTTTTTCAACAGATTTTTTTTTGGAGGGGTTATGGTTGCTGTTTTGGTGATTTGGGCTGTGTTTGGATGCAGGTACTTCTTTAGGACATCATAGTGAGATAAGACCTTTAACAGACAACAATTGAACTGATTTACATAAAAACATAAGAAATCAGCATCTGAGAAGGAGTGACACATGCAAGGCCATGTCTCAGCATGAGCTGTTATGTGATGCCTTTGTCATTCAGGCATGTAGTAAAAGCATCATAAATGGTTAAGCCATCGAAATGACATCACCAGATCCTCTCTCCCAGAGTTCCATTAGATCGGTCAAAGGGAAATCGGACCTGCACTCCTTATACACTGCAATTAAGCAGTATCGACTTTGAATGCATACTTGCTGTCGATCCTTTGTTTACAAGTAGTCAAGTCATCTTTACCCATACATTAACATTAAACAATACATATTGTTTTTCAAAGCAGCTTCATAGTAATAAACAGGAAAATAACAGAATAATGCAAACTTCATCACATATGAGACAAAACTAAATTATGCTGTAAAGCAGCTCTAAAAATACAATATTTTTTAGATATTTCAGTGTTGGTTTGGTTCAGTTCAATTCAATAACTGAATTTCATCAATTATGAAATTATTTCAATTAAGCTGTAAGCTTTTACGTGGCGCTAACCGAGCATGCATTGCCAATGCGTGTGACGGCTTTCATTATTTTTTCAAAGAAACAAACCAGCAAAACTAAACAGACATAAATTATTATTAAAATATACTTAAAGTAAAACCTGTTTAAAGTAAATAGTGTAAAGAAACTGTGAGATTTATAATTAACTATAAATGTATGGAATTCCACATACTATTTTATCATTAATTTATGAATATTGTTTAGATTGGTTGATTAGTTATAAATGTTATTTGTTATCATGTTATCAATGTTATCAGTAAGCAGCAGTAATTATTTATGCGACTGAAAAATCTAATAACAGTTTTATATAAAACATTTTATTCTGCTAGATGGTTGGACAGAAAACAAATCCCCTGTGGGAATACTTTACAGAGCCTACACCAGGGAATGCAAAGTGCAATATTTGCAGTGAAAATGGGAGCTGCAACAGGGAAGAAAAAAAATACCACAAACATGTAGAGTCACCTAAAGTCTCGCCATGCATCTGTGCATGAAGAAGCACAGAAGAAAAGAGATGCTGCTTCAAGAGATGCACTGACTTTCCTCAGTGAGCAAAGTCCAGACAACACTCACGCACATTTTTGACGCTCAAAGAAAATGGCAAAACTCTGATCCTAGGTCAAAAATATTATGTAAATCGGCCAGATTGCTTTCCCATTAAAAATCCCCTTTTGGTCGACCACTAGTTACATTACTGAATATTAAGTTTTAAACCCCAACTAAGCAAACCAAAGGCAACAGTGGCAAGGAACCCAGACTCCATCAGGTGACAGAAATGGAGAAAAACTTAAGACTGAGAAACCAGGTTCAGTCAGGGGGCCAGTTCTTCTCTGGCTAAATGGACAAACATGGTGCCAGATTTACTAAACAGGACAAATTAGCGTGAGAGCGCAATTCCAAAAAAGCACAGATGGGAGCGGAAAGTTCTCCACATGATCTACTAACGACGTGCAAATTAAAGAGAACAGACGCAGCCGGATAATTTCCATAATGACCAACGCAATCTAGCAAGAGCAGTACAAATTAGCGTCTGGTGTAAGACATGCTTTTTGGGGGTGGTAAATAATGGCACAAATACCAGTAAATTGATTAGCTCAAACCTTAGTAAATCACCGCGCATAATTCATTTAAATACTCTCCTCCCATAAATGTTGTGTCTGAAAGGGAAACTCCTACAAATGCATATGCAATAAGGTCAGCCGAAAAAATAACTGTCCACACCTTTTCAGAGCTAATGGTTCAATGTGTGTCTTTAGTAAACCCTGACAGTAGTTTTTTAATGCCAAAAGATTTAGGTTTGCGCTGGTGCAAGCTGTTAGTAAATCTGGCCCAGGGTGTGATTTATGATTCCACAAGTTAGATTTGCGGATTGATGTTATTCAAAAAATTTGCATCCAGCTCCTTCCGCTAGAAGATCAGGATTCATCACACCCAGCATTAGGTGGAAATGGAAGAGCTGTACATAAAGCAGAGCACCCCGGGTTGGCCACACCCACAGGATGACCCTGTCAGCCCGCCCGTCTGAGACAACACAGGCGCGTGCTGATGACATCACTGGCTCACCCTGGTGTCTGTAGGCACAAATCAGTGAAAGCTCTTCTCAGCAAACCCCCTGGTCGTGCAGCTGTAAAGGTGTTAGGCAGTTATTCTCCTCCCCCAGCTCTCCTAAACAAATTACTGCTCGTAAAAACTGACAGATATGAAACCTGAGATTGAGCAGGGATAGAGCGTGGGGGGATGTGTGGTGTGTGTGGGTGTGTGAGGTCTGCTCACTCTGAGCATCGCGCGTACGTCTTCCCTTTCATTCAGCACCTCCACGCTTATCTGGAATCCCTCTGCCCTCCTGCATTTACATATAACTCTACAGTTTATAAATCATTAACTTTGTTGGTATGGAGTTGATTCTACACTGTAAAAACTAGCATAATTTTAATGGTAAAAGGCTGTTGATTATTTAATGGTTAGTTCCCTTACTCTGACCGATGAAAAACTAGATCTAATGAGACATTTCGTGTCATCTTACTGTAATATACAGTTGAATGTACAGTTTTTGGAAGTGAAAAAGAACAAGTCATTTATAATTGTTGTTAAATTGTTATTTCTGTTACCATGATGGTGTTTTGTATTTGTGTGAATGACACTGTGCACCTTCTGTATACTAATATTACTAATACTAATACTGACATCAACGTGCTGTGTGTGCGTGTGTGGAGTTTAAAGCATGTGTGAGAAGCTGGGAAAATGTCTACAGACTGAGCTGTACTTCCAACATGGCGTTGACCCAGCTAAGCCACTGCGTCCCACACAGCAAAGACCTGTGGTCCACTGCAACCCCGTTTTGACTCATAACCATGATTTTAACTCAAATTACAACTAATTTAAAGTATTTATAAAGCAGACACTGAGGCAATATTTTCATTGGAGTTGCCTGGCAACAAGTGATTGGGCTGGAGTTCTGGACAGGTCGGCGTGGGGGAGTCTGGTCAGGCCAAGCGTAGCGTTGTGAGGTCATATCTCCAAGTACTGGCACTCAGGATGGGAATTTTGACTGATGAATGTCACACAGCCAAACTCAATGTCCTTTCTGACATCATACCACATTATGAACCTCCAGAGAAGCGTGTAAGGCTCACACAGCTGCGGGTGCCAGTACAGTAGGAACTGCCATAAGCTTGAGGTCAAAGCAGGGCCATGTCTAACTCAACATAATGAAATGTTATACACAGCAGTGGCTATTTCTGTCCATTATACTGTTCTATTCAGAACTGTATTACTGAATTAATCTGTGCTTCAGTGTTGCAAGGAAAATGTTATTTTGTTATTTATTTACATAAAGAACAGTACATATATAGCATTTATTAATCTTGGTTAATGTTATTTTCTATAAATATATGAATATGCATGAATAAAACATACAGATTATGTAAAGTTATACAAATTATATAATTCACAGTTTAAGTGATTCATCAAAGAATTGTGAAACATGTTTTGGCATTAATAAAAAAAAAAGCAAAACATTATTCCAAACTTTTCTCTCAAATGACTAATGACTCTAATAATGAAACCATAAAGAAGATTGCAAGACAGCTCTATTTGAATAAGGCGAAGAGTATATTTGCTTTATCGAAAACTGCAGACACAATACAACCCACTCCCTCAAGATAGCTGCTATTAGTGCATTTGTTTGCTTTGGAAATTTCCAGGCCGGTGCAGCATGACCCCAAGCACATGGCCGATTCTTCACCTGCTAATCACTTATGTCTGCTGCTGAAAAGGTAGCAAAACGATTGCCCTTTCTGGCAGCCGTCCGACAGCATGTGGAGATATGGAACCCTTCCCAAATCTGCACACACGGAGGGCAAGAGAAAGATGGAAGGCAAATGATACGGACTGGCTTTTCACCTCAGGTCATGTCTTCTAGAGTTTGATCAGTGACTGGCAAAACCGCATCTCACATTACAGATCCCCCACACGAGAAAAAAGGGCAAATAAACACATGAACTGCTGAGATGGAAAAATCATTTTCAATGCTGAAACCACCCTGGATATGAAACAAGTCCTGAATATGTAAACTGAATCACTAGCTTAATTTGTTGGCTCAAATATTCAACATTTGTAAATAAGTCTGAAAGCAGCTCTTGAATGGTGCTATAGCAACGCAAGTGAGCGTGTAGTCAACATTAACCGTTCTCTCAGCACTCAAGCTCTTCTTTTTCTTATCAATCTGAATGGGGCTGTTATTTCGTGTCCACCCCCCTCTGTGATTCAGAGCTGAAGCTGCTGTATAGCCGTTCATCTGTGTCTCTCTTATCTCCACACTCCTCCTTCTGTAAACAGATCAAGAACAGCTCAGCCTTTACTAACACTGATTCACTAGGTCATAGATCTTAGCTAAGGAGTATTCTCTCTCTCTCTCTCTCTACATACCCCCCCCCCCCCCCCACACACACATAAATCTACCTGTCTTTCACAACACATATTGGTGACTTCATACATTTGGATGAAATAAAAATAACAACTTTCGTCAACTTTGGGCACTTTTATATCCCAGGGTTTCTAACAGATTTCTTTTTTCTGCCTTCATCATTTATCTTTAATACTTTTCATATGCTTACGTTTGATTATGTACAAGGCAACCAAAAAAATTTCAGCAACCAAACACATTTATCCAATACAGCAACCAAAATGTTTCAGTTTTGGTCGAAATAGTTTTGGAGGGCTAAAAACATCGCCCGAAACACTGACGTTTTGACTTCTTCAGCATCTATTTTATGCACGCAACGTGTATAAGCTACAATAGATAAACATGTCAACAGGTGGACACACTGTGTTTGTTCACCGTGAACAAATGAGTAGCAATATGCAAAATTTGTTGGGCTGAAATATTGAGAGGCGGCTCATTGGCAAAAAAACCTGTAAAGCATACTTAGTTCAATTACCCAATGAACCAAATTACCAAAACTTTAAAACTTTGATAAAAGATTAATCTAAGTTTCAATCGTAAATATTTTAATAAAATCCAAACATTTCAATGTTTGTGTTTCACTGATTCTTGAGAGTCGGGACAAAACACGTTTTAAAAAACTTTTTTTTAAAATACACACTATATCAATTAGAGTTATATGTTTCTGCAGAGGAAGGTCTTAGCTATTTAACCATGTAAATGAACAGGTTCTAAATAAAAACACATTTTTAACAAATAAACATGTTTCCCTTCAGAACTGGATTTGTGTCAACTCCGTCAGACACACTAAAAAGTATACAATTTTAATTCTTCAAATCCAAACAGAATTTAAAGTTCTGAGGTATATTGTAATAGTGTCTAGTTACTCTGATATGTAAAAAAAATACAATATATAAACTTAAGTTGTGATTTCACACTATTCTGAAAACTCAGATTTCTAAATATTTGCATTTTCAAACTTTGATTTTAATTTCAATATTGTAAAAACAAATTCCTTAAATAAATAAAACATAAGAGGATGTAGATCAGATGGTCCTTTATTACAAAAACAACATAAACTGAAGGAAGAATTTTTTTTTTTCCCAAAAAATGAACAAAAACATACATACATCCAATGCTGTTGACGAAGATCTGACGGTGTTGACGAAAAACTGACGGTGTTGACAAAAAATGTTTGAATGTTTTACCTCCGATTTGTGAAATGTTCACCTGTTTGTCATGATATGTTCTGACAATAAAGAGTAGTTTAAAACCAAAATTAACCACATTAACTTTCACTTAGGAGCAAAAATCTGCCTTTAAACTTGAAAGAAATAAAGATTTGACATTTATCGATAATTATCGATATCGACTGATATAAAAAAATGATCGTGATAATTTTTTTGGCCATATCGCCCAGCCCTATTTAACTTTGTAAGTATGTCAATCATGATGAATTTCTTAATTTTTGCTATAAAGTAGACTTTTCTATGTGGGACATGTTTTGTCCCGACTCTCAAGAACCAGTGGTTTATTTCATTTAATAATATATATATATATATATATATATATACAGCTTTTTATTCAGTTCAATGATTCAAATTCAAATGATTTTGTGGTGAAGTAAATACTACAGAAAAAAACAAAAACAAATGTAATTTACATGAAAAAGTTAGTTAGTAAAAAACTAAGTAAATTCTATATATTAGTACTCAATTCAAGCTTGTTGAAATGAAAGCGTAAATATCAACGTTATAAAATTAAGTAAAACTACTCAACTTTTCTGACACTAGTGTTCCCATCATGCACTGGGCCTTGAATAATTAATGAGGTTGATTTTTCACTGTTTTCCAGCTGTATTTACACTGTTTTATCATTGCTTTTGTTGTTAGGATTAGTAACTTGCCATTTTGTGACCCGGAGTTCATTTTCTACTCAAAATGACACATTCAAACACAAAAACAATCCATCATATGTTACCGTCATTGTGTATTGTCTACCAAGTATTGAGGTCTCTGCGTTCACCTAACGCATTACTTCTAATATGGTGTCTCACACAATATCTAATGTATTAATTGCTTAGATGTTTCTAAGCAAAGCATATACTTAAAAAGTGTGGTTTAATTCAATGTTATTTTGTTTGAGTGAAATTACAAAGGAAACTTCAACTAAATAGACTTTACCCAACCTTTGTTACGGAAGCAAACTCAAGAGATGGATAATGAAGTTAACAGGAGTTTATTGACAACACTGAGTGGAGACAGAATGCAAGTAAGTGATATGAACAATGATACTTTGGAGAGCGGTGTGCAGGCGATGAGTGGAATGGTTCTTCTTACAGGAATGGAGACTGATCGTGGGTGAGACGGGTGGCTGGAATGAAGAACACTGAAGACGCTGGAGACACAGAGAAGAGAAGAGATGCTGGAGTGGAGACTGGAGAATGGTCGTTGGAGAATAAAGGTTAGCGATAACAGGGTAAGTAGTCCTCTTTGTATGAACGAGACCGGACGGTGAACAGAGGTGAAGAGTGTCTTTATAGTGGTGGTGATGATGATGGTGATGATGATGATGAGGTGCATGTGTGTGTGATTAGAACTCAGGTGCGCTGTGATTGGCTGGTGTGAGAGCCTGGATGATCTGTAACAACCTTTTACTAGCCAAGTTAAAATTACTTATTTTCTTTGTTACTTTAACTTAACTTAGTTAAGTAGAGTTTACTTAATTCCATATGTGAAATTTACTTTAAAAATATGCAGTAAAAATTTGCCAAAGAAAAATTAAGTAGGCTACATTTTACTTATTTTTTATTTTTTTCAGTGTATGGGTGAGGAAAACAAACCAATAATATGGCAATTCCAATTAATTAATTGTCAAAATATGCATGTAAATATCATTTAATTATGTGCATTTTGGATGCAAAAAAAGCTAGCTGTAAAAAATATTATGATCAATACATTATGACAATATATATTTTACATTACTTTAACTCGTCAAAAGTTATTTTATTTAATAAGTTCAACTTTTTTATACAAGATTCAACAAATTGTTAAGACAGTTTAATGTAATTTAAGTTGAAATGACTTAAACATCCAAGTTAACTGTATAAGAATTTAAGGCAGCAACTTTTTTTTTTTAAGTGTATGAAATTAGCCTTAGCAAGACAAAGAAACATTTTTTGAATTTTTTTTGTTGTTTTCATCACAGTCATTTCCACCACAAAATATTATTAAACACAAAACGCCATTTGAGATGTGGTAGGAAATGATGTTGTGGTAGAAATGTTCGTGACTTTCTGAGAAACGCATGTACAGTATATCCACTGTTGAACATTGTCTGCAGACAAATCAAATAAACCAGTGAGAGTGTAAAAAATGTGTTTAAGAGAGTTTATTTTCTAAAAGTCAAAAAGTGCCCATAGTTGAAAAAACACCCATTAGATGGAATTCTTACGTCTTATAACCTTGACTAAAGGCCTTTAATGACCGAGCGCAGCTCTAAAACAAAACTTTCTGGTCTATTGCTTCGCAAATTAATGTTAAGCAATAAATACAATTTTTTCCATATTTATAAACCTTCTAACTATGCTAAATGAATGCCAAACAGTCTGTTGAAAAGCCGTTCCCAAGGATGTTATCTAAACACTGGATTAAATAAGTGTGCGTGGTATTCTGCATCTACTCAGAGAAGACTGTCGGTGGCTCTCTACCAGAACATCACTTAATACTGAGTCATTGTGATTATGCTCTGGACAGAATCCAGTAATATAATCTTTTGCTTTAGCTGTGAGTCACATAATAATCCCTTTCTCCGATTTTTTGGAAACACAAAAGTTTAAATATTTCACTTGATCGCAACACATTGTAAAATGTATCTTCTGGAAGTTGTAAGATGTTCAATTTTAAATGTACAAAACATTTTGCAGTTGAACAGTAGGTCAAGATTTTCTCATCGTACTGCACATGCATGTCCTGAACTTAAAACTAGGAGAAACATTTAGTTTTTAGCATCACTTGGCTTTTAAAAAATGAAGCCTAACCTCTACATGTACTGGACTGGAATGATATTCATATTCATATGCCAGTTAGTTTGTCAGTGCAGTGGCATTACACACAGCCAAAGAAAAGAAACTATGACATCATTATGATATCAAACATCACATGATTAAAATTTCACTTGAGGAGCACCAACACTTTGAGGATAACTAAGCATATGAGAAAAGACATACACACTGTAAAGCTTTAGGAGTGGCAATCGCATCTACAGTAAATACAGTATAGTGAATCCCCTAAATTATAACCAGAGTAACTCCTGAAACCGCATTGGTTGAAACTTGACAGTGGTATCCACAGCAACATTTTAGCATCTCGTAGCTGTAAAGAATCATGTCAACAGTTGAACATACTTGTTGTTTTTGACGAGACGCACTGACAATTTTAAGAAAGGCAGCGTCAACAGAGATGCAGTGTTTATGTTCTTTAAGCTGCTGTTTTAAACAATGTGCTCTCTGTGAACTGTAATGTATGGGTTAGTCTTGACCGCAGAGCTGTTGGATGCAACAATGATGGAGGGAAACAGACTAGTGTCAAAATTAGCGAATGAGTCACGACACGTAGCTTTGTAAATAACCCAACTCTGTGTGTACAGAACAGGATTAAGTACTCAGAAGAGGCTGAAGTGTGTACATGGCCACTGTTACACCGCCAAAACTGTACTAGCTGCTGCTTGTATAAACTCTTAACATTTAATTTTGTGCAACTTCTCCTACTGTATATTGAAATAAAAGTACAGACCATCACTGACAAAATACCCTGTGCCAACCAGAGTAGGCTATTACTAAAATATCTCACACCTAAGATTTCTAAGCAGCCTCAAAATGATGATTAACCGCCACAAACGGACCAAAACTTCTTCGCTCAGACATTTCTCAAACTTCCTCTCACCTATCTGCTCCTCTCTGGGTTCTTCATTAAACTGCATGCTTGCCGTTCCCTCTAAGGTGAAAAAAACAGCCAACATCCTTGAAAACCACAGACATACAGTATTTCATTTAGATAACTGTGTTCTTTCCATTTTGAACAAGCGCCAATCTCTTTCTTTCTGACGGAGCTCTATAAAAACATGTATACAATGTGGTATGGTTTCCATCCATCAACAACAAAAATATATTGTGTAAGATGTTGGCACAGTCGAAAACAGTGGTCCTTGAGTACTCAGCCTCTAAAATGGACCAAAAAAAAACAAAAAAAAACCTGATATGCTTCTTGGCTCTGTAGACAGACAGCTCATGAAGCCAAGGCTTGGCAAAAGTTAAACCTCAAAGATAGTGATCATCTGTCCAGGTCTTGCTACCCATTGAAATCTACCCTTGGCTTCTACACCAGACTTGCTACATGTGGAAACATGAGGGTCACTGTAGAAAACTATGTCTTTATCTTCATACTATCTCTGCCTTCTCACCTGAGATAACCTGTGCAAACATGATAAATGAGCAATTGGGAAAAGCTGCTAATGTATTGATACCCACTTCTGATAGAAAATGAATGAGTCTAGGTGATGTAATCCAAGCAATCTATGGTTTTACCAAAGACTATAGAATTACACAAGACACGATGACTTTACCAATCGGTGATTGGCTCTTATTTAGAAGGCGGGATTTATTCCGGTATATTGAGCATCGCATTGTTTTGAATGGGAAAAAGTGCAACGCTCAAAATGGCGTAATAAGTCCCACCTTCTAAATAAGAGCCAATCGCCGATTAGTAAAGTCATCGAGTCACTGCAGCTGATGTTAGAACACAGTCAGACACACACTTCCACTGCACATGTACATTAGCTTGATCCAGCCTGAATAATGTAGTTTTCTGTCATGATTCAGCATTTAGAAACAAAATATATGAGACAGTTGTTGTCAGATTTCATTGATTTCAAATATGAAATTTAATCGTAAGCTTGGAGAACAGTACTGAGAATGTTATGTTTCCCCCATTCAAAAAGAAAGGAGCTGCACTTGCATGCCTAAGAGGCATTTTAAAGATGGCCGCCGAATGAAATTACTTGTCTTAAAGGGACTTTGGTTTTACACAGACCACACTGATATTTAATTTAACAAGTGCAGCATTTTGAACTCTCAGTTCTTCTAATTAATGTCTAGAGGACCTAAAAATGAAAATGCGGTCATCATTTGCTCACCTTCATATCCTTTTAAACACAAAAATAAGTTGTCCAATAAGTCCACACATTGAAAGTCAATGGAATCCAGTTGGACCCAGTTGACTTTCATTGCATAAAATGTTGTATGTATGTTTCATTGGTGGTAAAAAAAAAAGAAAGAAAAAAAAAGGAGAGACATTTTTCAAACCGTCCTTTGTGTCCCACAGAATATAAAAAGTCATACAGGTTTGGAACAACATGAAAATTCATGACAATTATTTACTGTCATTTGTGGGTGAACATGCACCCAATTTGGGTTGGATATGCACACAATACAGGAAACAACTGGAAAGTTTAAGGTGAGTGAGATCCCACTAACAGACCATGAAGTTTAGTCACATTTCACATGTGATATCAAACAAATACTTATGTGATAGTATGGAGCTATGCATATTGTGCAAGTGACCTTATCTCAACAAGGGCTCATTCTGAGGATTTGGCAAAGTAGAGTGGAAAAACATTCCAAGGCAATTGGTTAACTATTTAGGAAAACCAACCCATCTTTAGAATTCCTCACTTCTTTAGAAGTGAGAAGCGAAACTAAGGCCTTGGCATCTAAGCACCTCAGGTAATTAGGTGCTGCTAATTTTTCTTGTAAACAGAAAGAGGGCCAGACGCAGCTGTGGCTGATTAGGTAGTTAATATCTCAGCAGTTGTGAAAAATAAACACTATAATCTGAGCTAATCTGGGAGAGATTGTTAGCCCACTGCAATGCATCTGACCTGGAGGGACATGCGGCCCATCAGTGTGTCAATGATTTTAGACCGGACAAACAGAGAGGAAACGATGAGGCTAAGATATGAAGGTGAGGATTTAGTAAATCTCACTATTTACAAGGAGTCTGATTCTTTGCATAGCCTTTTTTAAAAAAAATACTGTTAATGTTAAAGAGGTTTTTATTAGAGCTATTATATTAAATTTACATTAAAAAATGCAATATTTCCAAGAATAAAATTAATAAATAATGACATTAATGAATCATGTCCAAAATTCCAGGTGAATTCTGTCAAGGTTTTTCCATACCAAACGCAGTGGTATCAGATTAGGAGATATAAGATTAATAGAGGTTAATCAAATCACCATATCAAACAATTAAAAAAAAATTAAATAAATAATGAATTCCTTTTCTGGGTAATTAACCACAAGAAATTGCATTTATCATTATTGGACCTGACATTTGACAATCCTGGTTGAAATGTTAAACCAAATGCAGAACAGAACATGCCGTAACAATTCAACGGCCTTCTGCCAATGTCTTACACAGATCCGGTCTGTTGTTATTTCCAACGATACTGAGTAAAACTAAGATGTGGAAATTGTGAATATATTTACATGAACAAAGTTTGGAAAATGAATAGTGGGGTAAAACGAACACTCAGTGATACTCTTAATTCTCGCATATGTTTATTGATCTTGTTTCTTGGTGTAACCCGCAGCTACAATTCAACTCAATGGTACATGTAGGTAGATTTATGAAACGTGTCACAAAGAATTGGAGTCTGGCACTCCTGCATTTTGGAGCATGTGAAAATATTCCTTAGTCATATTTCAAACAGAACTTTTGTTTGATGCTTTGTTCTTGGGTAATATGTTTGCAAGCAATTTTTCCTCCTTCATTAGAAAACAAGTCAAATTCAACCTGAAGAAAGGAATGTGGTAGGTGCTTACAGGAAGCCTTTGAATTTTCAAACAATGGCTGTCAAATGTGTCACCCTTAAACGTCTAAGCACCGGCTCTTTCAGGTTTATTTGTCTACTGCCATACAGGTAGCTAAAGAACCACCCTAAGATGGATTGTGATGTAGCAGAAACAAATAATATTTTGTATTCATAGGTCACCACTGAGTGGAAATGTACCAACTCCCCATAAGTGTAAACACAGTAGTTTTCCAACAAAGTAATTTCTCCTCTACATTAAGCATATGAATTTTGGAATTGGCCTTAGACAATTTGTGCTAACTAGTCCAAGCCTTAGACGACAAGCACATGGACAGTATGTCTGCTGCATTTATTTGAAATTGAAATGTGTCTCCTTTGATCAATTTAATGCATGTTTACTGAATAAAAGTATTGATTTCTTTCTTTTTTTAAATCTTCCCCCAAAGTTTTGAACAGTAGTGTGTATTTAATAATGGATGTGTTGGCACTAACAAATTATTAGCTATGTTAGCATTAGTCAATCTTTCATACTAAGTAAGTAATAAATGTACTAGTTTAGTTGAAGGACATGCAACCACCACTGTAGGTTAAAGAGCTACAGATCCGACAGACAGAGAAACAATAGCTGAAATAATAATAATAATAATACAAAGAAATCTTTAAAATAGCACTAAGAGGTCTGCTTATTAAGTCTCTGTGCTTGAATGTATTGAACAACATACCTGCACAATATCTGTTCACACTTTGAACCTATAATACCCCCAACCCAGTTCATTGCTTTATACTCCAAGACCCTCCGACCAGAAACCAGCAACTACTGCAGGTTGTGAAATCTTTGTGTGTGTGCTTATTAGGTCTCTTAGGGATCTAGTGAGTGCTTGACCGGTATGCAAAGGTTAAGGATACACAGTGGTAAGAATCCACTTTGTCAGTGCAAAATGGCACGTACTAAGCCCCCTGTCAGAAGTGTGTGTGCGTGTGTGTGTTTACACAGTAGGATCAATCAGAGGGAGAGATGGTCTGCAAGAGGTTTTACTAATTGACCTCTGACAATAATAAGCCAGAATCAACCAATCAAGTGTGAGAGCACATACACACACAGAGAAACCAATACAATAGCCAAGACGACCACTAAACATCTTATACATATAAGCAAACAGTTCATATAATACCATTCAAAAGTTTTTCTCATGTTTTTGAAAGAAGTCTCTTATGCTCACCAAGGTTGCATTTATTTGAAAAAGACAGTAAAAACAGTAATAATGCTGAAATATTATTTATAAATAAATTATATTATTATATAAAATTACATTTTAAACTATACTAAAATATTTATTACTTTGATTGCTGAATTTTCAGCATCATTCCTCCAGTTTTCAGTGTCACATGATCCTTCAGAAATCATTATAATATGACTTGGTGCTCAAGAAACAATTATTATTATCAATGTTGAAAAACTTTGTGCTGGCTTAACATTTTTGTAGGAATTTTTTTCAGGATCCTTCAATGGACAGTTGAACAGACAGAAACATGAATAAAAAGTTCATAAGAACGGTATTTATTTAAAATAGAAATCTTTTTTTAATATTATAAATGTCATTACTGTCACTTTTGATCTGAATAAAAGTATTAATTTCTTTCAAAGAAAAGAAAATCTTACTGACCCAAAGATATAAACACATAAAAACTCCCACAGTTACTCCGCTAAACTCAGTAATTATTTTTTTATTTTTTTATTTGAGTAATATTAAACTGGTCATTTGATCTCAACATGGAGTCTTCCATGAGGTGACCCACTCCATAAGGTATAGAACTGTTCTGGGCTTGAATATTTAGTGGGGGAAAAATGGATTCAATTTAAAGGAAAAACTACTGAGTGCAGCATTAACAGACAATCACATGAAAACAAAAACATCCTGCAGAGTCATTGGATTTGGGCTCTGACATAAACCTGGCACAGTTTGCTCGGTTTTTTTAAATGAAGAAAACAGCTCAACAGTAACACTGAGTGGCTTTAACCTTTTCCACATGTAAAAAAGAACAGGGTCAGTATTCCCACTTCTGAAGGCAATGCGTCTTACACAGTAGCATGAATGAAACAGTGTTGTCTATGTACCGGCAGAGAGCAAGGGCTAGCTTTGTTGTTTTTAGTGCGGTTCAGATCCCGTCTCATCTCTTCACTCCCCACAGCAAAATACTGTTGATCACCCTCCTTTCGTCTGCTATTCATCAGGGAGAAGCACAGCAGAACATGTTTTCATCTAGAAAATCATTTAAGAATACAGGAATCAATCAAACTATCTGTTTCTCATTCTGTTTTGATTGATGTTTCATCTATTTGCATCACATCCCTCTCCTTTCTCTCCATTTCTTTGTAAAATGTCTACTGACTGAAGCAATCGCTCCAGTTTAGGATAATGAACTTCACTTTAACCTGAGCGCCTGAAAATTACACAAGCTGATTACAGTTCTTTAGGTTGACTAAACACCATTTTCTTCTGTTAATAGTCAAAAGAAAATATTTTTGTCTGTAGCACACTGAAATGCGTTAAACGGCCCAGCTTTGTGCCAGAATGGTCTTGCTTATGCATGGTATTTCATTATAATTAGCTGGAAAAACAAAACTGGTATGTAGTTATCAAAGTAGAACTATTTTTTGAATGTTAACCATATTTTGCTGGTCTGGCCAAGCTGGTCAACATAACTACTGCAGCTCGCTGTTTTGGCTCGCTAAATTGAAAAATGCTTCTTTGAAAAATATGACCCTGACTGCACAAGGCTTCCAGAAGCCTAAGCCAATGCAAACACAACATTTCAAATGTGAAAAATATGATGATAACAATTATTTATCCTGTTAAATGGGTAGGAAGGGAGAAAGAGAGAGAGAGAAAGAGACATGAGAGTAGCACTGAACATGAGAATTCACAAAACACTCACTGTTTTCCTTAGTAGAAGTAAAAAAAATATATATATTATAAATGAAAGAAGCCAAACATTGACTGTGAGAAAAATACCTCAATGTATCACCTACATTTTATGAATTAACAAGAGGATTCATCTCTTGGCCTATCTTAGACAGATGTGTTTTACAATTGCATCTACCCGAATACTCATCATGGAGCCCGTGTGTCATCCAGAGTGTTTGGCAGAAGATGATTCTGGAGCTAGTCAGCGCTGTCGCATTAGTCACATCACAGAGAGAGAGAACCGCCGTTTTAGTCCATCTACTTCTGTAAGAAACATTTGATGGAGTGAGTTCACATACACAAACTCTACGTTACATCTGACAGCCGTAGAGGTGACATCCAAACACAACACTCATAAACAAGACAGACTTGAGATGAGAGTTGACAGAAGAGTGCTCAACTCTGCTACATACTGTAAACACTGCTGCAATGGTAAAAGGCATATGAGGAGTAACGAAATTCCCCTACAGTAAATACAACTCTAGTGCTAAGGAGACAACACATGACAACAGAACCAATGTAAACACAATTCAAATCATGTTCCAAACTCAATTTGTTACAACGTGTCATAAACAGGTATGTCACGATATCACGAAAATCTATTTCTTCCATGTAAATGAGTTTGTCCAAACTGGCAACATTCGTAACAAGAAACATCTGAATATGCATACGTCCCTACTCTACTAGACAGTATGTCAAATTAGTAGTAGGATGTCTGAATAAGCAGTATTCATGAAAGAAAAAAACTATCATAAAGAATCTGTAGAGATTTCCGAGAAGTGTGAAACCAGTGGACACTTGGCTATCCCATGAGGCCATGGGAGTCGAAGAGGCTTTAGACTTTAATAATGTAGTATGTCCAGGAATGTATTTACTACACTTTGGAATCTTATTGGTCAAAAAATACACTGGACAGACTGTAAAGCCACCTTTCTACCATCTCTGACATTTGAGTACAATTGTCATAATTCACTTCCCAGAGGCGGTTGCATGAAACTTCAATTTGGTTGTGAAGCAGTCATTACCCAATAAAAAAAATTAATGTATGAATATATACACAAAACAAATGATCACCAATTCATAGTGGGTTTTCTACAGCTCAATGTAAATAATTGCGGAATAATAGTAAAATTATTTCGGACATAATTATTCATAAAAAGGCTATTTTACATAGAGATTAAAGAATAACATTTTGGTGCAAAATATTGTTAGCTCTCATCTCACATTTATGGTTTTGATTTAAATGCATCACATCCTGTCAGGTTGTCGCGTACATTCTAGCCACAAATGTAAGAACATTATCCATACCCATATGGTCAGAACTCCAGCAGCTGTACTACTCTCCAATGGAAAAGAATGACTTTTGGTCTGACATTAAATCTTAAGGTGACTTCAAAACGTACAAAAAAATTCTGCATTGAGAAACAGCAGGTTTCAAAACCTTCTAGAACAACTGTGGGTATTTCAAAATTCAAAGTGTTGAGTTTTTTTTTTTTTGTGTGTGTGTGTGGAGGCTGGTTTAATAACAAAGGGGATTGAGTAAAAGAAAAAGAAAAAAGAGAATTGGAGAGAGCATTAAGCAGAATTGAAAACAGGAAAAGCTGGTTTGCTTCACTCAGAAACACCAAAGGCTTTTAGCAAAGCAGTAAAAATAATATACAGAATATTCCCATGAGCGGCAGCTCTAAACCAGCATATGTTCACTTAAATACAAACACTTCACCATCACATGCAGTATTGCTAATTATTTCATTTCATGAGCATGGAAGAGTGTCCGAGGTCAACACTCAGGGTGGCTTTGGACTCTCAAAGCATTTGCCCTTCACAGTTCTGCACTTTATTCCCATCTGTGAAACAGCATCCTGCAATTTCGCTTGGATTCCCAGATCATCGCTGGATTGGTTGAATGAGCATTGGAAAGTTCTCGGAATCTCCCCAATATTTCCTCCTCTCAGTCCATCACATATTAGGATAGGAGCAGGGTTGCCAGATCCAGCGATCTTTGACGAAGAGCCAGGTTTACTAAAGTGTGTACATTTATTTAGCTTTATGTTTATGTTCTTGGCAGACAATGTCTAAGCAAACCAGCTCTTATAAGATAGTGCATGTATTGAGTAATACATTACAATTACCTAAGCAGGTTTCTAAGGACACAAGTATTAAGGCTACAGCTAAAGTCTATGTAAGACGGCAATGTAACATGCAAACACTCTTCAAAGTTTGGGGTCAGTAAGATTTTCTTAAAAATCTTACAGACCCTAAACATTTGACTGGTAGTGTACATACTAATGTGTCAAGTGAACAAGTAAAGTTCACAAAAAATACCACAAGTTCATCAGGAGACAAATTCACCCAAACTTGACCGATAACCCTGAAACAGATTCACATACAAGTATTCCAGCATGCATCTGGTCGTAACCACCTTGTTCCAGGGTTAAATGCAGTACTGACGGATAAATGCTACAGATTTGACATCTTCTCCAATCTGTTTCCCTCAACTCCCGTTCTCAAGGTCAAGGGATCACAAAGGTCAAGGGTCATTAAGAGGCCCACCATCCACTGGACTAGAAGAGCTCCGAGGGAGGATATCCTACAATTATATGATTACGGCCAATGGCTCTAAATGCTCCTGGAAAACCCTCACTTTACCCTTCATTCTCTTGCTTGTTTCCTCCTCTGCAATTCTCATGAGTGACGTGTAAGCTACAGTAATAGGTTTGTCATGTTTGGCTGTTTGCTTTCGTCCTACTTTTTTTCACAGATCATTATCATCCAAACATTTACAGGTGAATTTTGAGCAGAGCATTTACAACAATTAGAATCTAGTATAACGTACGCTGAGTCTAATTGACCTTAATTAAGCATAATTTACAACCAGTAACATTCAGATCTTTTCCTCTCTCTGCATTTAATGAAGAGATCTCTGTTCTTTACAAAATCACCATGAGTTTAAAAAAAAGAAAAAAGGAACACAGGTGCTCCCATTACATCCTCAGATACTAAATCATTCCACAGTTATTACAGGCTTTTATTTTACATTGATCTTACACTTTTAGAACTCAGTTATGCTTAGTGCAGAGCCATCTAGAGGCCAGCCATTAAAAGTTCATTTATTCCCTGGAAAAGATCCTCCTGTGGAAAGCATGGATCATTTACACAGGCTGATACAAGTTTTGAACGCATAATTTAATTTATCACAATTATTCACAACTCTTCTCAAAACAAAGCAAGTACCTCACACCTTGGGTTGAAAGTCATTAATCTATTCAGCAGTTGGCAGCACTGATCTGACTCCCATGCGCATTTGCACAGATTCAGCAGACATATTGCAATGCTTAAAGGATTAATTCAGCCCAAAATAAAAATTCTGTCATTATTTACTCACCCTCATGTCCTTCCAAACTCATATGATTTTCTTCCATAGACCACAGACCACCTTTATAAATGGTGCTTTTTAGTCATTTTGAAGCTTGACGGATCAGTTTGGATTCACCTCATTTTCATATTCTTAAATTTGAAAGAAAGTCGCATGGCATGAGAATAAAAAAAATAATTGACTTTTATTTTTATTTTTAGATGAACTATTCCTTTCTGTCTGACGTTTTGTTTTTACTTTGCCATTGTATTTGATCACCCTCATTGAACAAATGAGACGCCACAGTTTCTACGGCCGACACTTCCTTCTCCTGTACACTCTCTAAAATTCCAGTCCCATAAAACTGGTGTGTTGATCAGCGTGGCAGCCTGGGGACGTATCAGCCACTAAACCCCCTGCTGCTGGGCCCTAAAACACAGTACTGAAGGACCCCCAGAACACATGTTTAATGGGCTTCATTAAAAACCAGTGAAGCGTTCAGATTAGCATAGTTATGGACTGTTGGGTTTTATGTACAGGCTACCTGAGTTTGAGCTAAGACCCCAGTAAATTGAGGGAGACACAAATATTCAGGAAAATAAACTAGTCGCACTGAACTTTCACCAATTCAGCTTGGCTGCATTTCGGCTCAAAGGACGCTGCAAACCTTAATTTTATATCAGCTATAGTCAGTGTCAAAAATGTATTTAGAAACTCAGTTAAACTTTTTTTCAATGGTCCACTTAGACATTCTACTAACTATAAGTGACTTTGCAACTACTGTACATGTCTACTGACTCTCATTAGACACTGTAGTAGACTGTTAGGTGTTAGTGTTCAGGTCAGTAGAATACGCTGACATACTTGCAAAGTTACTTATAGTCCGTTGAAGGATTATCAAAATAAAGTGGATATTAACCAGACAGTCAACTAATTCTCTAATGAGTTGACATGTAGTTGCAAAGTTACTTATAGTTAGTAAAATATTAGTTTTTACATCCAATATGTTGTCAATTAAGACCAATAGTTCAGGACACAGTTATCCCAAAATAAGGCTGATTAAAACAGCTCGACATGGCAGTCACTGAGCTCCATCTGTTAGCCTCGGATACTTATTTTCCACTCAGAGAAACCTGTCAGACATACATCCACTGTGTGAAATTACACATATTTCTCCTGAATGCTTGCTGATGCTGAGTGTAATTGAAATGAATTTAATGGGGGTCACATTCCAGGGTGTTTGGACTGATGAAAGGGAAAACTCTAATGCATGCAACTGTTTTCTTTATGGCAAAACAGAGGGAAGGGGAAAAAAAAGAGAGACGTCTTAATTAGGTCCCTGTGATTCAGACTTGTTTGCATGGGTCAAGGCTGAGGGAACGGCAGTTGAGCGAAATGATGAGAATAGTCTGGCCTCTTTGGAACAGCACAGCTACTGACAGAGTGACTCAACTGAGCAAAATACAGCCACAGAGTTCACTGTGTGTTACTTTTGAATCAGACGCCCTCCACTACTGACTGAACCGAAGTCATTGTGAAGAAATTATCACTGATACTTATCGTTTTGGTTCTAAAGCTTCTTTTTGAATGTCAAATTATATTTCTACAGCACTTCATCACTCATCTATATAAAGACTGCTTAAAACTCACTTGGACTGGTTGTTGTTGCCCACCAAGGCTGCTGAAAAATACAGTAAAAACAGTAATATTGTGAAATAGTTACAATTTGAAATAACTATTTTCGATTGTAATATATTTTAAAATGTAAAATTTAGCCGGTGTGTCTTATCACCTTAAGACTCTTGAATGTCTTTCAATACTTTTAATTAAAAGCTCTCAATTCATCTCAAAATAAAACATTGCTGCAAAAACGTTCTCGTACTTTTATTTTGAAGGCAAAATCAATAAACACGAAGTAATTGTGAGTAGCTGTTGCTGTCATGACAGATCTATTTCAGAACCAGCCACTATCAAAATAATCTGGCTGCGGGCGCGGGCCGCTTGTTGCCGACCACTGCTCTAGATGGCGCAGGCTAAGAGGTCATAATCACATCGTTATAGGGCGCAGCTGATTGGTTCCTGCCGTATTTAGTAGCCAATGAGCTCACTGCTCAACCTTCAAACACTTGGGTAGCATTTGCCTTAGCAGGGCAACGCGGTTTCAAAAACCCTCCATCTTCCCCAGCTCCACCTGTATAGATCTGCTACGGGTAATTCATGTATGCTATATTGTACAGCAGCAGCATGTCTCGCTTGCTCACAGCAGATTGTTGTGTATGTATTGGCAGTAGCAAGTCCCGTACCTGCTCTTCCACAGCAGCAATAACCTACAGCAGCAATAAAACCAGCAGCAGCAGCAGCAGCGTAGCAGATCTATTCTACCAAGACCAAACATAAAACATTGTCATACCCATTACCATGCCAATCACTCCAGGGGCTGTCATGACAAAACTATTGTTAACAAATGAAACCTTATTGTAAATTTTTACTTATAAAATATAAAAGCTTATGACTTGTTACAATAATTTTTAATATTCAACAGGAGTACACCTAAATGGAAAATAAATTCTCAATCATAATCATTGAAGGCATAAATCCAAACTCAATTAATTATGCAGCACTATAACTTTACTAAATTAAAGCATGATTTTGGATGTTACAGCACACAGTTAAAGAACATGCAGCACCTAAAACTAAGTTAACCGTCAATTCAACATCTATCATTAACCAAAATGGACAATATGTCTTCTTGGGCAGGGTTTCATTCCATATGTAAATACTCCAACATTTCCTAGATAGTTTCAGCCTGCTGCTGGTTTCATTGGTGCTGTCTGGGTGCACACATTACTGTTGAGTCTGGAAGGCATCAAACTCTGATATATGTAGTGGTCCTGGATAACATTAAAGATGGTGTGAAAGAGAAAAAGTGATGCACAACACAGCATCTGTAAGGCTCAGACTTAGAGTGTGAGTCCTGGGTAAACTTTGACCTAGGGTTGCCAACCGCCCTGCATATTGCAGAGTTATACTGTATTTAACAGAACAAAATTGTGTTCCATATTATAGCAGGGTTGTATTTTATACCCAGACAGCTGAGAATGTGCAAGTATTTTGGCTATTGAATTTAAATCATTAAAGAACAGAATGAGAAACAGATCGCTAAAGATGGATGTTAAAACTCATTTACATTTTGAGTGAGACATTGGCCATTGCTAGGTTACACCAACGGATATGTGTGTAACATGCGATTAAAATTCATTATTTGATATCCCAAATTTAAATGATTTGAGTTCATATGCCAAAATCCACAAGACTGCATCTCCTATGTATCTTTTGAACACATACATATAGCTGTAGAAATACACCATGGCTCTCCAACAATTCTTTTTTTTTTCTTTTTACAATTTTTTACAAAACTGTCCTCAGCCACCAATGATTTCCTAAGAATAAGAATGTAACTTATTTTGCTCTGCTGAAGCTGGCAATTCTAGACTCTAAACCTAAAAAAAGTTATGTCATGAAACAGATGGTGTAGGCTGATAGGTCCTTAACTCAATCTACTTTCAAACAAATCATTATCTATAGGGAACAGCTGATTGGATCCTGCCGTATAGCCAATGAGCTTGCATGCTCAACCTTCAAATACTTGGTCAGGATTTGCTGTAGAAGTTGCAGCGCACTTTAGAAACCCTACACCTTCCCCAGCTCCACCTGTATAGATCTGCTGGTAATTAATATATGCTGTTGCAGCAGCAGCATGTCTTACTTGCTCACAGCAACGTGTCATTTATGTATTGGCAGTAGCAAGTCCATACTTGCTCAGCAGCAGCAGCGTAGTAGATCTATTCTTCCAAGACCAAACATATTAACATTGTCATATCCATTACCATGCCAAACACACAGAGAGTTGTCATGACAGAAATGTTTCTTGAGCACCAAATCATTAGAATGAATGATCATGTGACTCCGAAGACTGGAGAAAATGGCTGCTGAAAATTCATCACTTCCATCACAGGAATAAATTACATTTTAAAATATATTTAATACGCAAACAGTTATTTAATATTATAATAATAATATATCACAATATTAGCTATAACAGTCAGTGGTGTGAATAGCAAGTAAGTCATACACAATCATAATCAGAAAACTCTGAATTAATCTGTTAATGTGTGATTTAGTCTCTAATTAATATAAATTAATTCCTTCTTCTCCAACATAAACTGACTGCGGTTCAGCTCACAGCTGTCTGGGCAAGTATGTGCTGTGTGTTTACAGCTGGATGAGCTCATATTAAACACAAGAACATCAGATGAGAAGAACAAGACATTGGGTTCATTTTCCCACTATTTTTACCCCACCTATTTCATTATGCTCTGATAAAGTGGGTTTCATGCATAGTAGAAAAGCTCAAGAAACAAGATGGTTGCTCACTCAAACATTTGTCTGTAGCCTCCCCCAATCCCCCCGGGTTGTATATAGCACAAAGGAATTCTAAATTAAATACAGATCTGCTCAGCTTTTTGATTAATATTTGATCAATTGTTGAAATTATCCAAAACTTGCATGTCTCGCATTCAGCAAATCCAGATGAACTATGTTCAAGATCTGACGATACGGCTCTGACTTCACTCACGCAAAAGTACTTTTCCAGCTTTATTCTGGATGGCCAAAAACCAAGCCGCTGCTGACCTCGATGGTGTCCAAAGAGAAACGCACAAGATTTTATGATTGATTAGAAAATTTCACATAATTCTGTTTTGCAGCGCCTGACTGGATAAGCAGAGCACCTGCGATCTGATTCGTTCACCCAATCACCACCATCACCATCACGTGTGGATGACATCACAGTGACCCCTGAAATATGTGCCATTCTTAAAATGCTAGATCACTATCAAGATAAATATCTCATTAAAAACTCAGTAAAATGTACTTTAAGTTGAGCGTTTTTAAGCGTGGGCCACAGTAATGGGGGTTGCGATTGCGAGCATGTGTGTGTGTGTGTGTGTGTGTAGCAGTGAACATGTTTCTCATCCTGCAAAAGGCCCTGCTTCTGTGGTTTGCATGCCAGAGACACTAACCAAACGAATGACTCCCAGTCGTAAAGCATTTCCGCCTGACTATCGCTGCGTTCTGTCAGAAGTATGTGCTTGCTTTTATCTTTTTTTCTTCTCTCTGGCTTAAAATGTTCGTCTGCTTGTATTGTGTTGTGATGTGATGGTGCAAGGCCCTGTTTTTATCAAATGCTAAAGTTCACAATTAAACAGACTCTCTTCAAAGGCATAATCTCCTTTCACTGATGTCTATTAAAGTCTAAAGGTACATTTACACTACAACAATGTACTAAAAACGGAAATGTTTTTCCATTGCGTTTTTCACGTCAGAACAATCCCTGTTCACACGGATCCGCGAAAACGACTAAAATGCTGTATTATGCTGCCAGACCAGCAGTTGGTGATGTCACTCTATAAAAAAAAACGACTCACCTATAGACTGAACACGTAATATGCATGCGCATGACGTCATTGGTTTCATAAATCAATGGGGGGGGGGGGGGGGGTTACACAGAGACAATAACAGTATGGTTTTTCAAAAACTTGCACTTTGAAACCCGTTTTTAAAAGTTTGTGTTTTAAGTCCTCAAAAACGCCATTGTAGTGTAAATGAACACCCAAAACGCATAAAAAGTTTTCTGTAAACGGCCCCTAAAAAGTACTTTCACGCGCATAACAAAATCCCTAAAATGTCCAAACATTTACTTGAGAAGCAAATTTGGAAAATAATTTTCTTGTTTTAAGCATACACCTCACTCGATTTTGTTACTTTTATTAGCAAATACAATTAAAATACTTCTAATGTACAAAGTGTATCTTGTTTTAATAATGTTTTGATATTTTTACAGGAAAACAAGCCAATAATGCAGTTTTTTTTTTATTTATTTTTTTTTTAGTTTAGATACAGTGAGATAATCTATGGCATCATAAAACTATATCACACCAATACTGGGCTTTTCATTTATAGTTTTTGTCCCTCCCATTTTAAACACTCATCCAGTGAAACAAGTATTAACACCATGACTTTCTCTCACCATATTTATATCATCAAGTTCCCCGTTTCATTTCAGTACATTAATATATGTCTTTTTATGTGCTTGCTGACTATACTCTTTCAAGCAAAAAGACGTTTCTCATGTTGTTGGTGAGCATATCCCGAATGCTCTCTCTCTCGCTGCTTCTGTTATGGACCTCACACCCGCCCCCCGGATACGGAAGTGGTTTGACCCGTCACCTCTTCAGATTAATAGCAGGGTTCCCTGACCACTGCAGCTCAACAAGGGGTGCACTCCGCGTGACGGGTCCTGCACGGCTACATGTGGAATACATTTCCTGACAAACTCTTTTTTTCCCTCTCTCCATATCGTACCTTCCTTCTTCCCATTCCTTTCTCTTCCTCTCTAGCCCCCTGTAACAGGATAGCTATGTCTTTTTTTAACTAAACAGTCAAGTAATTAGCGTTTCAGTGCTTTATGAAGCAACTGAGGTGGTGCGTGGAAAGAGCGCATAAGGCTCAGACTGGGTTTGCCAGTAAATGTTCAATGTAATCACTTACTTGAGTCAGGCAGGACGGTCTCTTTCTTTTAGATACACTGTAACACAGTCCTCCTTCAATTAACACTCAGTCAGTTCTTGGCTGTTCTCTGCTGTCTAAACTGTCACAAGCTGTAAGAGCTGACATTGACGTCTGTTTATAAACACAGAAGAAAGCAAGCACACTCTTTAGCTCTCTGAAATCTACTCTCACAGATTTTATAGCATTGGGATGCATGAAGCAGCACAGCTACAGTTACTTATTACTCAGTTACTCATTAAAACAGAGTGCAAAATACAGATGTAGAGATTAAAAAAAAAAGAAGTAATTTTCTCTATTACAGAAATGTTTTTTGTTTACCATGGGCTCTGAAACTGCAATATGGCTTTGTGAAAACCATAATTTCAGATCAGTTAAAAAACATAAATTCAGTTGTTGTTGTTTTTTTACTTCGATGTAGAATTACATTACCCATAATCCAAGGACCCCTTATAGCCTAGAAAGCATGCAAAGACCGCTCCCTTTACAACCACTAAAAAAGCTGTCACTCATCTCAGTTCGCAATTTCATAAAAGTTCCATTAAAATCAATTAAGTTGTCTACACTGCATAATGAATATTTTACTTGCATCGTGCCTTTGTTTGTTAATGAGAGGATTTGCGAGCATGCAGAACTCGGCACTGAACAAAAACTCCAGTGTTCTGAGTGGTGAGTGGATTCTGACTAAATTAAACAGCTGTGATTGGCCATTGCTTTCAAGAGATCAACAAATACGACTGTGATTGGCAACATTTCTCACCGCTACAACAAAACATTTGACGTTTTCTAGAGCGCAAACACAAAAACGAACTGGAGCCAATATGATATTATTACAGTATCAACTGAGGGTGCTCTTGATTTCATTTGAGGGTGCTTATATTTAAATTTAACTTTGTGATTTTTTTTTACCCATGTTTTAAATTTTTAACAAAAAAATATTTGTGATCAAACTGGCGGACCCCCTGCAGACAAAAAAAAAATAATAATCAAATACAGTATATTGACCTTCATACTAAAGTCAATAGTTTTATAATTGCTCAAATAAAAAAATAAAAACTTAAATCTGTTGCCTTGACAACTAAGTGAAATAAAATAAGTTAAATACTAAAATGACAAATTAACACTGAAATAGATATAAATTAAAGCTGACAAAAAAATATAACAAAAAAAAAAATTAAATTAAATTTAAATTAAAATGGAAAGATATGAAAATAACACTATATGAAGTAATATGATGGTAACTGGTGCATTGCTTTTGAATTGAATACTTCATGGACTAATTCATTATAAGACATTAAGTTTAGTACCTTTGTACTAACTTCAGTACTTTTTTCAAATGCTTTTGATTCAAACATATTGGACCTGTTTGATCTGGTTCAAGGAGAAAATACATAGGGAAAATATTTGGGAATGAAAATCATTAAAAAAGGCGGTTGTCACTGTTGTGGTCTATAGGTTAGTATTGTATATCTGGTTTGTTTGTCCTAAACACAAACACAACCCAGGATGCATAACTGAGGATTTGAGATAATGGCCATGCTCACTCAAGGCATGTAACTGCAGTAGGGCTGAACCTCTGAGGTTTGGAAAAGGGCCTGGGTTTGCTCTCTGGATGCCCTCTGCCCTGGCACGCCATCATCAAGGGTCTCCAGGGGGTCGTAAAGAGCTCTAAAGAGTGGCCTGTCTCCATCTCTTGCGTGCACTCCACCCCACTTCAAGACACCAGCAACATTCATGACTTTATTGGACAATCCTTTACTATTGTTCAAAGAACGGCAGAAAGGTCTGGTCCCTGTCAAGGCTACACAGTGTGCTGATCAACAAGAAGAGAATCTTGTATTGGTTGCATGGTTGCTTAGCAGATGCTTAATCTACAAAGTGACGAATCTGTTGACAAGCATTGCTTCATCGACTATCTCACCCAACTGAACAAATCTGGCCTCAAAAAACGTTCATCTTTGAAACACCTAATGTTGTACAGGCTAGATTAAATGGGCCAAGGATGGATGACTAGACTAATTCAGCATGCATTATGTTAAATGGACAACTGTTACACTCACTAGGGTTTCCAAACGACTTTGTATCTAGTCAAAGAGGGAAAAAATGTCATGTCGAGTAAATGCCTAATTAAAAACAAATCACCAAAACAGTTCAATTGAGACTCAAACACTTCCTTGAACCCACCGTTCTAATCATATGATGGTCTTTTTGGACTATGTTCTCGAAAAACGTGTCAATTGTCTTGCATTTGGCTCGCACAGTTCATTAGGAGGTTCTTCGGGCTGTGGTTGGTTTACGCAGACTCTGTAATGGTCAGAAGTGCGTTAGTGATGTTTCTGGACGGAGGCAAAGAGGCTATAAGAGTGTGGTACAGCTGTTTCTGCTTGGTTTGTTATGTTTGGAGTCTTTATGGCTGGCATTTCTGCCTGGGTTACTGTCAGTGAGATCTGTCGGCCACTGGCCTCGTTGTCCCTGACAACAAAGACTCGTAAACACTCAAGAACCCACCCGCACTCCTCTTGAATGAAAAAAAGAGCAAAGAACAAAGAGAGTTTAGCTCTGGTTTCTGTTATGACCTATCCTTTATTCTTCTTTACTCTGTGTTCTCAGAGAGTTGCAACACAAACTATAGAGGACAGCTTGTTGTCAGGTGAGAGAGAAGTTCTTTGGACTCCCAGATTATACAGCTCATTTTGAAATATCTTAAGAGATCTGATTAAATTAACCTTCTCAGGGCTCCAGACTGCCACCAAACAAAATTAACTTAATAATTAAATTAAAAATCCTGCAAGTTTCGGAACTCAAAACTTCTTTGTTAGTCCAAAAACAGCTTTTATTGAAACCAAGCTCGTAGATGACTCGTTTCGGATTTTGTCACATTATGATGTAATAGTGTGACAAAAGGCCGCCTCTGCAGAATCAGATCAATGCCTACTCCTACATTATCACATCTTTGGTCCTGCCCACTGCCGCATTAGTGAGAGGAGAGAAGAGAGAAACATGATCACTGGACTAAATAATATTAACTTCATCAATGGATTCTAATGCTAGGAAAGTGGTTGTTTATTTTCAACATTGTAAATGTCTCATTAGAGCATTATTTGTTTTTCTGGTACATTTCACTGTGGATTCTTTGGTAAATCAGTCCCGATTTTAGCACAGGCTTTGCAAACTGGCTTTTACTGCAGGATATGGACCCGATAGTAATGCCACAACAAGTAATCGTGTTAATTCAGATGCCTAATGTAATTCATGTTGAGACGTTATTTGTCTCAAAATCGTTTGTTGCTGTTTATGCTTCAGTAAATCAAGCCAGTGACTAAACAGTCAACTTCACATTTTTTCTCTTAGTAGCATGAAAATAATCTGTTTTTTAAATTGTGATTAAATTATATCTAGAAAGCAATCAAAGAGCCCTCGCTTTTTAATCACTAGAGCTGTCAATCAAACAGCGTGAGTTTATCCTGTTATAATTAATGATGCTGTCTACACTGCACAGTGAATGTCTTATTTACATCGCATCTGCACTGTTAGTTATGATGAAAGCATGCGATTAGCAATGACAAGATCACTGCATTTACAAACTCGCTTATGAATGACGGGAGTAGATCTAAATATAATGCTATAATCAACACTTTTCACAAATAGTTATTCTGGACAGCTGTAATGGTAAAAAGGTAGTAAACGTTTTCAAGAGAGTTCCACATGTAACACTTATTTCATATGCAAAGATGTTAGCCAATCACAGCAGTGGACGTTTACATTTAAGTCTCATGCCCTTCCAAATGAGCGTTCAAGTCAGAGGGCTAAAATGGCCTTTTATTTGTAAATTATGACAATTTTTAATGTTGAGATTAATTTTTTAAGTGCACCTCAGGAAACAAAATAATCACTCATGAGTTAACGGTCTGAACTATTCAGAGCCGTTGCTGAGTTAAGACCCATTCACACCAAGAACAATAACGAGAAAAATAGAACTATAAAAATAGCTATATTAGCATCCACACCAATGGTCGAAAACATTCTTTATTATAAGCATAACTGCAGTTATGTCATATGCCCCTTTTAATGCTCAAGCTTGTTAAAGTCAGGTGGAGTCTGATTGGCTGTCAAAAAATCTTATCGTTATCAGCTGGAAAAATAAACCACGGAACGTGAGAAGGTTTTGTTGTAAAAATTAATAAACTCAACAAAAAACGTTGTAACTTTTAACATTAGATTTGCTGATATGTGCGTTCCAGACACTGATCTATATAGAGAATTAAACTTCATTATACAGATCAGTGATTCCAGAGCATTTTTCAGCAAATCAGTTTTCAATATAGTATGTTGATGCCATAACTTCAAACACTTGCTGCTGTTCTCTATCTTCATATCCAGTACAAGCACTTACACGCGCTGACAGATAAAAGTTGACACACCTACTCATTCATCACGTTTTAGAACAACTGAAGTCACCAAACCTATGAAATAACACAAATGTTAGAAAACACACACACACACACACACACACACACAATAAATAAATAAAAATAAAAATCACAGCAATACTTTTTTTTTTTTTTTTTGAAACTTAAACAATCTGGTCACCCTGTCTAAACTGCATACCAGTACAGTGAGTCAGGTAGCCCTCTCATTGCACTGCTCATGAAAACTCCTCGCGATCTTCGCATCAACATCTTAGCAGGCCTACAGGAGCCATCTGCTGCCACTCCATAAAATATCTCCACTCCCGTTCAGAAATCCTCTTATTTCCACCCAAATTGACTACAGTACAGTAGTCTTTATTATGAATCCTTTGCCTGCCAAAGGAGCAAATGACCGCCGTATGTAAACAAGAACATCATTATAAGGTAACAAAAAAGCTCTAATGGAAGAAAAACAGACTAAACAGAGTGAACAGATAAATATATACCACTTATGTTGGCTCCTGGCAGACAATGGCTACAAATACTGGTCCACATTAAGCCCCTTTATGTACAAAACTAAGCCTAACCCACTATTGGTTGGGAATATGTCAATATGTCACTTACTTGGCCTTGGTTAAGTGGGCTGGACAGATGTTTGCTATTCCAGTGTATGATGCTGCTGAAAGACTTTGTCAAGTGCTGAGTTCGTGGTCTGTGTTTGGCCTGCAGTTCCATGTTTATGGTCCAGGGTGATTGGTTCTGTTGTCTGGACCTGTAAGAACTGTTCTCCTCAGAGCATCCATCAACATGCAGGCCAGACGTCAGAGAGAAAGAGACATATGCATAGCAGGCAAAGCCACAAACTGCTCTGCCAAAAGGTCCATTTTATTGATAAACAATTACAAAATCCATAAACGATGATAAATGACAGAGCTTTTGTGTAATGTTGGAGAGCAAATGTTGAGGATCTAAATGCATCTTGGTTTTTAAAATAAATATTAATGCCGGGCTGCGGGGCACCTGCACTCTTTCATCTCGGGGTCCGAAAAAAAAAAAAAAGGCCAACCTTACATCTTGCCTGTCACTGAAGAAAAATGATTGAATTCTGTATCCAAGTGTGGGTTTAAGCTGTTGTGAAGGGTTGCGGTGTGCCACTAACATTTTCGGTCTCTGCTTGAGAAGCAATATCAGTTGCTGTTGTCACATTATTTTTAGGCCTGTTTCCAAACGTGACAGCATTTACACATTTTAAGTTTGGCTGCTGTGAATTGAGAACAAGCTGGTGTAAAATGGTAATTTTTTTAAATAATTTTGGGTGGAAAAGAGCCTGAAAAGATAAAATTCACAAAAATAACAAGGTTACACTTTACAAGGTTCATTAGATAACATTACAGTAGTTAACTACCTTAGTTAACATGAACTAAGAATGAACTGCACTTATTAGTTCATGTTAGTAAATACATTAACTAATGTTAACTAATGAACTTTATTGAAAAGTGTTACCGATAACAACATACACTACTGTTCACAAGTTTTGGGTCAGTAAGCCTTTTAAAGACATTAATACATTTATTCAGCAAGGATGCATTTAATTGATCAAAAGTGACAGTAAAGATATTTATAAAGTTACAAAAAAATTAACAGCATTCTATTCATCAAAGAATCTTGCAAAAGATGTATTACAGTTTATGAAATATTAAGCAGCACAACCGTTTTTAACACTGATAATAAGAAATGTTTCTTGGGCATCAAATCAGCCTATTAGAATGATTTCTGAAGGATCATGTGACACTGAAGACTGGAGTAATGATGCTGAAAATTCAGCTTCGCCATCACAGGAATAAATTACATTTTAAATTCAAACAGAAAACAGCTCTTTTAAATTGTAAAAATAATTGTTTAAATTTCACAATATTACAGTTGTTACTGTATTTTTTATCAAATAAATGGAGCCATGGTGAGCATATAAGAGACTTCTTTAAAAAAGGCCCCGAACCTTTTGATTGGTAGTGTACATTTGTATTTCATTCCTGATCGCGACTTTCCCTTTCTATATATATATATATATATATATATATATATATATATATATATATATATATATATATATATATATATATATATATACTGTATATATATACATATACATATATACATACCTACAGATATTTTAACCCCTAACACTCAAGAAATCTTTTGACAGTCTTTGTCTTTTAAGAGATTCAGTATGTTTTCATGCATTCGGTCCCACAATATAAGCAAGATGCAAGATGCCAATAAAAATTCACATGCCAAACATTAGTCAACAACAAAAGACAAAGACTACAATAAACCTGGAAATCCAAATCATTTTTCATCAAACCAAGAAAAAGGTTTTAGTAAAATTGGCAAATGTAATCCTCCCCCCTATATCTACTCTCCCAAATTCATCATTTTTTTAGTATTTTCAAATTAATTTATTTTTTAAAATTGGTAGATCATTTCCTGTTCACTGATCTCAACTTTGGATGCACGTGCACATACAGGAAATCTGAGGATTTGGCAGTCATTTAACTATTAAAACTTTCTAAAACAGATTTTTTTTTTTTAAATATCGTGACTCCAAAAGGAGTTTGTTCTTCATCAAATCTAAACTTGATGAACAGATGAGGAAATGGCAGAGATCTTCAGAGCTCTGACGACCTTCCCTGGAAGGCAAGATGAACAGCAGTTCACTGACAGGAAGATATTAAGACAAATGACTACATAAACATTATAAAACATATTCGCATAACTCTGAAATCCTACGCAGAAACAAATGGAACAAGTGAGTACAATCGCAGCTTGTGTTTTCATGAGGAAAGCTGAAGGTGCGGTGCAAATGATGAGAGATCCAACTCTTTGAGCATTTAATCATGGGTTAACAGGAAATATTAATATTCATTTATCATTAATGACAGAGGAAAATAAAGGTGCGTCTTTTGCGGTGAAGGGGGAGTGTGCGCTCTCCTCAAAACATCCAGCCACTGACAGATGAGCATGCCGCGATGCGCATTTCTCTGATCTTGTCAAGCTGTTGATGTGAAACTTTAGACTGGTCGATGGTGTTTTAACATAATCACCACACTTAGAGAGGTGTAAGTGGGCCCCTCCTCCGCCACCATCCTTCAGCCCAAAGCTCTCCATCCGTCTCTCCTGGGAGGTCGTCTCTACTCCTCTTTCTCGGCTTTCTCCCTTCACTCTCTCGTCACCTCATCCATCTCTCTCAGGTAAGCTGATCGCACGCTGCCCTGCTCATCTCTCCAGAGCAGGGAGAGATGAGGAGGAAAAGATGAAGGTATATGCTTTTTTTCTTTTCTTATTCGCCCTGGAGGCCTCAGAAAGCCAGGCTGTTTTCTTAATGCACCCTTTCAACACTGTGAACATTTACAGTGAGACATACAGTCATTTATATAGAGTGAGCAAATAGAGAATGAGAGAAAAGAAAGAGGGAGAGAAATATTTTTACCCTCATCACACCGACGCTCTGGACCAGAACAATACTGTCAGGTTAATTAAATTAAACCAAATCAGCACTCAAACACAACAGAGTAAATACAATGCTATCTGGCCCTGAACAGACACTACATAATGGGATGTGCAGTGATAGAGCGCTGTAGACATCGCTATACTGTAGAAGCGGTCAAACACAGAACAACATGGCTGTCTCAAGAAGAATCGGCTGTGTCCAATCACACTACTGTGATCAAAGCAAAAATCGAGAAAGCTGCACTTTCTAACAGAATGCACAAAATAAAATGTACAATCCAAAAGAAGTTTTACCACAAAATGACACTGATAAACAACAGCACATTTGACTGAGTCCTATTAGGGGAACAGTTTGTGTCTGTCTGCCAGAGTACAAGAGACTTTGTGTGTCTCAAATACTAAACTTATGCTCATCATCATACCATCTATCATACTATCTTTACTTGCTTAAGTTTCTCTTTTGTTAAATGCTGCTTTCTTGGTTTACGCTGCAGTGTTATTTATTTTGCACTATTGATTATTTTTTTATTTTTTTACAGAAATCAATGTTTATTCAACAAGGATGTATTAAACTAATCAAATGTGACAGTAAAGACATTTCAAATTATTATTATTTTTTTCATTAAAAATACAAAAGTTATTTTAAATTGTAATAATATTTTACAAAATTACTGTTTTTACTGTATTCTTGATCAAATAAATGCAGCCTTGGTGAGCATAATTAACTTAATTGTTTAGTTTTAATTCTGTCATCATTTACTCACCCTCAAGTTGTTCTAAACCTGTATGAGTTTCTTTCTTCTGTTCAACACAAAAGATGATATTTAGAAGAATATGGGTAACCAAACAGTTGATGGGCCGCATTGACTTATAAAATACTAAAAAAATAAAATACTCAAAAATAAGTCAATGGTGAACAGAAAATGTTTGGTTTTATTTTCTATAATATTGCTTTGCACACACACACAAAATAGTCATTTTACACAGCTTTCACCAATATGCTTTTTGTGCCCACAAAGCACAATACAATTTTAATTTAATTGCAAAGAGATAAAGAGATGAAATTAAGAGAAGGCAATAAGCAAGAAATCAAAAAGTAGAATTAGAGAGTGATAAATGACAACAAGTTCTCTTAATATTTGGGACAATGAGTGAGATCTTGAATGAGATCTTCAATAGACCACCATGACCACATAAGGAAATTAACCAAAGTGAGCCTCCAGTGCTCATGTCTGTTCCACAAACACAGCAACAAAGATTTTGGAAAAAAAAAAATTGGGGGGAAAAATGAAAATATCCACGAAATACAACATGAATGAACAAGATTACTAATGTTAATGTAAATACTCCGATGTTGCATAGTTTTTGTTTTTCTAAACTGCTTTCATTTCACCATGAGAAGGCTATACCCTGAGGATACAGTAATTTTCAGTAATTGACGGTTTCTCAAACTATGGGAAAGGATGCCCTCAGCTGGTGGTTGGAAAGGACAAGTGCTTTTCCCTGGAGCACTGCGGCCCACAGTGCTCCTACATCACCATCATCAGTTTGGTTCTACAGCTTTCCACAAACCCCCAAAAAAGAGGCAAAGCTGGGGTGAATAGCTCAACTATACATTTTGTGTAGACATTTGATTGATGATAATGACATGAAATGGCAGGGAGTAGATTTATAGCCCTGTTAGATGTTATACTATTGTAAATGCACCACTACGTAGTTGAGCTTGACTAACAGGGTGCAGGGGACTCAACACATCCAGCTTTCTCTATGCATAAATAACTGTTGGCAGTCTGATTTCCTCTATAGATATTTGGGAATTCCAAAAGTTTGAAGGTGAAGTATGTGCCGAAATCCCACTCAGCTTCATGTGAAAAGAACTTCTGTGGAAACTTTGATCTCGTCATGTGAAAACGGTGAGAACACTGAAACTACCGTGCCAAGACATACAGCGTGTTCGGAGCGAGTGCGGTCAGCGTTGAGCATGGCACTCCGGGCCAACTTCCATTGGTCATGTACCACCTGTAGGACATGCTCCTCTCGCTTTTGTCCACGACACTGGGAGCGCTTCCCATCCCAACATTCCTACGGTTGATGCCAGGCTCTCTCGGGATCCATTACATGCTACATTAACATGCTCATTCACACGGCACCAGCCACAAGCCTCCACTGAGCCACTGATGCAGGGGAACGCATTAAAAAGAGATACTCATTAAAGAAGCATTACCCCACAACCAGAAGCCTGAAATACCATCGAGAGGGAGAAAGGGGGAAAAACCAAAAAGAAAAATTGAGAGAAAGAGTGAGATTGAAAGAGAAGGAAATGTCTAGGACGGCATGTGCTGCACGCTTATGTTTAGTGGATACCAGGCACTGGAGCTCATCCAAACAGCAGATTTATTAGGATGGTGTAATTGTTTAGGTAAGGGGTGGTGATTCGTGCATTTGGCACTCAGATGAGCTGGTTTGATGTAAATGCCTGGCTTAGTTCAATTCAGAAAGCATGTCTTCAGTGCTAAAAGGCCAAAATGAGGGTTATTTTTTAAAAGCACCACAGATTAAATCTTAGTATTGATGAATCAGAAAATTCTCTGCCAATCAGAGCCCAGCAAAATTCAGAATTAAAAAATGAACTGCCTTTAAATTTAACAGAATTTTAATTGAATTGGTCACACCCCTCAGGCAGTTAAATTGGAATTTTAGTTGCACATTATTTTGTGCCGTGCACTTATGTGTACTAACCAAACAAAGTACTGGTTAATATACAGTAACTAAATGGGTTAAGGTTAGGTTTAGGGGTAGGTTCAGGGTTAGTACCTAGTTATTACCCAATTATTGGAATAATTATAATAAGTACATAGTATGTTAATGGGAACAGGACTGTAAAATAAAGTGCTACCGGAATTTTAATTTGGAATGACAGGAAGAGGAACTTGCTAAACTTTAATTCAAAGTAATTCAACACAGACAATACATTCTTGGAAATTAAGATCTCGACTCTGATCCACAAAAATGAATTTGTTAAATATGAAAAAACTATCCATCCATCTATTAATCTATTGATCCAACTACAATAGCATCCATCTATAACTACATCTGTTCATCCATATTGCCAATGCTATATTCAAGTTACAAGTCTTGATACATTTTATTTTCTTATATTAAATTTAATTCTGCATCCTGTTTGCTAACTCAGCTAAAACTCAATTAAAATTCTGGAATTAAATTAAAATTAAAAAGGCATTCTCAATTCAATTCTGAATGGTGCACAACTCAGCCAGAGTGATAGTGAATTTCACTGAGAGCTCCTCATCTTCCACTTGACTTTTTAAACAACGTGTGAAACACTGTGCCGAAGCCCCCGTTGAACCGGGGGACACTTCATATGCCCATCAGGGGCCACAGCTTTTGAAAACACAGCTGCCTAAGAGGACAGACACATGTGGAGTGGGTATGTGTGTGCGGCTCTCCAGATTCCCAGGAGACGTGGTTCAGCTGCCACACACAGCCCCAGACTGCAACACTGTTTGTGCTGTTTGCTTGCCGATCACAAGGATTCCACCTACTGAGACTTCAGAGGTTGCAGCCGACTCGTTTGCTTCTCCGGATCAGCAGATGTGAGAAGCATTTCTTTATTTGCTTACTTATTTTTATCCATTCAAAGGGTGGCATAGTGGGGGGTTCTAAGTGAGTGTCACATGACTAGAACCACCAGAAAATACTCTGATGGCATGATATTCTACAGTGTTAATCTCGTCAACGAAATCACTGAAGACGGAAATCACGAACACAAATGAAGATCTTTTAATGAAATCTGAGAGCTTTCTGTCCCTCCATTGATAGCCTACACTTAGATAGCCTACAGAACTACAACTTTCAAGACCCAGTAAGGTAGTAAAGACGTCATAAAACCCCAGTGGCTTAACCTCAATTTTATGTAGCGATGTGAGTGCTTTGTTTGCGCGAAAAAAACATAATTTACCACTTTTTCTCCAGCACACGTTCACAAGAGATGTGTTGACGCGAGAGCAGGCGTTGTTGAGTGAATACGTGAGTGGTAAATTATGTTTGGTTTTTTTGGGGGTTTTTTTCCAAACAAAGCACTTCATAAAATTAAGGTTAAACCACTGGAGTCACATGGATCACTTTAATGGTGACTTTACTAACTTTCCGGGGCTTTAAAGTGGTAGTTTCTTAGACTGTCAATGGAGGGACACAAATCTCTCAGATTTCATCAAAAATATCTTCATTTGTGTTCCGAAGATGAACGAATGTTTTACGGGTTTGGAAAATGGATGGACATGAGGGTGAGTAATTAATTACAGAATTTTCATTTTTAGGTGAACTAACCCTTTAGCAATAGTGTAAATAAGACGTGTAAATAAGAATGTATAAATCACACTGTGAATAGGCTCTTCCTTAATGTACTAACAGACAATTAATAGTAATATAATAAGGAGTTTGTAATATTGTATTACAATAAAGAACTCATTGAAATGTTATTATTTTGAGAGATTGGGTTTACACAAGACAGTCAGTTTTCATATGCTGTTCTGGCTAAATGTTGATTCGTTTAAATTAATATCTAAAATGTTTGAATATTTGGTTTAATTTTACACATTTACAAATTTGTATTTGCATCAACTAAAAAAAAACAGTTTACCTTTAACGCCGAATGCCCACTTTATAAAAAAAAAAAAAAACATTGCAACATACTTAACGAATAAATGGCTGAAATAAGCAGGGTTTGGTTCAGAGAGCATGATGTTCTGTGAACATGGCAAAGTACCCGTTAAAACACACCTGTGCTAACTCATTAATTATGATCCACGTTCCTTGGTGATCCTAGCTTAACTGGCTGTCAGCCTCAAAAATCACTCATGAATGCATCCCCAGAGCTTCGACGCTGAAGTCAAGCTATTAGCCATTCTCACCAGGCGCAAGTTCTAGACTATCAATCAGGGATTTCATAAGAGAAAGAAGCACTTCAGTTAAGCTACATACTAGTTCAAGTTCATGTTCACGAATGGCTGCAAGAAATCAGCGCACACTGAGGTCCACGCAGGAGCACAAGCCTCCCGGCAGATAATATCCACAAACACAGCGCTGACCCTGTTGACCTCTGTGCCCCATGAAACTTCCCTTTGGGAGCAGGAAGTCATTTTGTCCTAGTTCATTTACTCACCTGCTTCTGCTTCTGCTACGCAACGGCCATTTTTTCCCATTGAAACAGCAAAGCCAACTCTTAAAACACAGAGTTTGTGTTTATTCAGCTTCCCTTCGTCGGAGTCGGCCCACGTGAAGCTGGCGTGGCAGTGGGCCACATGGTGCCTGAGGCAGAGTGGCACTCTAAGAGGCCCACAGCTGCCAGAGCCCATACCCACCCCCCGAACACCCCCGGCTGGAACGGCAGAGAAAACAACGGTTCCATGGAGAGCAAGGATTAAGAAAACATACACAGAGGATCTTTGAAGTAGGGCGAGTACTTGCCGATGGGCAGCTATATGAAAAGAGAGGGAAATTTTGGGGAGCTCAGTGTGGAACAGAAGAAAAACACAAAAGACAGTGATGAGTTTAAAAAGTTACATGCTTGCGGCATGTGGCCCCCAGACGCACTGCCGTCAAATTCAAAAACTCCGCTATTCGCTTTAATCAACCCAACTGAATCAGGAGCCGTCATCACATTTTAGAAAATTCACAACAGAGACATTTTGCATTTTGACTCAATAACAAAAATATGGACATCATTTTCTTACATTTACAGCAAATAAATGCTGGATTAAAGAGAGCACTCAAACATTACTTGATTAACGTATGACATTCTTTCCACTGCAAATATATTTTGTAGAATGTTTTAGTTGTTTTTGTACATTCAATTAAATTCACTGCTCACTGGGGTCTAAAACAAAACTAGACCTCATTGACTTTTATAGTATTTCTAAGTTTCTCCTTTTGTGTTCTATGGAACATAGTCATATGAGGGTGAGTAAATGAGAATTTTCATTTTAGGTGAACTTTCTTGAAGTATTGTAAAAATTAACAAATCAAGTTAAATAAAGACTTTTTAACTGGCCTGTCCATCTCAAATGGTTTCAACTGCTACAAGGAGCCCAAGAAAGCCCAGTTCAACTGGAATATGTGTTATAGTTTCCCTATATGAATGTGAAATATATAAAGTCCTCTTGCTTTTGTGTGAAGGTTGTGGTTTCGGTATGTGTAATGACCTCTATTAGAGATGATGGATGTGTTGTTTTCGTAGTGTGTTCGTATTTTCCTCGCTCAGATCAGCCGTTTTAATTGCCTGCAGTGTGTTGTGAGCAGGGAAATGAACGGAAATATCTGGATGTGGCTGGTTTTGCGTAGATGTCGTGGCAACCAGCTGTTTCCAGTTGATCATAATTTGTTCAGCGTTTTGAGTAAGGCCCTGCAAGTTCACCCTCCACCAAAATATTTGTTGGCTTTTTGCTTTCAAAGTAAATATAACTTCTTGTAAAGATGACCATTTTGTTTTTGGAAGCCTCTTATTCATGTGCTTTTTGCTGATGTCTGCATGTGTTAGCAGAGTTTGTTTCCTCTGTAGTTTTAATTGTTCTCAGTTGTGCAGTGGTGAACAGGTGGAATAAATGCTTTACATAAACACCAGCACCAGCTCATTTTAGTCTGACTTATGGCAGAAAAGATGGTTTGAGACTGTCAGGGTCCCTAAGAGCCCTTACCAAAACACATCAGAGTGCACTCCTACATAAACATACTCTCTCTCCCTCCTTCCCAGTCTGTTTCTCTCATTTTCTATCTATCTATCTATCTATCTATCTATCTATCTATCTATCTATCTATCTATCTATCTATCTATCTATCTATCTATCTATCTATCTATCACTGAATTTGAGTTTAATTTGAATTGAAGTATACTGTACAATACACAATTTGATTTTGAATGCATGGAAGTAGAATCAAAATAAATTTAACTCCAAATAAATTTAACAAATCACTGATTAAAAGCAAGACAATTCTTCAAGTTTGATTTCTGCCCATTATTATTGATTCTAAAAAATTCTGTATATTAGAAAATTGCGGCAGGCTAAACAAATGGATTTTCCAAAGTCCTTATGTTTACTGAATCAATTCCTTCAAGCGACAAGCAATCATTACTTTTACTTATTTATTTAGGGGTTTATTTTCAAGAGAATTGTTCGGATATGATGACCTTGAACAGATGCTTGTGTATAACTGTGTGATTGGCTGAAAGATTTACCTCACTCTTGAGAACAATTTACACCAACATGATGTGAGAAGAGGGGCCAATGAAAGATAAAAAACCGCCATTGCATTCCAAGCCCAGAGTACTTAACATGTAATGTTCCAGCTAAGATTAGAACTGTTTTCAATAGCGTCTGAGCATCAGTTTAACGCCTTCTGCTTCTAATTAAGGATCATGTTCCCACACGGAAAGTGAAAAGGACAGACCAGAATCTGGAGTAAACCAGTCAAGACACATGCACCCAAGATCATAAGAACGAGTTTGACATGGGCACCATGAGGCAGTGGCGCAGCAAACACTAACATTCACATTACAAACTAATACATGCCTTTCAAACCACAGAGCAGCTGTGCTTGACCTGAAGAATGGTCAATTTCTCTGAACTTGACTGCAGTTGTTTGGCTGAAACAGTATTATTATTGTTAACCAAATCTAAAATGAAACTTAAGTTGGCATCAAACAGAAGCAGCGATTGCATCTTCCCGTTTGTGACATATCTATGAAAAAAAGTTTTTTTCAACAAGAAATAAAATGCAGGGTGGGACTTAATTTTATCCATCGGGAATTGACTGGATCGTTGAGTGAAAGGTTGCTAAAGAGGAGGTCCAATAAAGTCCAAAAAGATAAAGTCCAATTCTGAGGGGAATTCCTGAGGGGAAGGAGTTTATATCTCACAATGCTGACTTTATAACAAAGTTATAACTTTATATGACAATTCTGAGGGGAAAAAAGTCAGAATTGTGAGATGTAAACTCGCAACTGCGAGGAAATAAAGTCAGAAGTGTAAGATAAAAAGTCGCAATTAACTTTTTTGTTTTTTATTTATTAGTTTTTATAACTAAAACTAAAGTTAGTGCACTAAACTGAAAAGACAAATTGGAAAAAAACAAACAAACTATGATAACTCGGGGTAGAAATTCAGTACACAACATAGTCCTGAAGCAAGCTACAGTGAGTACGATTGGATGATTGATTAGCACGGTTTAAATCAAACCTCTAAAATAGCTATGACAAAAAAAACAAAAAAACTTTTTTGTTATCAAAGTTTGAATCAAAGACTGTATTATTTAGTGAAATTTACCAAATCTGCCATTTCTGTATTTGTGGATGTGCATTTCCAACTTTGCCATATTTTACAGTAATCAGTTGCAAACCTGCAGCTAAACAGGAGCTGTAATGGTGAGGTATTTGTGGCTGCTGTTTCTCAGCTTTGCCTGGTAGAGGAGATACGGTTCCGCAGAGCATCGCTGAGGAGTAATGGCTTACTAGCTGAACTTTTACAGTTTTATAGGATCTCAGATGTGCCAAATATGTTTCAGATGTGAGAGTCGGTCTTGATCGGAGTCTGTCACCGTCACTCTCTCTCCGGTTTAAAGAGGAAGGCTCTGATTTTGTTCGACAGTCTTAGACCCCTGGTATTAGGTTCACTTTTTGGAGACACTTTGATGGGGGATGTCAGTTGTGTCTTATAAATACAAAACATACAACTGTCTAACTTGGCTCTACACTTCCTGTCTGCAGTTTAGCAGAGATATAAATCCCCATTAGATCTACTAGGAAAGCCAAGGGCTTTCTCTGCATTAGGTTGTCTGGCTTTTTTCGCATGGTTGGATAGTACAACAGTTCAACTTAAACTGTCACCTATGACTATACATGACAAAAATGTGAGAGGAAATATGTTGCACTCAAAAAAAACGTATTAACAGGTCCAGACTGAAATGTAGTAAAGTTATTGATGTGAAATAATTAAAACAATTTATTAAACAACTCTTATAATCAGTATTGCTAATACACAATTTCAACAACAGTTGAGAATGTTGGAAAATCGCATATCTAGAAGCCTGTTAGTAAAACTGCTGGCTTAGGAATCCAAAGTAATCTCTGAGTACAACATATAAAGTGTGAGATTCCACAGTGTCAGCTGCAAGTATTCCTAATTCCCTGGATTTAAAGGATCTTAGGAAGACCTCTTCAACCAGCCCTCTCCAAACATCCACAGCGTTTATATGAACTCAGAGGACGCAGTGAAAAATGTGTCGGTTCCTCTCATGAATCGTGAGGCCGAAATGAGCAGGAACAGTCTGGCTGATGTAAACACGCTGAGGACAAGAGAGCTCATCAGCAGCAGTAGCAGTGCCGTTGTTTTAAATATCGTTGACGCATGTTATTACATGTCCAAGCTGTTGCAGCGGACGTCTTCTGAACAGTAGCCAGGCAACGTTATACTTCAATATCTTGCTTTTCTTCTTCTTTCCTCCATCTGATAGATTTGTTCTAAAAGAAATACATGTTTATACTTGAATTTTTCAGTATAATAAAAACTTCTTGATGTCTGGCCTTGTTTGTAACAAGGTTCATATTTCAGTATTCCCAAATGACTATGGGCCCTATCTTGCACCCAGCGCAATTGACTTTGTACACCGACGCATGTATCATTCCTATTTTGCACCCGCGCAAAGCGGACTTTTCCCTCGACAGACGCACATCGGTTAACTAAGAAATACACTTGCGCTCGCGGGGGCGGTTCAGCGCAAAGAGGAGGCGTGTTCCGGCGCAAACGTTCCCTCATGCTATTTTACAGGTTTAGAAAATAATTCCACCACTGACCGAAAATTGCGCATGTTATTCATATGCTATTTTAAGGGCGCATGCTTGGCCTTAATCAATGTAGCGTGTGCACAACGCGCATACACTTTGATTCTCTCATCTACACACAGACGCAGCAGTTATCATTTTTGCAAATCATACATTATTACAATAGATAGATAGATAGATAGATAGATAGATAGATAGATAGATAGATAGATAGATAGATAGATAGATAGATAGATAGATAGATGACGCTCTGATTGGTTTATTTCACGTTACGCCCCAAACCACACCTATGAATAATGAAGCTACTTCAGACCAACCCATTTTAGATTTGCGTCGGGCACAAGAGTCATTTATCCCGCCGGGATAATAGCAACAGCGCCCAAGACCCGCCCACAAAGTTACTTGCGTTTTGCGCTTGATACTTGCGTTTCAGATCGTTAAAATAGGGCCCTATATGTCTATAGAGGGGTTTGGGAACTTTTCAGCTGGTTGCTCATCTAAAACAGCTAAAGGGCAGCTTGGAAAGTCTGGGGGACCATCTTAAACCATCTTTTGTTTTGTTTTGTTTTGTTTTCCCAGCAGGAATGTTAGCTCTAGATTCCTTTAGCAGTGGTACCCAATCCTATTCCAGAAGTGTTCAGTTCTAACCCTGCTCCAACATAAAATTATCAAGTGTTCCTGAAGATCTTACTTTACTGTAGATGTGTTTTATTAGAATTTTGCAGGAATTTTGCAGGAAGGTAGATCTCCAGGAAAAGGATTGGGCACCACTGGCCTATAGCATTATTTCTTACATCCAGATCGACTGCCTCATGTCAAACTGTTGCTCATGCAACATAAAAATGCCTTTTTACACTTTCAGGCCTCCACTGAAGAATCAGATCAGAGCTATCAGCAAATTTGTCTCAAACACAGAAACACAGTAAAGACGCAATTGAGCATGCAAAGTGGCGGTTTCCATGAACGCACCTACATGGGTTGGTTGAATTAGGGTTCAACTCAAGTCAAGCTAGGTGGCAGAATTACAACACCTCAACACACGTCGAGCACTTTGTGTGACGAGACAGAGGCAGCTGAAATATCACTCCATCTCTAACGGCCTGCAAGCAATTAAAATATGGCTATTTTTTAATTTTGCAATTACAGTGATTGTATTTTTCTAAAGCCGCGAAATTGCAATTACCTACAACAACACCGCAACGGTCGCAGCAGAGTTATGTACTTTCTTTTTTCCTCTCCCCCCCCACCTCCTCTGAAGCAGTCAAGCACATTGTTTCCTTGCTCGCTGCCAAGAAAATGAGGAACATTTGTGGACAGAAACATAATGCTATAGAAGTCCGAGTGGTAAAGCCAAGCGGAATATCCATCTTAACAGATTCATTTACACGCAAATGTTCCCCTTCACACTAGTGCTTTATGGAAATGAAAACAGCAACAATCACCCCTCTGGTCAGATGAGAAACTCGCCGGCGACAGAATCTCAATTCATTTACACACACCGGCTCACGGTGTACATAAACAACATCACTCTTTCTAATGTTCTTTCCACTTGGAGCTTGGTAAACCTTGTCTTTGGTGTGCTTGCTAAACTTGCTCCTTGGTTACGTATGATTTATGTCTTTTCAGGTCCAAAGTGACTAAGTCTGTGATTTAAAGCTTTCACAATCGTCTAACTGTGTACTCACATCTGGGCAAGATCTTGTCATCTTCAAGACATTCTTTTTATTTAAACCAAATCTTATTCTGATGCATAAAGAATGGACCACGCCACTGTACACAGCCTCATAAAATACATTACTTTCATCCCAGACTTTAAAATAACCGATAATAAGCTGTTTTGCTGCTGAAATGCTCCACAAATTGCTTCAGTAAACACATTTCTGAATGTTTCTTCTACGCTGATTTTTATTCTGCACCTTTGATAAGTCAATTAAACATTGTGGTCACTTGTTGGTGAAATTGGTTTGTATTTGTTATATGGTACAGTAACTGTGAACTACAATGGAATGGCACTAATGCATTTTCTCATTGGGAATTGTTAAATATAGCTGTATCAGTAATATTACATTTATTTGGAAGAGAGTTTGCTAAGGCAAGGAATCCTGAAACATGACCCCCACTTAAGAATCGCAAGCTGAAGTGTAAATACATGAAGACTGATTTTATAAAAAGTTTTATGAACAGATAGGTTGACTTTGACTCTTGACCAGCACCAGTTCAAGTCAGACAACAGCGGCCTTGGTGAGGGGGTCATGGTGTGAGCTGCTAATAATGAGCAAGATGGACCTTTCAGGGTAGGAGATGGACTTAAAATTAACTCTCAAAACTTACTGCCAGATTCTGGAAGACACATTTTTCAAACAGTGGTACAAGAGGAAGTGCTGCTAGTCCCTCAAGAGTCACTCTTAACCTATTTGTATAGAAGTCTTTTTCTTTTTCTTTTTTTTTAATCAGTCTTCATGTATTCACAACACTTCAGATTATGATTCTTATTAAGTGGGGGTCATGTTTAAAGATTCTTTACCTTAGCAAAGTCTCTGAGAACCTGAAACCTTGTACTTCTGGAGACTCAAAGTATTGCAGTTCTGGTGGAAAATGGTGGCACTGGAGAATAAAGGGTTCCTGATGGTGCACCGATGGTGTGAGGACACTATTGGAATTGCTCCATTGCATCATTATCATGGACATTTAATATTTTTTGGCTTTTCAGTGTGAGTTGAAAAAAAAAATACTTTGGCTGTTTTTACCTGTAAAAGAAAAGTGCTTAATAATTATTCACAGATGAAACACTGTTGTCATAAAGGGATGGACATTGTCAGCAACAATACTCAGGTAGACTGTGGAGTTTAAACGATGTTCAACTGGTACTAATGGGCCCAAAGTGTGCAAAGAAAATATCCCTCACACCATTATGCCACCAGCAGCAGCCTGAACCGATGATACAAGGCAGGATGGATCCATGCTTTCATATTGATTACGGCAAATTCTGACCCTACCATCTGAATGTCACCGCAGAAATCGAGACTCATCAGACCAGACAACATTTTTCCAATCTTCTACTATCCAATTTTGGTGAGCCTGTGCGAATTGTATGCTCAGTTTCATTTTCTCAGCTGACAGGATTGTCACACGGTGTGTCGTCTGCTGCTGTAGCCTGTCTGCTTCAAGGTTCGACATGTTGTACGTTCAGAGATGCTCTTCAGTTATAACAAGTGGTTATTTGAGTTACTGTTGCCTTTCTATCAGCTCAAACCAGTCTGGCCATTCTCCTCTGACCTCTGGCATTAACAAGGCATTTTTGCCCACAGAACTGCCACTTACTGGATATTTTCTCTTTTTTGGACCATTCTCTGTAGACCCTAGAGATGGTTGTGCATGGAAATCCTAGTAGATCAGCAGTTTCTGAAATACTTTCAAGTTTCCAACCACACCACCATGTTCAAAGTCACTTGAATCACCTTTCTTTCCCATTCTGATGCTCAGTTTGAACTTCATAGATATATATATACACATTTACTTTGTTTATTTTAAATAAAATAAATGACGAAAAATATTCCACCATTATAAAACAATGTGTAGTGTACAGGGTTACATGTCATATTCAAATACAATCAATGTCTATGCAAACCCCCTGCTTACTTTTCATGAGAACAGATAGTTCATGTCAACAGTTAGTGTATACTGAGCACTTCAGCTCACATTCATCCATCTAAACACACAGGACATTATTATATGGACGAGTAGCCCCGGTTATGAACCAGATGGCCTCCGTCTGTCCTACACCTCTGGATGGATGACCAGCAGTCAAGATTTTCACTAACACTTCAGACATCTCAGGTCTAATGGCTAATGGTAGTTGTTTGGTCTGAAGTGGATGCATTTAGCCTCAGCGTGCTTTCACACACTCCCACACACTCCTGCTCAATATCTTATCGAGTTTCCCGCCAGGCACTTCAAACGCTCTGTATATTTTTAGTGGAGAGAAAGAGGAGTCTTTAGGTTCAAAGTTCAGGGTCAGAGCGCTTTATTTATGTTTAGACGACATTCTTGTTCTAACGTGATGAATTTGTCAGGCTACATCGGTGAACTACTCAAAGGGCCCAAAACAACTATTTCACTTCTAGCACTCTTACATAACCAGATTCATCGTTTTGGTTCTCAAACCCAAAAGGATATTCACCATTTTGGCAGAACCCACAGAATATACAGATCACACCACTGGCTTTTCCCATCAGGGGAAAGCCCAGAGTCTGGGGAATTGGCCCAAAGTATCAAGGTTAGAATGAGTCACCGTGTGAAGGAGGCGAACGGAGGGCCTCCCTGCTTGGCTGTCATGATGGGGAGATGGAAAAGAAGAATCTGAGAGCCGAGCCACAGCCTGTCAGATCCCGTTCAGGAACGGTCGAGATGAGTTCACCCAGAGTGCCATGGCAGGATCATTTGCTTCAGCTTCTCTTTTCTGTTCCTCTACCAGGCAAAATATACAAACAATGGCTTTTGCATTCTGCAGTGTCTTTGAACACAAAAAATATGAACTCAAAAAATAATAATAATGTTGTTTGGAGAAAACGAAGGGTTTGCTAATGTGGAGAAACAGTACAAGGAATAGACAAACCAAATTGGAAGTGTAAATTTTAAGGTTTTAAAAGTTTGGCATTATGATTTTTTTTTAGGTCTCCTATAGGCTACTCACCAAGGCTGCATTTATTTGATTAAAAAAAATACAGTAAAAATAAAGAAATACTGAGAAATACTAATACAATTTAAAACAACTGTTTTCTGTTAAAATATATTTTAAAGTGTATTATTTATTCATGTGATGGCAAAGCTGAATTTTCAGCAGCCATTACTCCAGTGTCACATGATCCTTCAGAAATCATTTTAATATGATTTGGTGCTGATAATTAGAAAGTTCAAAAGAACAGCATTTATTTGAACATCTATATAAATAAAGGTATAACATGAAGAATTTGTGTATATATAATGGCACAGCTATGGATAGTGTCCAGAAAGTTCAAATGAAATGTAAATTGAGTTCACTAAAGATTGCCTACATAAAATATCTATGATCGTGGTGCTCAGCTTGGAAACTTTATTAATAACTTGTTTGAACTATGCTGTCATTTAGATTAAGTTTAACACAACAATCCAAGCATTTTGGACTCTTATTTGTGATTTAATCTCAGCCCCAAGAACTAACAAGTGTTTGCTATTAGAAAAATAATTTCATGGATGTACAGACGTCTAAATCAAAGTACAAAAGAAATATAATATTAAGTTTAAAAGGAGAAAAAAAATAAAAAATAAGGCCTGATTTGAAGGACAGAACAGGCTTTCCTTGGTAGGAGGTCATATTCTGAGGGCCTAACTTCTCAAGATCCTAAAAAGAACCTCCTAAAGAGAAGACAATAATCACTGACTTAGTAAAAGAAAGTGAGATACAACTTGTACGAGGTACTCCAGATGATGAACTCCTCATGGGACAGATGGGTAGAAGTTAAGGACGCTCTAGCAGATGCTATGTGTATGCAGCTCCAGCTTTAAGAGTTGGAAAACCCTCACAAGCAACTCAAATAAGTAAAAGCTTTCTGTATGCTGAGGACCGTCCAACTGGCAGAAGAAGAAAAGACTGAACTAATATGGAGGAAAAGAGAGCATGTGTATTTGATACAGATGTGATTTGTTAGGTCCTGCATTTGTCTGCGTGTTAATAGAAGGAAACGGACACGTTCATTAGAGTTCTGACCCTTGGAGGCTACGGCCAGTCTCACTGTTTAGTTTCTGCTAGTGACACTTGTTTGAGGTAGTAACTCAAAGGCAAATGGTGTCAGTGTGAATGCACCTTGGTGTGGTCTGCAGCTGGTGACCTCCCAGTCTCCGCATCAGGGAGGCGGAAGAAATCAAACAACACAGCATCAGGCGCAACACAGCTGCTTGTGCAAGCATCTGCTTGTGTATGTCAGTGTGGAAGAGAGAAAGAGAAAAAGAGTTTTTCCATTACTTTATTACTTTATTCTTCATCATCTGCTCTGTAGTACGGAATGGAACTCAGAATCTCAAATAGAAAGGAGACCCTAGCAAAAATAAAAACAATAAATTGAAAACTATGAGGTAATACGTGCAAACTACTCAGAACAATGATGAACATTATTAAACATGAAGGGGGTGTGAAAGAAAATGTCCTTTGTTCATGAACCATTCAAAAGTTTGGGGTCAAAATGTTATGTTTTTGAAAGAAGTCTCTTTTATCCACCAAGGCTACATTTATGTGAGCGACAGTACAGTAAAAACAGTACTACAATTTAAAATAAATATTTTAATATATTTTAAAATGTAACTTATTCTTGTGATGCAAAGCTGGATATTTAGCATCATTACTCCAGTCTTCAGTGTCACATGATCCTTCAGAAATCATTATAATATGCTTATTTGGTGCTCAAATAACAATTATAATTATTAATAATGTTGAAAACATCCATGTTCCTTAATTTTTTTTGTAGAATCCGTTATATATATATATATATATTTTTTTTTTTACTTTTGAATAAACTATATACTAATATATATATATATATATATATATATATATATATATATATATATATATATATATATATATATATATATATAATTTATTCAAAAGTTCAAAATAACAGTATTTATTTGAAATAGAAATCTTTTGTAAAATTTTAAATGTATTTACGGTCACTTGTAATCAATTTAATTAATCCTTGCTGAATAAAAATAAAAAAGTAAATATCTAACTGAACATTTTGAATGGTAGTGTGCAATACATTATTTAAAAATGTCTTCCTCAAAGATAAAAAAAAATACATTTTTCACAAAACTTTTTCTACCACAAATTAACAAATAAACCAGGTAACTGTGAGATAGTTTCATTGCACAGCATCTCAAATGTAGTTTTATTTATTCTGAAATGTCTAAGACAAAGTCTGTCATTAAAATGATTTAGTAAAATGACCTAGAATTGCATCACATGATCGCGTTCAAAACATCAGGCATCCGAATGCAAGATAACATGATAGCATTTATTTGTATAAAGTCACAAATACCTTTATATTTGTTTATTGAAACAAGCTTCCATACTTTACATATCATTGCACCGCAAGTGAGTTAACATAAAATGCTTTGTAAAAAAAAAAAAGGTTGCGAGGTAAAATCGTATGCACTTTTCCCCTTCATGTGGCCTTTTGCTTTTTTCAACTTATAATATTCACTCCTCTTTTTGTTATCTTTTTTGTTATCGTTCATCAAACGAGCTGCGACAACAAAAACTGGTGCACTCTCTCTGAACTGGGTCTCAATCAAAGAGCGGCTGAACCAAACATAAACTACGCCACCGCTGTCAAAGGTCAACTTTCAACCCCACATTACCGTCTCAAAATGGCCGACCTCTGCCTGGCCTCCTTACCTTTAATCACAACCGCAGGGAAAACCATTACACGACTCTCGGCTCCGAAATATCTCTAATACGTCTGTAATTGTGTGAAACCGTTCAAAACAGACCGATGGGTTTGTGAAAGAATGGAATGTGGTGTATTTTCATCATTTGCTCAATTTTGCCTCCGACTCTTGCAGTCGTGCATGCCTTAATACGCAAGAATCTCTTTTTAAGTCTATTTTGGGATAGATTTGAAATGGAGGGCCATATATCAGTGTGAGGTAGCAATGCTTATTTGGCAGTGACTCCCGCTGTCTATGTGTACGGTGTTTAGCCCCCCTGCAGGACCCTACGACTCCCAAACATATTTCAAAGGGATTTACAGACTCGATAACAACCCTCTGTCATGTTACACTGAAAACCAAATACGAAAAGTGACGCAAAGGCTCGCGAATGCTGTTGTTTTAACGATGCATTCCACCTCTGTGTTTTCAGAACAAACATCTTTACAGGTTCTCAAGCTATTTAGGTGGGGAAAAAGGAAAACACATTATATGCTTCAGTCGGGTTTGTTCAAATGCCATTTTGTTGAGTTGTATAACCCAGTTCACAAAAAATCGGAGTGCTTCAGGAGGACTTCCCAGAACCTCGGCCCCCACCAAAAGCAAACAGTCCAAATTGATCCCGTTGTTCCTTAAACAAGTGTGATTTATCATTTTAAATGTTTCCATTTTCTGACCAGGTTGCCCTTTGTGGATGCCTTGTGAGGACATGGCACATCTTTGTTCATCACTTAAAGAAAAGCAAAAGCTCCGGAAATGCAGGAAGGAAACACTGAGTGTACGAGATGTCCGAGCAGTAAAACTCCTCTGCAGTGGGCCAGAAGGACCATCTGCGTCAGATCAAAGCCAGATCCTGTGTGTTCTTCTCCACTGTTTCCCTAAACCTGGCACACACATACACACACATCAACCACCAGACGGACACGGGCGGTTTTTGAACCCTCGCTGCATGCATGCAGTGGGGATCGGATAACAGAGATTCGTGTTTGTAGGGACACCGGAAAAGAGGATAAGCAAAAGAGGACTGGAGCGGTAAACTATGCCTGCGGTCGGAGGTTTATGACAGAGACTCTGTAAGCAGGTGTGTGCTTCAACCAGTGGATGGATGGTCTGTGTTTCTACCGTTTACAGCACACTTTCACAAGCAAGACGGGTTTTGATTAAGATGGGCTACACGCTCCATCAACCAGAGCTTCGTAATGTCCGGCTTTATCAAACAAAGAGCTTCCTCACTATTCTGAATTTGGACATCTCTATCAGTTTGCAGAGCAATCACTAGCCACCTCAGGGACTCTGAGGCAATTCCGTGAATAATATTTTTGAACAAGTTAATTTACAAGAACCGCCCTAAAATGAATCGGATTTCCCAATGCTACACGTACGTCCTGAAAGTATTTCATGTCTTCAAGTCATGAACCAAACCAGACAACTCTGAGATGAATCATAACATTACAAACTATGATTTTAAGCAACAACAAAAAAAAGTAAAGTAAAGACCAAGACAAAGACATAAGATGTCAGATGAACAACAATTTCATGAAGCATTGTGATTGATGTAATAACTAAAAAAACTGTAAAATAAGTATAACTAATGACAGATGTAGCATTTGGTCATACACCGGCAATTTGGCAAAAGTTAAGCCTACTGTCACGCTACTGAAAAATGTAGTTTAGAGCATAGCTCCTTTTAGTCCTTTACTCTCCACCACATACACACAAAAATGTCTAGTTGAAGCAGAAGCAAAAACGAAATAAAGGTTAAGCATATTTTTGTACTCACAACGGTGAAGTTTTCGCTTTAATTAACTTTCCACCACACAAGGCTGAGAAAAACTATGGAAACTAAGATCAGCTCTGATAATTTCAGGGTGGTAACCACAGGGGTGAGCAGATAAAGATCTATCCACTGCTTTTCAGAGTACATTTCACAGACTGCCGGGTGGGATTTCTTTTCATTGAGAAGAAGCAAGCATGAATCCATGACTAATCATAAAATTTCTTTAAACTGCAGCAGTAATAATGTGAAATCTGGTTATGAGGAAACGGCAGACGCCAGAGCGGTTCATGGTACATTTTTATCCAGTTAAGATTAAAGGTATGGTTCACCAACCACCCACTGCAGGAATGATTGTGCAATGTTTTTAGTTAATGGCCCCGCAGAATTTACACACTTTCAAAATACTTTATTCTCTATGTCTATGACATTATCCCCTCTAGGGGGCAGTAATGTAAAGTCTCATTTTACTTTATTTCGCTGGAGGTTTCTCTTGAAATCTTTTATCCTTCATCTTTTAAATAAAGCCCAGACAAGCAAAAAATGTATGCTGCAGCTCAATCCTTTCATATCCCATGATGAGAGGAAAGCAAGGAAAAGCAAAGAATTAAGTCCCTGGATTCATCATGATACTGTTTCTACATATGGTCATTTGTTCTATCTGCAATTGACCCTTTGCAGGGAGTTTGATTGACAGGCGATCTGACCAATCATAATCCACCATGCGCCATTTTTGTCGTTGGAGAATTTGCACTTGAGTCTTTCCACGGTTAAAACAACATTCCTTCTTATGTTCATTCATGTTTATTTGATGTTATAAATTAACTAGAAGGAAGAGAGTTCACAAGCAGCTTTAACTGAGGCTCTATGGCGATCTGTCAGACACATTAAAGAGCCACAAAACGGTATTTATTGTCTAAATTTCTTTAAAAAATGACCAAATTTGAAAAATTTGAACTTTGTTTCATATCAAAACCTGCTCTGTCCTGTCTTTCAGCGCATTGTCAGTGTCCTCTCTCCTCCGCAATGTATTTTTCACTGTGTGAGAACATGGAGTGGCGTGAGAGCGGCGTAGCTTGTCGGACATAGCAACAGTAACTAAAGGTGGCGGGTCTTTGCGAACGGTCAATTGCGACAGAACAATACATGATGGGTAAAGACCACTGTCAGTTCTCAGTCAGCTTCACCTGAGATTCTGAAGTGCAATGAGCCGAAGCCAGTGCTTCTCAAAGTGTGGGATGACCCAGCTCTTAAATCTTGTTCACTTTCTCATTTTCAAATGTGTCACATTGACAATAAACTTTGCTTTATTCATGCATCTGTAACAAGAGCTCCCTCACTCCCCTGGCATCAAGAGGCATGCTAGGGACTGACGCTAGAGGTTGCGATCTTTAGTGTTATTTTTATCGTGGCCACCTCCCATGCCAGAAACGTTGGTTTGAATCCCGCTCAGAGTGGTGCGAGTACAATCGGAGGGGTTACATTGGTGCTGTGAATCGGATGGGAGTGAGGTTTAGGGGGGTGTAACGGAGGCCAGCTAGTAAGAGCTGTGTGAGTAAACCTCACTCCCCTGGCCTCAAGAGGCTACAGCCTGTGGCTTTAGTGTCCTTGTCAGCGCGCCTGCCTCCCATGTCCAGTCGAATCCTGCTTGGAGCAGCATGAGTAGAACTGGAAGGGGTTCCACATTTATTTTTAAATACTTAAAAAAAAAAATAATAATAATTCTATAATTAAAACATTTTTCAACTCGCATTGTTTGATTTAGGTTTCCTCAGTGAAGAACAGTGAAAACTGCACATTTATTCCAACCTCATCACATGAGAAAATTACATTTTTACAAGGTGGCATTTTCGTATGAACTCAAAATATGATTTTTAGAAAAGGGGGGGGGGGGGCATGAAGGTAAACCCTAAACTAATGGAACATTTACAGTTTTCACTGTCACTTTAAAATACATTTATTCAGGGAAAAACAAAGCCAAATGAAAAAAAAAACAATCACAGCTGTTTTTTTTTTGTTTTTTTTTAATAAAATCATTTAACAATTTCAAATACTGAGAATTTGTTAAATTGCTTGTGTTTTTCTTCCTTTTACATCGCTTTAGACAAAGACATTGTAATTATGTTTTTCCCATCATTAATTTAACATTTGGCAATACTGATTAAGGTGGTGACAAAATCTGAGAATCCACCTCCATCTTGCATAAAACTTAAATTCTGGAACGTTCTGCCCAATAATCTACTTCCAACTGCCCTTTCCGGAAAAAAGCTACCAAGTGCTGAACACGCTCTGTGGTTTAAACTCTATTTCTGTATGTCTTCAGCTGACCAACACATCAGCGTAACACCTGTACAACAACTCAGACTGAATAAACAGTCCCAAAATGGTTGTTTTAGACTTTGCGCCATTAAACCATGTACTTAATTCCTCTAAAAGTTTGGCAAGGAGAATGACATGGAACGTGAATGAGCATTTGTCAGAGTTAAATGCACGGGTCCTGCTCCAAAGAAAACAAATGCAAAGCAAGGTGAATCTACTCACAGCAAAATAGAGGAGGGGAAATGTCCGTGTCTGCATATTTCACCTCAGAAATCCTCTGAGCCTGGGCGTCTACCCAAAAATCTCATGAAGACATGGTGAAAACTAACTCTGAATTCAGATTGGGCACCTACTTGACCATCTGTCCATCATAAGGGCTTAAATCTGTTACTTAATGCAACCATTCAGAGTTATTGAGTAGTCATTCTTGACTAAATATTAAATATGAAGACTAATATCAATTTAAAAATGTTTTTCCGGAATACTCTAACTGAGCTCTTATATGCAAAAATGATATAACCCAACTGAGCCCAATGGCATGGATCTGATCCGGTCTTTCCAAAGGAAAATCCTTTAATGAAATTCTGAGGTAAGCTGTACTGCACTACATCATACTGTCAATTACATAATTTAACCACAGAAACCACCACCAACATCGCATTTGCTTCTTACACAAGCAGTTTAACAAATACAGTTTTCTTTAAAAAAAGCAACTCGCCGGTCAGAAGTCAGACATAAAAATAAATGGTGTGGTCACATGTAATCAATTAGATTGCATAAAAGGCAGTGATAGGTGCTTGGGGCCTGTTGAAGGCCGTGGGGTTAAGAGAAGCAAAACCCAACCGGAAAACCCCAAGTCTCGCGGCCTGCCAGCATCAGGACAGGATTATGGAAGGTTTGGTTACTCTTTGGCTCGTCTTTCTTATTTCATCAACTAACCTTGTCAATTCTCTCTCTCCTACTTGATCTCACACTTTCCGTTGGAATTTCCATTTGCTAATCTGACACATTACTACCGAGATCACCGGGCCTGACCGCCAGTACTTTTCCCCGCCTCACGAAGCCATGGCAGATTTAGTTTGTGCCACACTTTCAATCACTGAAATGCCTAGTAAAAGAGCATACTGTATACGCTAGATGGATAAACATGTACTGCTCAGTTTTAGATGTTTTCTGCGTATTTGTAATGTTTCAGATGCAGTTTTTTGAAGCTGACAGGGAGAGTGCTCCGTGAGGAGGGGGTCGGTCTTAAACAGGAAATGCTAGTGCATGGCAGCTGTATTTGACATGGATGAATCACAGAAGTGTGTAGAGGAAAAGGGTTATTTCTGTTTGTCCAGCCCTTCTTCTTGTTATGAAAGATTTTATTGCTGGTATGATATTTGTATATATAAGTTGACTTCATGTATAACTAACAGAAAACGTTATTTTAAAAAATGTCCTTAAGACAATGCCACAGAGAGTATTTTGCTTTATTCAATGGGATTTGATGTCCACATGACGTTCAAGTTACAATTATTAACATAGGACGTCTATAATTTCATGTTGTGAGCTTTACATATAGTAGGCTTCCATTAAGAACAAAATAAGCCAAGCAACATGATGAACTCTGCAATGATAAAAAAACTATATTATTAAAGCTGCAGTCGGCAAGATTTTTTTTATCATATTCACTGAAACCGACCCTATGCTCCAACAGAACAACATAAATCAGCCGGTTTTAGAACAAAACACGCGCTTCTACCTCCACCTAGAGCCTGTTATTTGTTTTGCAAAAATCCATCGCTCTCGGTTCTTCTGGTCCAATCAGCGCAGGGCTGTGTGAGATCTTACTTTCAATCACAGTTCATGCACACGCCACAGATCCCCCCTCCCCCCTAGCGCACGTTACAATATCACATGCACTTGCTGAAGTTCGCAGGTGTGTTGGGTTGTACGAAGCGTGATGGCGGAGAGAAAATCTATTAACAAGCTTCCAATTCCTCGGTTACTGCTATCTATGGGTAGATTAGCCAGGGCAGAGTCGTAAACATTAAAAACTTTGGCTAAGTCCCCTCAATCTGCCAGACTTGCCGACTGCAGCTTTAATATGAAGCTAAGATCAGGTTATCACAACCATGTACAGATTGATGGAGGGTGTGGACCAATGACAAGATGAGTACACCAAAGTCCAGGGGTCTCATTTATAAAACTGTGCGTAGGAACCTTACTAAAAGTGTACGTGCGCCCGAAAGCCAAAAATGGCGTACGCAAAAAAATATTCAGACTTATAAAACCATTCGTACGCCAGAAACTGCGCAGAATTCACTTTATAAATCCCAGTCAGCGGAAGATTGTGCGCAGATGCGTCTCCACCCCGAAATAACCATATATGGAGCTTACAACGCCTAGTTTTACTATGCAGATCCTCATCTGCATATCATTTGCATATGATTATTCATCCACGTGATAACGTTTAACAGTACAAGACACATTACATTAATAAAAATCATGTAGTTGTCTATCCTTGCCTTGTTTTTGAATACATAAATCAAATAGTGTATAAAATACATTTCAGAGAAAGTTTTTCTCAATCTTTTCCACTGGCCGAATTGTATTTTTAATTGATTTATATTTTTAATGGAAACAGATAGGCCTTGGGCATTATTTGCACGAAACTATTTTCTCAGAAATTTGTGTTCAAAAACATCGCATCCACAACAAATATTTCTATTGATTGAATTTGAATATAAAAAATGTTGTAACTTCAGTAATGATTTCATGTTTAAGTGTTTAACTCCATTAATTTGAATGGCATATTTAATCTAAATGTTTATATTAGAAGTAAAACATAGTTTAAATCATTATTTTATTTATTTAAACTGTTATTTGCGTCAGTTTCACTAAACGGCCCCACGCGCTCACTGGCGCGGACATTTAAGAAGGGATGGATATTTGCTTCAGGTGACAGGCTTGGTGAGTGAAATTATATTTGTATTATCTTTCTGTATATGTTTAATTTTCTTTAGATTTTCTGTCTAAAAGTGACCAAAAAGACACTTAACTCCAGCTCACCATCGGTGTCGCCAAACTGCTCCATCTCCAAAACGTTCGTACGCATGGGTCAGAGTTTGCGTGCAGGTGCGCAAATTTTCTCGTCAAGTTTGTTTTTATAAATCACAACATATGCGTCGGAAGGGGCGTACGCACATTTTCAGCCCCGTTTTGTGCGTACACCACATTTATAAATGAGACCCCAGGTCTACAAGGCTTGTGTGGAGAGCAAGCTCTTCTACGGCAGCGAGTCATGGACTCTGCATACTCAACAAGAAAGTAGACAAAACACCTTTCACTTGCTTTGCCCTTATCCTGGGCATTACCTGGCAAGATTCTCAACTGCACCGTCCTTGAGGGAGCAGGGATCTTTTTCATGTTCACCCTTCTCAAGCAATGGCAGGGTCATGTTGTACGAATGGATGCTGTCCGAATGGATCTCTTGTATGGCGAGCCATCACAAGGAACGCGACCAACAGGCAGACCCCACCTGAAGTACAAAGAAGTTTGCAAAAGAGATCTCAAAGCCTTTGGAATTGACCCAGATTCTTGGGAAGCTACCGCCTCAGACAGACCTCAGTGGAGACTCTCCAACTTCGATGAGACCTTTAATCACCAGTCTGAGGCAAAGCAACTACGGAGGAAAGCCAGGAGCCAAACTATCCAACCTGCCTCAGAGTTCACCTGTTAGGTTCTGCGGCAGAGACTGCCACTCCCAAATTGGACTTTCAAGTCACAACCGACGTTGCACCAGTGACCCTCATCCGACGTGATCCATGGTCTCCCAAAACTGGCGGGTGCCTTAGGTCTGAAGAGCTCCAAAGCAATTTTTTCTGCAATCGCAGTAAGATCAATAATATTTAGAAAATAGATATAATTTATTTTTAATATAAATATTTTTAACTAATGTTAATGCTTCTAACCATATTGTTAAATAGATGTTAAATCACAAAGTCTGTGAATTTCTTTTTTTTCCTATACAAATAGATATTTCTGTCCACACCATCTACTGAATGTATATCATCTATTATTCATCTATGATGTTTGAGTTTGTCTATCTTCTATGGGGAATGAAAGAGTCTTGTCTTTTTAAACATGTGAGGTATGCATGTAATTTCTGTCATGGGTGTGCAGTGGTTTGGGTCCGCTGGCTGACAGGCCTCCACGTGTCTCTTGTATGACTGAATGTTTAATTTGGTTCGTATACATCCTTGAAACATCTACTTCAGTGTTTCCCGTCTCAAATATAATCCAGGTGCTGTGCCATACCAGGAGAGCACAACAACCCTGCACTCATTCACCAACATAACCAACTCTCATGCTCCTCGCACACACACGCAAGCAGCTGCAGATGGGTCAGGGGGTGGAGGCTAAAAGATAAAACATTTAGTGTTTATTATGAGAAGAGAGATGGAGAGCGGGAGAAGGAAAAGACGAGAGGGCAAGATAAAAGATGTGAGGATTGACAACAGAGAAAACGCTCACTTTGAGGTTTTAGAATGTATAGGGAATGAGCAATGGTGAAAAGACATAAATGTACAGTAGGGTAAATAAAGTTCCCTGTACACTAAGTCCGAAATTCTCGTCCGATATTTTCGCACATTAAAAAATAAATACAACCTCACATTGTGTCAATCACGTTTACACACTGCCTCCGAATCTTTCGTCCGTCATTAAAAAATTCTGATAGGGTTCGATTTTCTGCGTTTTTTTTTAATTGTAAATACTTTAGGGTTTTTTTATATTAATTATTAAAATATTAATATTAAAAGTTGTTTTTAATATTTAAATGTGTTTGCTTTCAAAACAGCATTGAGCTGCATGAAGTTTGTGTAAAACCTGATGATCATGTTATGCAGCATGATTTGAGAATGTGGAGTTCACATGGTCATGGTCACCTTGTTTACAATTTGTCAAAACCAAAACTCAATCAAAATCAATTCAAACTCAGAATGTGAAACGTTTCAAATTTTTGTTTATTGTCAGGTTTAAATTAGATTTTTAAGATGTTCAATGTGGCCTCAGATTTTGGAGCCCACTGTATATGTGTGTGAGAGACCAATCTGGAAAAGAAAAGAGCAGAAAGAAAGAGGCAAACAATCTGTGAAGTGTCTGTCGAGAGACAGATGGTGTAAAGCAATGTCTTATTTCTGACCTCTGACCTCTAAGCCTCTGCTGTACCCTACTGACGTGAATCTCTTAATTATAACACTCCTGTACTCAATTGAGCCTTTGACCTCAGCAGATCTGTTATCTTTCATCATGCACATGCATCTTTACATATGCTAGCACAATAATAAAAACTATAATTCATCTCACTCCATTACCAAATAGCACAGTGATGACGTAGGTTAATCTTGATCAACAAGCCACTGAGCAAGTGCTTACAGAGGAAATGACGCTCTGAAGTTGATAGACCTTCTAACAACTAACAGATTTCCTACAGCAGAGCCAGACATTAATTAAACCTTCACTTTGATATTAAATCATGTTACCCAGTTTGCTTGCCTGCTGTTCAGTCCAGATTTACCGTGTTTTGCATCCGCTTAAGTCTTCATCGGAAAAAGAACAAAAAACAATGTTGGCAGACAAGCTTCGACTGTTTGGTTTTACTGGTTTAGCAGCATATTCCAACAGTAGACCATCACCAAACCAGCATAAACCTAATGGAACAATCATGAAAATTCATGCTGGTCTAAGATGGTCTCCTTAGTAAAGTTGTAACTGCGTCTAAAGACTTTTTTTCCCTTTCTCCTGCCACCTTGTGCATACCAACACAAATGTAGAGTTTGTCGCCCCTCAGTGGCCAAATATAAGAATTACCAGCTACCAGAAGGTTCATGTACACCTAAACATTTTTCTTTTCTTTTTTTTTTTAATGTCTTTGAGATTGAGTTATGCTGATTAGAATAACGCAGCAAGTATAAATACAACATTTTCCAGCAAGGTCTGAGGATAAGCAAACTAGATTTCCCAACTAGTATTGCCAGAAAGCTTTTTGGTAGTATAGGGCCATGAATGTTTTCCCTCTAACTTACGTAGCTGCTCAGATTGCTTACATCACTGTTTTGGCTGTAGTTTGCACAGTAGGGGATCATGGGATGGTGAGAATGTGGCTACATCATGCCTGCCTAAATCCATCTCTCTTTCTCTTGTTCTCTCCCTCATTCTTCAACACAAACAGTTAGAGTAAGGCACACCACACTCGTTACCTCAAGCCTTGTTGCCAGAGAGGGGAAATAAACAGACGAAATCTGGACTGCTTGGAGTGAAATAAGATGAGCGAGAATCAGATTCAGTGCTGCTACGTCAAGTTCCCCAGCGCTGCTCCGCTTGGATCATCTATTAAACCCACTAAAGCTGGAAAAATAGAGGGATGTTGATGTTGGAGAGCGAGGAAGAGAGCAGAGTGTGCAGGTGTAGCATTATGTCAGAAATACAGAAAAATGAGAGAAGCAGAAGCATGTGATTGAGATGAGATTCTTTTTCCCACAATTACTCATTCACACATTCTCACAGTCAAACACACACACACTCCTTTTCCACATTTGACTTAAACACACCGGAATCCCTCAATTTTTTACTGTCAAATGTTATCCTTCCACTGTTGGTTTCAAGAAAGAAATGTAACTACCCTCCAAACATTTGGAAATACACTAGGTTTCAAATTGAGGTTATGGACAATATCAGCATAAATCTTTATAACTTCTTGGCGTAAATGCATTAATGTAACTTGAAATTGTCATTGAAGACAAGCAATAATAATTTTCTTTCTGAGCACATAATAATGGCTATATATATATATATATATATAGAGAGAGAGAGAGAGAGAGAGAGAGAGAGAGAGAGAGAGAGAGAGAGAGAGAGAGAGAGAGAGAGAGAGAGAGATAGATAGATAGATAGATAGATAGATAGATAGATAGATAGATAGATAGATAGATAGATAGATAGATAGATAGATAGATAGATAGATAGATAGATAGATAGATATTTATGTCTATATATATATATATATATATATATATATATATATTTATATGTTTACATGTCACAGTCAGACAAGCCCCTTTGGAAGCTGTGATGCCTGATTACTGAATTAAACAGGCCACAGTTTATTTTTTGAAGATTATTGGTACAGCACATCTTAACACTGCAGCTATTTTTCTCTGTTCTAAAAATTTCCATTGTGCTTCTATTGCGGTATTCACACATCACATCAAGACTCAGTTCTTTTGGTGTGTAAAATTTGATTGCAATGGTCATTAATCGGCTGTCGGTGAACGTCAACTAACGATCAAAGACTCCAAAGACTTTGCAAAATTCCTAGTCTTTGATTGTTAGTTTGACATGTTCACCGACAGCTGATTAATGACCATTGCAATCAAATTTTACCTCAGACGAAATTGTAGTCAATAATTTTATCCCTTAAAACTCATCTTTGATCACCAAAATTAAATATTTAAACATTTAAAAAAAAAAAAAAAATGTCATGCCTTAAAATAGCTTGAATGTAGCCTAACTACACCCTTGCCTCATTTAGTAAACGCTGTTCTATGAATATGCAAATTAGCCCCACCTCCACTCACTCACCAGCTCAGAGATCCACTCGTTGAGGATCGCATTGACGTGATTGGTTACAAGGTAGTTTGAGACGTCAGAAACACCATTTCAAAACACGTTTTTGAGACTGTCTTTGGTTCACTGCAGTTTTAAGGAAAAATAGTCAGCAATGGTGTTGAATTCTGAATTTGCACATGGTTTGTCTTAAAGCACATTAAAAACACCACATATAAACAACATTAAAAGCTTGATCTTCACCACAGGGGGACTTTACGACAGGCAATGACCAAAATTAACGTTAGAGGTTTCTTTGTAGCCACCATTTCAATCCCGCGTGTAAAGTAGTTCACTGGCACTGAACGCGTCAATGATTGATGGACTAGTTTTCTTGTGTGCGTCCGTTTTTAACGCATCTTGACTGTTGTACAGCCTGACATTAATGACAAGTAAGATCTTACAGTGTGACATGGCTTACAGCAAGGATCATGTTCAGAAGCTTGACAAGCAACAATCGTAAAGGACTATTATAAATCCTACAGTGTGCACCCGGCTTTAGAGCAAGAAAACTATCTTACTGCATGATCACTGAAACACAGACTCATGGATGAACATTTTTCCACTTCTTTCCCCCAGACCTCCACGCTTTCAGGAAAAGCAGTGCAGTTCTGCATGGTCACCTGCATGATTCCATCTGCAGATATGATTCAATCTCCGAATCATATTGATTTAAACACATACACACACTGAAGTAGGTTGTTGCTATGGCCTCAGAGTCCCATAGAAGCTGATGAGCTCCTGGCAGGATCTTCTCAGTAAAGACGCCAAGGGGCAATCAGCAGAACAGACCATGAAACACTGAGCGGAGATTCCCAAGGCCTCCCACAAACACTCACTGACACATGCGTCACAGGGTTAACTTGTCAATTTAAACGATTAATTAAATGTGTAATGCAACAGCTTAACATTTAGCAAATTCAATATTATTACTCTTTGTGTTCTGTGCTTTCGAAACACTGGGTAAAAGCAATTATTCTATTGACAGCCTTGGTTCTGAACTGTAAGAAATAAAAACAACTGCATGTATGTGCAGTGGTAAAAAAAAAAAATTCTATCTTACTAATTTTAGGTGCAATTTTCAAATTAGTAATTGTGCTAACTGCTACATACAAATAAATACATTTTAATTTACTTGAATTAAAAATGTTTAAGGTGGATAGAAAAGATATTCAACTATATACAAAGTAAATAATTACTATATAACATTTTAATTATAAAATGGGGAACATTCTGCATGTAATGTAATAATTGCACACTACTGTTAAAAAAAAAAATCTTACCAATCCTTACCAACTCCAGGCCTTCAAAAAGGTTAATTTTGTAAGGCTGCATTTCGCCAGTACTATAAACCATTGAACAATCAACACTAGGCCTACAGTCTCCAGCGGACATTAAAGACAACAGAGGACTGAGTGCTAACAGGGTCACTGTTGATCCTCATCAGTACTGGGCTCATATCTGTCAAGCATCCCCTCTGGATCTAGAATCAGCTCCCAGTTGTCTATGTTTGTCAGGACACAAACTGAAAAATCTAATGCCAGACCAGCACTCTTCACCCTGAGAACTTAAATAGGAGCACAAGAAGTGAGGAGAGGGTTAGAAAACCACCATACACCATCATTAATCACAGCTCAACTCCGGCCAGAGTCACTGACAGTCCATGACCACTTCAGTCAACCAGCCCATTTGTTAACTCCGCTAAAGCTGTTTTTTATTAGCTACATGACAAACCGACTTCTAACTGTTTTATGTATCCGGGTTCTTCATCCTCATGAGAGAGCACTGGGTGGATCGTGGGAATCATGCAGATTTCAAGGTGGTTCTTTAAATGTTATGAATGTTCAGTTCAGTTGATCGAAATGATCACAATTTAGTTCAAAGACGATGAAGGGTGAAAACACTACAAAGGTTTTCCACAAATTCTGATGAAGACCAGCTACATGCTCTGAATATGATCTCAAAGGCAGCCGCTTGTGACTTGGATGGGACTTTGAAATCTTACACACTGTAAAAGAGTAAAGACATTAGTGATTTTGGCTTCCACTGGCCGGTTAATACAATAAGTTGTCAACTCCACTTATTCTGAGAAGGTCAGAGTTTAAATTGAATGTGTCCCTTTGACCTTCCCAGAAATGACTCCAATGGTTTTAAACAATTTTGATGCCAAGGATCATCAAAAATTATTACCCTTCCTAAAATATAAAGACAACTTTATATTATATAAATTATATATATATTTCCTATAAACACCCATTTATACAGTGTGAGAAGAAATACAGCGTTAAAAAAAAATTAACAGCCTTTATTATGTTATTGTTTAACTGTATTGAAGCCAAAAGCAAATTATTAAATTATCTTATGTTAAAATATTTTTGAAATATTGACTATATTTTATATATTGATTGTATTTTCTCTTCTAGCCACTATCAGAGTATTTTTAGATGCAGTGTTATTTTAGTATTATTTATACTTTATATAATATGAATTAATATTTTGAATTAGCTTTTATTTTTATATTGTCAGTTTTCATTTTGGTTTAAGTTTGTTATATAGTTTAGCTATTTAGATTAAATTTATGTGTATTTCAGTTTTATTTGTACAAATGTAGTAACTTCAAATTACAGTACTTTATTTCAGTTAGTTGCCAAGGCAACATTTCTAATTTGAAGTCTAAACTTTTCATCTAAAATTTAAATATAATTTCTGCTTTATTTTGATTAACAAACTATAGTCAATAGTTTTAGTAATGAAACTGGTTCCTGTAGATGTATATGACTAAAAATAAATATTTTAAATTCTAATTTTCTTGTATAATAGGTTTCACAATAAATATCGTTTCACTGCAATTTTCCAGTAAACTTTGACAGCTTTCTCTCAAATTTTCCCCAGACTTGTACAGTAACTTGTTTCATCTGTTTAATTAAGCCCACAAAGAGTCTTTTGTCACATGATCATACAAAGAAAATATTAAAATGTTCCCTCCAAATGTCACTCTGTGACATCACGTTCCATCTTAATTATCCAGTGTTAATAAAAATAAAAGTCATTCTCAGCCTCATTCCCAAGTCAACTTGTAGAACAGCCCTTTTCTCTCTACATCCACTACAACCTTCATTTCTATGGCCTTAGTCACAAGTTAAATAAACGGCAGCTGCTGGCCGCACCACAGAGGGTGTTATGTAGCGGGAAACAGAATGAGGACTGATGACAGAAATCAGACCCCATTTATGTGTAAGAGACTCCCAGGTGTGCCTCAATGTGTAAGTGAGTGCTAGTGTGTGTGTGAAGTGAGAGATACCCCACAGGATTATGGGTAATTACATCATTGTTCTGAGTCTGAGAAAGCAGTGAGGTGAGAGCTCTCATTTTTAACAGAGAGTATGCTTAAATTCCCTCTAAGAAAGAGTATGTGTTTTGTGTGGAAACGCACTTACAGTAAGCACACACTCAATATCAAAAGCCAAAGATGCAATACAGTCCCTTTACATGTTCTGACGATATTAAACAGATGTGAGCTTACTGGCACTTTAAGTTATTAACAACGTATAATAACTCTACAAATGCACACATACATACACACTTACTTTGACAAGAAAAGCACCAGCACTGGGGTCCAGTGTGACAGCTAAATTTTGGGTATGTTTTGGTTGGCCATCAAGAGGCTACAAAGTGCTCTGTTTGTTTTTAGTATGATCAGACTGCTAAAATAGAAAAAGGTTGATGTTTAGGGCTGCTACAAATGATTTTTTTTATGTATTAATTGAAATAAGTCAATTAATTTTAAATGTTCATTTTTTCTTCAGGAATATCTCCCAACTAATACTGTAATATGCAGTGATAGTGCAGTGAAAAAGTTCACAAAAAAGGCCAGTAAAATACCATTTATATTATTTACTGTTAACTACTGTAATATGCACTGCATTGTGGGTATTTTTTATTAAATTTACAGTACATTATTGTATATGAATTTGCAGTACTTTACTGTTTACACAAAAGCAGTAGTGCTACTGTAAATGAAGAAGACAGATTTCAGAAGTGTGTATGCTTCTGTTGACAAGGACTGCATCTCTGCAGTATATATGAATGGGCATATATGCCAAGCACTATTACATACAATTAAGTTGTAATCATTGCCTTATAATTCACGGGATGACTGCACTTCTCTTCATTGTGTACACTCATAGGTCTATGCATATTGTTTTTGTTTTAGGCCTATTAAAATGTCATATGATAATTTTTTTTTATTTTTTTTTATTTTTCATCTTTTTCTGCGGATGAAAATCATGAATCTGCATTCTCCTGTATAAGCTATGCACACGCTGGATACTTAAAAGTTAAATAAATAAAAAAACACGTGGATGGAAGGATTTGAAATGAGTTCTTAGTGAGAGACCAGAGTAATTTTTATATTAGCATTTTCTCCAAAAAAAAAAAAAAAAAAAAAAAAATCCAGAACTGGTTCCCATACAGGCAATCATTTTATTTATTTATTTATTATTTATTTTATGTCAGGTAAAAACACCACATGACATAAGTGTATTTTTTAAAATAATAATATACATATACATATACTGTACATATACATATACATATACATATATACATATACATATACATATACATATACATATACATATACATATATTTTCTTTTTTACGACCAGTTATGGCATATTTTACTGGTCATTTAAATAAATACCATTAAATGTGTTTGACGTTAGGCTATTTGAAGTAAGTTAGGCCTAGCGCGTTTTTTCAAAGGCACTCTCTCATGCTCGCTCTATCCCACAGGCCCGGTTCTAAACGCAAGCAAGAGCACCCTCAACTAATACTGTAATATTATATTGACAATTTGATTGTGCTGCATACACACAGATACATTCAGGAGCACAGAAACTTATCAACGCTGCCCTGCGACTTTTAGCAACAAAATACCTTCCCTACTGAATCGCTACAATATATTTCTCAGCAACGAGGGGGTTACATCGCTATTTTGGAGTAATTAAACTCACAGCTTCATTGGTAATAAAGAGAGACGCTGAAAAGATGCAGGTACGCATATCTCATCTGTCAAATTAAATTCTATAATTAATTCATCAAATAAATAATCTTACATGTTATCTTAAATGTAATCTTGATTACTTTTGGGGGGGGGGCTCGATTTTTTTGTGATTTTAATATGCAAATTACACATTTCTGAGCGCTTTATTATACAGAAATTTGCTGTTGGTGTATTAGCCTAAAACAACACGCTCGCCAGATTGTTTATCTAAATGTTGTTAGAAATTACTGTTCACCAGGTATGTGGCGCATCCCATGCAACAAGAGATTAACACCAGGGCTCCAGACTAACTTTTCCACTGGTTGCACTGGTGCTACCAACTTTCTCAGTTGGTTGCACCAGCATATGATTTGGTTGCACCTTTTTTTTTTTGCTACATGCCATGGGATTAATCAATGCATGCTGATGAATAGTGGTCTTAATCTGCATACCCTAGTTTTGCACTGATGTAAAAAGACTGACAGTGACACAATAAGACATGTTAGCAAAATGTTTTAATCTTTTAACTCTAAAAAAAAAAAAACTATTAAAAAAACATGTATGTTCTTTAATGTTTGATTATAATTTTACTCTCTTCACATAGGGATGGGAATTGATAAGACTTTATCAATAATAATGCTACTGACGATTCTGATTATCGATCCGATTCTTTAACGATCCTCTTATCGATTCTTGATAGCACTGTATGGAAAAACGTAGTCATATGCTTTTCAAAAAAACAAGTGGTTTTATTTATTTTAAAGCTTAAGCTTGAGTAAGCAAACTGAACTTTTTATGTAATTTATGTAATAAATAGAACCTTAATGTAAAGTGTTACTGATTAATTATACACCCATTCAGATTTCTCCTGAGTTCACTGTTGGAAAGATTAGTTGTTTTAACCATTCATTAAAATGAATCGGTTCAAAGGAGTCATTAGTTCGCGAATTGGACGTGTCATGCGCGTTGTGCGATTATCCCAGCATTTAGGACATGGACATCCAAGATTTCTGTCAATACAGAAAACATTTCATCACTGGATAGTTTTTTTTTTTTCGTTTAATTAAAGTGTTGTTTTATGTCAGCTGAATGTCCGGAACGTTTTTCAGAGAAGATAAGGCAACTTATTTAGCACAATTCACACCAGCGGTAATTCAGGAAAAAAAAATCTCCGAATGCTCCACATGAAACTTTTGGTCTTCCGACCTTTTACCACCGTGTCGATTTATTTTGATTAATATGTGCGAGGGAGAGAGAGCAAGACAGCGCTTAGTTTGGAGACGGTGAAGTCTTGTTTACACAGAGAGTGTGCGCGCACGACCGGCTCTCTCTCTCTCTCTCTGCTAGTTCTTTCAGTTAAACATGCGCCCTGTCACAGGCGCAGCAGTTCATCTACATTACTCACCGATCAAATAAGACTTTGGCGGGACAAAAATTCACTTTGGCGGGCGCTAAAACAAGTTCAGTGCAGGAAAATTCATGCGTGAGTTTCCATTAGACTCGCACGGTAGCCAGGCGTCTCATCCAATGGCGAGCTCAGTTGACGCTGTGTGGCCAAGAGAAAAAGTGCTAAGATTCCGAATCAAAAACAATAACTATTCTATTCATTTATTACTTGAATAAAAGTGAATCTTGTGCACTACTTTATCTCTGTGTATGATTTAAAGTGGGCAGAATGCTGGATCTAACGAGCCATAACTGACAAAAGTAACCGTCAATTTGACCCTTTCGGTCAAATATTGCGCTGCAAACATCAACAACAGTTTTAAGTTGTCAGTGCTGGCAAATTACCATGGTACATAAGCAGGATAATCCACGGTTGTGCATGAAATGATTTTAATGCACTTTGCGGAGGCAACCACCCTCCGCTTCGTTTCGGGTGGTTCTTTGCCTCCTCAACGTGCTTTAAAATCGATTAATGCACAGCTAGCCATGGATTATCCCTTGCATGCATGCGTGGGTTGGTGGGTGTTTGGTTCACTGTATAAACAAAGTTAGTGCTTGTTTTCATGGGGAAAAAATTATATTATTTATATTGAGAAAAATAAAGGGCCGCTTTTAAAGAGGACTACTGTATGTGTTCATATGAAAATTTAAGACCTGTGTTTGTTTTAAGATTCTTGGTAAGGATCAACCCTGAAGAGGGCACCAAGTGCACGGCCAAAATTGTCACAAGTCACAAGAGGTATTGTCCAGAGAAAGGTGCCATCAGCTCCCGGGTAGCAGCGTTTCTCCAGAGGCTCACTGAGTTCGAGTGGAAAACTTCAAATTAGGTAAGCTTTCTTATGCAGGGCTGGACTGGGCCAAAAAAATTGGCCCAGACAGGCCATCACAATCAGTCAGACACCAAACACCAGTACAGTGCCATTAAATATTTGTCCCTACTCAGGGCTGGACTGGCCATCGGGCAGACCGGGCAATTTCCTGGTGGGCCAACGTGCTTTTTGGGCCAATACATCTCGTACTTAAAAAAAAATAAAAAATAATTGGTTTATTTATTTATTTATTTAATTAATTAACTCGTACATTGGTGACCCATTCGTTTAGTTTTGTTTTGCTTAAAGGTGCTCTAAGTGATGTTGGGTGACGTCACTTCTTGTTGACGTTTAAAGTACTGTCAAACAAAACGGAGGCTAGCTAGACCCTCCCTCCTCCTCATCCGCGCACTAACCCCCCAAATCCTTCTTGTCGGTTATTGGCTGGAACAGTTTGTTATGTTTCGTGGTGCGGGTTAGCCCAGTTTGTTTTTCTTGCCGTTTGTGGAGCCTGGACTGTCTACAGAGACTGCGTTTTTTTACAGTGTGTTCAGGGGATAGGTAGCTAGCGGATGGTGAGGAGATGTTTGCTGTATGTGACAAAAAATGTTTTGGTCTAAAAAACGCATGCCATCGCTTAGAGCACCTTTAATTGGCAGCGCTGGAATCTTTGTGCCGGTGAAATACATTGGCCCATTCTTTTGATTCTTTTCTTGATTGACACTGTACTGGGCTGGTCCAATCACATCTTTAAACACCTTCCTCTCTGGGCTCTGAGTGAGCGTGCAGTGTCAGTGTTTATCTGTCAAAATAGTCAGAGAGATGGAATGTGCAGAGAAACAGTGTGAAAAAAAGAAACAGGCCCTTCAAGTGGCTGATGAGGATAGTAAGGAGGATAAGGAGAGAAATGAGTGAGTGTAGAGAACTGCGGTAAGCAGAACTAGGCTACTTTCAGAACACTTAGGCTATGAGTGTAGGAATCCATTACCCAGTTCCGCATTATTTCCACATTTGCATATTTGACGATTACACATTTTACTAGAATTGTAATGAGACACGTTTGTAAACCATGTTTTCCGTCAAAATAAAAGCTCAAAGCAGTTTCCGTCAAAATAAAAGATCATGTGTTTATCTCTTTCGTATAGAAATTAGTAGGCTACAAAACGAATTATAAAAGTTTATTTTATTTTTCAGTGCATTTGTTTTACAACATATGGCTATTACTGCCATGGGATTAATATTATAACTATTATTATGTAGTAGTGTAATGTAGACAGACACTGTATCACAACTAAAAGAGTTTTGAGTTTTTATTTGTTCAATTTGCACTCTCTTTGTTTTAATTTTGAACCCTCAAAGTGCACCAGATTGATGAATTTAACATTAAAAAGCACACAATGTTCTTACGTGGGAGCATACCCCCCAACCCCCCTAGAGGGACAGAGGTCCCCTCACCACAGGTTTACCAAAAATCCTGTGGGAAACACTGGTATTGCAATGCCAATGCAGCTTATAACTTGTTTTTGGATTCATCACTGTGGAGTATAGTTCAATTGTATTTTACAATTAGTAGTTATTTCATCTGTTAACTCTTACTCATTCCTACTCACTCATTACATGGCATTTGTTTTAAGGAATAGGAGTTGGTATACATTTGGTATACAAGGTACTCAAGGGCGTGCAAAGATCGGTTGTGTTTATGATCATATGTAGGCCTTAATTACCATTAAAATGTCTTAAATCCATGTTTCAAAGGTCTTAAAAACCGAACAGTCACCGCAGAGGTGATTTACATTTTATTTTCACTTGTTGCTTTCTGAAATGTTAAATCCATGTCAATGTGTTGTGCCATGACTTCTTAAAGTAACTGATGCATTTGAGAGATAAAGAAACGTGGGTAAATGAGAAATAAAAGGCAAAATGTGTTTTAATAAGTTATTAAAATTGCAATAAACGTTTTTTGTTTTGTTTTGTTTTGTTTTGTTTTGTTTTTGAATGAATGAATGAAATTAATACTTTTATTCAGCAAGGATGCAATTGTCCAAAAGTGACAGTAAAAACATTTGTAATGTTACAAAAGCTTTCTATTTCAGGTTTAAGTTTGAAGGGCCATAAAGTTACACATTGTACGCTTAATGTAATTGTACAGCAGTGTTGTTTTTGGCAGCCCTTTTAGTTTTAGTCTTATGGACGAAAATGCTTTTTAGTTTTAGTCACATTTTAGTCACTTATAAACTTGATAGTTTTAGTCAAGTTTTAGTCAACGAAAATGCAAAAAGGTTTTAGTCAAGTTTTAGTCAATTTTAAGTCAATTTTAGTAAAAAAATAAATAAATAAAAATAAAATAGTATTTAACAAATTAATAGGTTAAAAAGTATTGGAAATGGGCTTAGGTTTGACAGGTTGTAGCAAAATGAGTTTCTGTTTCAGTTTAGGGATAACATTTTCAGTTTAGGGATACAATATAGTTTTGTTTTGTTGTTTTAAACCGAGGTCCACTCCAGACATTAAAGCAAAAAGATGTTTCAACCATCCCTTGTCACCCCTACTTCTAGGTGTAAAAAATTAAAGTGTTAATGTTAGTGTTATACAACATGATTTACAAGTTTTAAAACTTGTTCTTCATTATCAACTGCCAGCAGAACAAAGCACTCACACAAATAAGCAATCTGACACACTTCTAGCTAGGGATGCACCGATCCGATCGGCTCCGATACTGCCATTTTTGCCGGATCGGGTATCGGGTCAGACGAGGCCGATCCAAATCCGATACGTGCGTAGGCCTATACTATTCTGTGTTATTGTTAAGCCCCACAAAAGGCACACAAACATTATAAAGCACCATAAGTTTTCGTGCACAATATTATAAGTGTTCCGAAGCCATTATATAGTAGCCTATAATGTGAGATATAAATGAATATTTAAGTCGTTAAATTCAAGATCACATAAACGTTTCCCTCAGCTGCGGCTGTCAATCATTCTTCATTCAAACAGCGCGTTGCGTTCGGTTACCACAGTTAACATGATGAAACTCTCTCCAAGATGATTCAATGTTACTATTATACTTGATCTGTAGATAAAGGTCTATGGTTTCGCATAAAACAACTTTATCTTGCTGGACTTTATTGCTGTACCTTAATCATGTTACTTTCTACCGGGTGTCTGTTAGATCACAACACTGGAGTAAAGTCAGAGCACTTTGTTCTTCACGCGCACAGTAACTGAAATTTAAAACTGTTAAAAGAAAATGCTGAATAGACTATTGCATAGATAGATACTGTATAATACACTACGCATCAATATGTATTTTCTTTGTGCTTTAAAATGTTCAATGCGGACTCGACGCGCTGCGCGCTGTGACTCATGTTGCTTCAAGCGCATCATTCTGCGCTCGGGATGCGCATAAGCGCTTTGTGCCGCACTGTATTGGAGCCTTTCATATCAAAATACAGTGACGCAATGAAAGATTATTAATAGCCGTTCTTGTTCTGTCCTATCTATCATATGTTGCTACCTCATTAAACAGCTGTGCTATACATTTAAAAAATGTCTCAATTTTATAGTATGCTATATATAAAATAATTGCTATTTTTTATTTTGATCTTGTTTTTCATGAATGCATTTTACAACAATACAAAGAGCAATGTGTAAAGTTTTACCAGATTTAGTGTTACACTTATTGTCTCTAATTTGTTCCCCACTAAACATTTTTTTTCACAAAATGTTCAGATTTTATACAATTATTGTGCACTCGTGATTTTTCTAGACTAAATTTTACTGCTGAATTATCCACTAACCTAGTTTATAAAAGCATTTATGTCAGATTATGATCATATATTTTTTGTTGTTGTTGTTTTTCTTTTTTTCAGTTCTTATTATCAGTTCAACACAGAGTTATAGAAATTCTACTTGATTAAAAAAAACTGTGCTGGTATCGGTACGGATCGGTATCGGCCGATACTCAGAATTTTTGGTATCGGATCGGATCGATTCTGAAAAAATGGTATCGTTGCATCCCTACTTCTAGCACTTTCATACACAAGCCACCTTGGCATGCATTTACAGTTTTCTGCATACCATTCTACAGCCCTCAAGCACGGGTGTAAATTTAAAGCATCAACTGCTGTTGTGGCAAAACAATTATCATAAAATAATTTGTAATTAATATAATAATTCATAAATTGACCAAATACATTTTGGACATTCACAGCATGCTCAGAAAATAAGAATTTGAGTTACATTTATGCATTCTAAAGCAAGTTAAAGCAAAATCAAGGTATACATTTTTAACATTACTTCATGAAGTCATGTCAAGCATATATACTGTAGCTGAACAGTGACGTGCCGGGCTGGATAGCTTTAGGCTCACATGAGTTAAAAATGTTTTGGTAACACTTTACAATAAGGTCTTGTTTGTTAACATTAGTTAATTTATTAACTAAAATTAACTAGCATTACACTTTTTCAGTACTTATTAATCTTTAATATTAGTTAATAAAAATGCAGTTGTTTATTGGTTGTTCATGTTAGTTCACAGTGTATTAATGTTAACAAACACTATTTTATATCATAATTATTACTATTATATTATAATAATATATTAGTAGATGTTGAAATGAACATTCAGATTAATAAATGCTGGAGAAGTATTGTACATTCTTAGTTCATGTTAACTAAAACAGTTAACCATGTTAACTAATGAAACCTTACATTGGTGTTACCAATGTCTTTTTACTAAAAAGGGAAAAAAAGAATTTTCAAAAAATAAACTGAGTTTATAAAAACAAGCAGTAAGAATAAATATTGTAGCACAATTAAAAGACAATGCAAATAATGTAATCTTACAAAACAAGATTAACTAAACTGACCAAACGTGAATTCTTTTAACGAAACGCCTACTGTGTGAGTATTTAGAAGCATTGTTCCACGGTCTATAAATACTGTAGATGCGTGAGTTAAACACCATGTAAAATGAGCAATTTAAAGGTAAGCTTCTAATATCTGTCACTCAAATGTCATGTTTGTGTCTTTGTGTCTGTTTTTTAAACATTTGATTTGTTTGAATGCTTTCATGTGTTCATGTCTATTTCTTACAAGATCAATGTTCATTCTTTAACTTGAGGAAAATCAGTAACATATCCTTAAAAAAATCATGGATTATACATGAATAGTTCTGACCTACCAAAAGTAAAGCTTTTATGAAATAACTACTAATTTAGAGCATGGAATAATTGTTTTGCTGTCCACACACAGAGAAAACGTCGATCAGGCACTGAAAGCAGGAAACACAAAATTACAACAAACTCTGAGTTCACAAGTATGTTCAAGTTTCCTTACATCTAAGAAAATATGGTTGTCTCTCATTATCTAAAATCTATTTTAGATTATCTAAATCTATCTATTATTTCACACTTAACCATTGATTAAATATTTCTGGTCCTTATTTAACCTTTCTGTATGTTTGTTTTTCAGTGACATCATTCACCATTGCAGTGTCATCATGTGCATTATTCAGACATGAGACAGGGGATAGCTACTTTAAAGGAGTTGCTTTTCCATTTGTCAAGGTAATAGAATTTCAGTGAAAATGTATGTTCCTCTATATTAACAGCTTTTTTTCTCTGCGTTAATCAATAATGCATTTACCTGTAAACCCTGTTTGGAAATGAAAAGGTCTTTTGGAATTCACTAATATTAAACATTTAGCAGAGCATAAGTTTTTTGTATCTATGTGCATATATTTTCACTAAGAAATCAGTACTTTAACTTGGTTATAACTAGCTATCCTCAAAGATTAAGTAATTTGTTTAATTTGACATAGGTGTTAGTATTTAGTGTATTTTGATTATTCTGCACTAGGCTCTTACAATGGTGAATCAACGTTTGACTGAGCTGCGGCCAGCCATTGAAGAGCGGTGTGTAATAATGGTGATACCTGCCGACAGACAGGACATGAATCACCTCAACAGCAACATCACACAATACAGTAAGAGTAGATGAGTGTTTCTCTCTTTTTTATTTTATAATTCTGAAGAAAGCTCTTTCCCATACAATAAATCCATGCAGTGAAACTAGAAACAGCATTTCAGCCTGATATTCGCATTAAAATATCACATGGCTACTTATAACACTTACTGTAAAGTAAAGCATCAGTCGTATTGACTACCTGTCTGCTTTCATTATATGGAAAACAACAGAGTGAACATTCTACAAAACTTTTTGTTGTGGTCCATGCAAAAAAAAAAAAAAAAAAGTGACAATGACATTTTGATTAAATGATGAATGTTCTTTTTTATGAACTATCCCTTACTGCAGACCCTAAAGCACCTAATTTCAGTATCAACATATATAAAAAAGATGTCATGTTATTTACATGTTATACTAAACACAATGTTGTGATGCTGTCTGTGCAGATCTGAACTGTAAGATCACTGGTGAAAAACCCCTCCTTGATCATCTTAATGAGATCAAGCCTGTTCTCTACCTGTCCACAAACCCACAGGATGTGAGAGATGCCATCACTGCAGGTGATGCATCAAGTTTTTTCATTTATTTTTTCTTCATTTATGTCAGAGCAGTTTCAACTAGGCTATATACAGGTTTGCATCCATTACTCACAGCAACATATATTACCTATATCGCTGCAATATTAAAGAATTTACCAACAATATATTCACTTTTGTAAAAAAAATTAACAAAAACAAAAGTTCTATTTTTGGCAAATGTAAAGGCCCTTTCTCACCAAACGTGAAATGAATGGAAAAATTAAGGAAATGCAAATTCAACAAAGTACATTAGATGACACAGCTCTTCTCAGCTGTGCTGCCATTCTGGATTGCAGAAAAATAGGACGCCTGAAAGGGTTAATAAAGTGGTTAATAAAATTAGATTAAATACATAGAGGATATTAGTGTTATTTAACATATTAACATATTTAAACATATTACTTCAGGTTTGTAATATTTTGAGTTTGCATTTCACTGTTTTTATTCATTTTGAGGAATACTAAATCTGTTTTTATGCAAGTGAGATGAGCATATGCCTGTTCACATTTAGTCTAGAACTACTAAACCCATCATGATCACACAACGCACACAACGCCTCTGCACTTACTCATGATTTCTCTCAACATGGGGACAGGAGAGGTGTCAGTCAACAAATGAGAAAGCAAAGTAAATTGTGTTACTTATTTGAAAGTAACTCAGATATTTTGTTGTAAATTTAAAAGTAATGCATAGTTACTTGGAAAAAAAGTAATCTGATTACATAGCTGCCGTTACTTGTAATGCGTTACCCCCAAAACACCTTGTAAACAGTCTAAAACTGGCTTTTTCTGCATCTTCTAAGCTGAGTTTGGGGGGAAATCTGTGGAATGAGGTAAAAGAGAGCATTATATAAATCCAGTGCTGCAGTGAAAAAGTGGGCATTTGCTGCATGCAGGTACATATAGTTTACAGTAACACTTTTAAATGGTGATGGCAATGTTTTTCAGGATATGGTGCAGCCACCATGTTCCTGCAGAGAGATTACCACGAGCACAGTGATGAAGAAGTGTTACGTGTGGCCTTTGATGGTGATGGAGTCCTGTTTTCAGATGAGTCAGAGAGAGAATTCATAGAGGAAGGGATAAAAGGTTTCTTGGATCATGAATGTAAAAACGAGGACAACGCTTTGAAACTGGTGAGAATGTTGGTCCGAAACCAACATGTTAGTACTGCTGAATCTCAGATGGCTCAGTTAACCCATGTTATATTTTAGATTCACAAGGTACACGTCACACAGCCTTGTTATTTAAAGTGATATATAAAGGAACTTTCTACTGAAACAAAACAGTCAATATTGCATCTAAAATGTACTGTAAGTGACTTAACTGTAACTGTTTATTGAACTGTTGTATGAAATCAATGTCACATTTTCAATTGTGATGGTATTCAGGAAAACAGCACTCGTCGTGTGAGGTTGCTTAACTGTATCATATGTTAAAAATATAAAAACTCCACATTTGGAATTTGTATAGGCAGTATGTTGTTAACTGAGTTTCTCTGTGTGAGCTGCGCTCATTTGTATAGATTTCTCCTCGAGAGGCTGCGCAAGCCTCAACAGCAACCTTGTTACCGTCAGTAGGCCTAATACATTTATTATCCACTATCGATCGCAACTTACAATAAATGTAATGAAATCAGAATCATTCTCTCGTTTTAGTGATTCCCTAGTTATTTTTTGTTATTGACGTTCTATTCAGGCTACTTGTCCGGTCGGGCAAGTAAAGTAGTAGGGCGGTTAAACGGAAAAATCGATCACTTTGCGATAAAAGCATCAAATTTGGTAGGAAGGCTCACAAAGGGGGTCTGATCAGATTTCAGATTTTTCAAAATGGCCACCAAATATGGATTTCGTAATGGGAAAATGGATTAAAAGCTGCCAGAAACATAAAATGCAATAACATATTTCACCATAAATGCATGTAAATATGAGCACACTTTCACAAAGAAGGTCTTTAAACTTTAAAATATAAGATATGTTTTAAAATTTGCTCCTGTAATACTAAATATTACTATACATGGGTTAATGAATTATCTGTAAATTCATGTTATGTGATCAAAATTAGACATCACAGTGACAAGTGATTAAGAGCTGATCTTTGTCTGGTCTCTACCAAAGCAATTCACCAATGGTGATACAAAAAGGTCAACTGTTTTTAAACAGCTGACATGGAAAGAGACACGCAAGCTAATCCACCACAGCAAGGTGCCAGCTCATTAGGATTAGGGTTTTTTTTTTTTTTTTTTTTGTCTTTTTAATGTAGGCCTGCATAACAAGAAACAGAACAAAGAACCAGTAGTTCAACTCTTCAGCAGTTGAGCTTTGAATATTAACACAAGATTTAATTAATAACATATAAGATTATAAAATTCCATGCTGAATTCAATGACCACTTTTATCTTGGTCAAGAAGCAAAACAATTATTAACACAGCTTTACACACTCTGACATTTTCCCTCACATAAACTTAAAGCAGTACACTGCAGTGATGCTGCTCTGCATTTGCATTGCTTAATACAGCCTTTTGTACATTTGCAGGCAATAAGTTCATAGCAGGCTTTAGATGCTTCAGCAAGTGAGGTCCAGTATGGACTGGCACAAAAAAGATTAAATCGATTTACTAATGGTGGTAATCATGCTAATCGTGCTAATTTACGTTTTTCTTGTGAGGAAAACTCGGTCTACAATGTGATGTGTAGGCCTACCTACTAAACCACTTGCAAATAATCCAGCAGGACTCAACAGTTCTTACAATTAATATTTCTAGTCAAGGTGAGAGCAAAGAATTGACTGAGATTAGCTTTGGGTGGTATAAACTAGCCGTACAAGAGCACAGAGTTACAATGAAATAAATAGGATGAATTGCAGCTAGTTTAGATAACCAGCCTAAATGAAATTCTGTGGAAATGTACACCTACTTTATTTTCACAGAATCCTAACTCTAAATTCCTGCAGACTAAAATCTATTTTATGTTATATTTGCCTGTCTGAGTTATGTTTGCTTGCTTGCAGTATTAGCCTTCTGTCAGGTTTGGTATAGACGAAGCAGACAGAATGGTAAGTTAAATGCTTTAATTTGCAGAATGGATCAGTACAGCGTAACAGGTGAGTAAACAGTAACTTGAATATCAGATGATAGCTTAACTGAAGTGTAACCAAGTCTCTCTCTCTCTTTCTCTTGCAGATGATGATGAAGGAGTTCCTTAGAAGACGGAATGATGACTGGCTGAGAAGATAGGGATCGTAGGTAGGAATACAGGTAAGTATGGCAGAGAGTCTGTATCATGTGTAGACGAGATCAGACAATGACCACACCTTCTGACCAGGTTGATATTGGGGTGTATCGGCTCGTAGACGATCCGCTTGATCCTTGTGCCTCCGCACTGCCTGTTGTAGATGCACATGAGCTGAGTCCCATACCCCCTCGCTCTGATGGAACCAAAAGTCGACAGCTGGAACCTCCGAGGGTTCACCCGACCAAGGGAAGAGAGGTGGCTGGTATCCGAGGAAGCACTCCGCCAAGGGGAGGTATCGGTTCCAGCTGTCTTGGTACTGGTGGCAATAAGTTCGCAGATAACGTCCAATCTCCTGAATCTTCCGCTCAGTCTGGCCGTTGGTCTGCGGATGATATCCTGATGAGAGGCTGACAGTGACCCCGAGGAGCTTGAAGAAGGCGTGCCACACCCGGGAGATGAATTGGGGTCCCCTGTCCGAAACGATGTCTTCTGGAATGCCGAAATTTCTGAATACGTGATGAAACAATGCTTCAGCTGTTTCTAAAGCCGTGGGTATACCAGGTAAAGGTATCAGCTTGCAGCCTTTGGAAAATCTATCCACAACGACGAGCACACAGGTAAATCCACCGGATCTAGGAAGGTCAGTCATGAAGTCCACTCCGATGTGTGACCAAGGGAGTCTGGGTATAGGTAGTGGCACAAGTTTACCCTCAGGTAGTTTTCTGGAAGTGTTGGTGATGGCGCAGACTGAGCAGCCGCGGACGAACCTGGAGACATCTTCGGAGATGGACGGCCACCAGTACCGCTGACTGAGGAGCGAGAGGGTACGCTTGCTACCTGGATGTCCAGAGCCCGGAACCGTGTGAGCAGAGTCCAGAAGGGGAGTACGAAGATGTTGAGGTACGAAAGTACGCCCTTCTGGACCTCCCGGCGGAGCAGGATGGCGAGAATTTTCCTGAGAGATTTGCTGGTCGATGTCCCAGAGAATGGGACTGAGGATTAAGGCTGGAGGGAGGATGGTTTCAGTACTGAGGTCCTCTGAAGATGAATGATGGAGTCTGGAAAGAGCGTCTGCCTTGCAATTCTTACTTCCTGGACGGTAAGTAACAACGAAGTTGAATCGAGTGAAGAAGAGTGCCCAGCGGGCCTGGCGAGGATTCAATCTTCTTGCCTCACAAAGATATTCCAAGTTGCGATGATCTGTAATTACTTCAAACTGGTGATTTGCTCCCTCCAGCCAATGTCTCCATTCTTCTAAAGCCAGTTTTATGGCTAGCAGTTCCCGGTTGCCAATGTCGTAGTTTTGCTCCGCCGGGGACAGCTTTTTGGAAAAGAAGGCACATGGATGGAGTCTGGGAGGCTCACCCTGCCGCTGTGACAGCACCGCTCCAACCCCAGTGGAAGACGCATCGACCTCAACGATGAAAGGAAGTTCAGGATTGGGATGGATGAGGATTGGTGCTGTCGTGAAGACTTCTTTGAGGCGATGGAAGGCTTGGATAGCAGTGGGATTCAAGGACAGAGACTTGGGTCGATTCTTTAATGAAGATGTGAGAGGAGCACTGATGAGACTGCAGTTCTTGATGAATCTTCTGTAGAAATTTGCAAAACTGAGGAATCTTTGAAGTTCTTTGACAGATGTGGGTAATGGCCAGTCTTGGATTGTTTCCACCTTCCTCTGGTCCATCTGGATACCATGCTGATCTATGATGTAACCCAGGAACTGAACAGAGGTGATATGGAACTCACACTTCTCCAATTTCAGGTAAAGCTTGTGTTCTCTCAGTTTCTCTAGTACTTGAATGACATGACGATGGTGTTCAGCAATTGAAGATGAATAGATGAGGATATCGTCAATGTAGACAATCACAAAGCGTTTGAGGTACTCACGGAACACTTCGTTATGTACCCCTGGAAGACCGCTGGAGCGTTTGACAGCCCGAAGGGCATAACCTGATATTCATAATGGCCAGATGGGGTGACGAACACTGTCTTCAACTCATCTCCATGCCGTATACGGATCAAGTTGTATGCACTCCGAAGGTCTAGTTTAGAAAATATGCGAGCCCCACGCACCTGCACCAAGGCAGCTGGGACCAGAGGAAGGGGATAACTGTATTTGACAGTTTGAGAGTTGAGATGACGATAATCGATGCAGGGCCTCAAGCCTCCGTCCTTCTTACCCACAAAGAAGAAACTTGAAGCGGCAGGGGAGGTCGATGTGCGGATGAACTGTTGTTGTAAAGCCTCCTCCACATACTCCTCCATGGCCTTCTGCTCCGGGATGGACAGTGGATAGATACGAACTTTAGGTAGAGTGGCTCCAGGTAGCAAGTCGATTGCGCAGTCCCATGGCCGATGAGGTGGTAGTTTAGTAGCCAGTTTCTTGCTGAATACATCCTGGTACGCCTGGTACTCCACTGGAATCTCTACTTGATGCTGTACTTCAGGGCTCTCAACCGAGGTGGAGCAAACAGGAACTTTGGACCTCTTCTGAGGCGTCGATGATGATGAAGGTATTTTCTTGATGGATGATAGACAGGACAAATGACAGGACTCACCCCAACGCAATACTTCACCAGATTAGATTTCCAGTGGAGCATCGGCTGATGTTGAACTAACCAGGGGCGTCCCAGGATGAGCTCAGCGGTGGACTCCTCCAGCACCATAAAAGAAATCTCCTCTGAATGAAGACAACCAACGCGCAGCGTCAGAGTAGGTGAACAGTAACGAATTCGACCTCGACCCAGCGGTTTTCCCTGGATGGTTTGTACATGGAGGTCTTGAGAACTGCGATGTTTGCGGATGTTCAATTTTTGGAGAAGCTGGGTGGAGATGAAATTCCCCGCCGAACCAGAGTCAATAAGGGCTTGCACTGAAACACAAATACGAGAAGTTAATACATGCACTGTGGTGCGATTTAAAGCTTCAATTTTAGGTGAGACTTGAATTGTGCTTACCGCTGGGCATGGAGGTCGAACAGGGCAAGTGCTGAGAAGATGATTATCAGATGCACAATAGAGACAGAGTTTATGAAGAATTTGTCGTTGACGCTCTGAAGCTGGGCGATGGGCGGAGCCGAGATCCATAGGCTCTGGTGCTGGAGGAGTGACTGATGGAACCGTGGGCGGAGGACATACAGTGGGAGTCGGAGAATCACAGGCTAATAGTCTTTGCGAAACTCGAATGGATTTTTGAATTTATTTCTCAATTCCCAGACTGTCGTCATAAACCACCATCAACTGACGAATGTTAGGGTTCAAACCATGACGAAAAGCTGTGATCAATGCTGCCTCATTCCATCCACTGGATGCCGCTAAGGTGCGGAATCGTAAGGAGAAAGTACTCACGGAAGATTGGCCTTGACGAAGATTGTAGAGTTGATCATGTACTGAAAGAACAGCAGCTGTTTGACCGAAAACTTCTTTGAAGTGTTGTATGAAACTGGAGAGGGATTTGACGACTTCCGAATTCGAATAGTGAAATGATGAAAGCAACACAAGCTGAATCGTTAATGAATTGATGTTCTTGCATGGAGAAATACAAAGATACCTGAAGTAGAAACCCACTGCAGTCCTCCGCCTCACCGGAGAATGTCGCTGGTCGGGCCATGGGACACGCTGAGGCAGTGAACGAAGCAACGGGCGCTTGAGGAAGTGAAGCTGAAGAGCTGGGTTGATGAATGGCGATCGGATTGACAGGTGGATTCGCCGTGGATCCCGATGGATTCTGCATGGTGGTCTGATCTTCTGTCAGGTTTGGTATAGACGAAGCAGACAGAATGGTAAGTTAAATGCTTTAATTTGCAGAATGGATCGGTACAGCGTAACAGGTGAGTAAACAGTAACTTGAATATCAGATGATAGCTTAACTGAAGTGTAACCAAGTCTCTCTCTCTCTTTCTCTTGCAGATGATGATGAAAGAGTTCCTTAGAAGACGGAATGATGACTGGCTGAGAAGATAGGGATCGTAGGTAGGAATACAGGTAAGTATGGCAGAGAGTCTGTATCATGTGTAGACGAGATCAGACAATGACTGAATGTTCGTAGCAGGTATATATGGGTGAACTGATGATGAGGTCCAGGTGACGGTGATTAGTAATCAGGTGACAATGAGCGTGTGAATGACTGAGTGGGCAGAGTGAGGGAATGAGTGGAAGGAGATGGTGATGGAATCCTGACAGTTACACTATTTTTACTGAGTAACAGTGAGAAACACATTCAACTGACTTTGCCTTTATCTCACTTGTAGTAAAGAGTAAGACATCCCACCAGTTCCCTAGATTTTAAAGAGAATAATATTCAACTGTGGCCACCACAAGATGAAACCTACTGACTGAATAAGGAGGAGTCACTGACAAACTACCAAGTAAAAATGATGTGTATTAGTATATGCACACAATTGAATATTAAATATTTAAATATACATTTAAAAAGTACATAATTTCTGATATCATAACCTCTTTTCCTTTTTGTTTAAAAATGAACTAGATTGATTAATGATCAAATGTGCAACTTTTTTAATTGTTAATTTGTGTCGTCTATCCATTATGACATTATGAAATCCATATTTGGTGGCCATTTTCAATTTTTTTAAAAACATATCTTATATTTTAAAGTTTAAAGACCTTCTATGTGAAAGTGTGCTCATATTTACATGTATTTATGGTGAAATGTGTTATTTCATTTTATGTTTCTGGCAGCTTTTAATTCATTTTCCCATTACGAAATCCATATTTGAAAAATGGCCGACATGGCCCCCAGGGGCCAAATTTTGAGTGCCTACGGTCCTAAATCTGATCAGACCCCCTTTGTGAGCCTTCCTACCAAATTTCATGCTTTTATCACTAAGTGATCGTCGATTCTGATGAAAATCTGTGCTTAGCCGCCCCACTAAAGTCTCTTTCACTTGTCCCTTCAAAAAATCCACTTGTCCCCCAGACAAGCGCTTATGTCAAGCCCTGTATTCTGTATAGATATTAGGTTGAAACTTTTAGTTAACATTCAGCACACTACAATTTAATGTAATAATTAATTAACTCTCTCTGAAAAATGGCAATAATGTGTTTGTGTGTAATTATTTTGCAGGGCCCACTAAGTGAGTTTTTTCAAGCATTGGTACATCTCCAGCAGAAGTTTGCTGAATTATATCCGAAAAATCGTCCAATTCGTACCTACTTGGTAACATCACGTGGCACAACAGCTGATGGATTAAGAGTCCTGAAGACTCTTCGGGAGAACAGGCTGGAGATAGATGAGGCATACTTTCTGTGTGGTGCCCAAAAAGGGTCTGTGCTGAAAGCAATCAAACCTCACATTTTCTTTGATGACCAGATGCGACACATTGAGGGAGCCCTTCAAAATGGTGTTTTTGTTGCTCATGTACCTTATGGTGTGTGCAATGAGTGAGAATAAAATCAATATGATTTGTAAAGGAGTGACATGCACTGCCCTGCAGGTGGTGGAGCACAATCCTTTCTTCTATTATGTGATTTATAAAGTCAGAACAGATAAATTTGGTGTTTGTTTGTGATATTGTTAAAGGTTCAAAGTATAAATTAAATTAAGGCAAAAGCTGATTTTAAGGTTTTAATGGTGAAATTAATCAAATCATTACCTATTTTTTTTTTTCCATTTTCCTGCATGGGGCCTGGATAAGTATAAAGAAAACTTCCAAGAATGACATAATTGTAGTCTTATTCCTAGACCAAAGGATAAGTGTAATTCATAAAGGTTCATATGTGTTAGGACTATAGGTCTCAGCTTCTAAATTACTTAGAGTGCTGGAGAGTTTTAGTGCTTTAGAGAGTTTAGTTATACTTTATTGTCCTTTTCAGGAAATTTGTCTTGTATGTTGTGTACTATTGCAGCTTTGAGTCCAACACACGACAACAACATTAAAGGGGAAAAAACATTTAAAAAATGTAAAAAGAATAATAACGATTACTATGCCATTCTATTTAATTATGAATAGTTACAGGTATAAATTATTTTTTGTAACAGTTGCTTTTGCATAGTGGAAATATAACGCTTCCCTGATGGCAGTAGTTGATACATTGGAAATAAAACATGGCTTGAATCACTCCCTATTGTCTGCATTCGTAAGAACCAACGACTCATAAATTAATTGAAGTGATATATATTCTCTTACACCCATGACTGTCATTGCAGTTTGAGCAAGACGTGCAAGCTGTGATTTTGATTGGACTGAAAGATTGCCATACCAAGCTTGCATCCCATCATTTAACAAACTACCTAAAACTGCTTGATAAAACAATTGCATAATTCTCTTTGATTTACTCCAAACAACTTAAGTCTTAATTTTTACAGCATTTACAATAATATGATTTACATTACACCACTGCACAAAATTCCCAATTTCAGACTGATACTCTGATATATCCTGTTTTTAGACTTCGTATTACAGTATCATCAGAGTATTTAATAATATAATTATTCTTATTTCTACTACTAGAGTAAACAGAATGGGAGAACATACGCAACCTTAAGGGGCACCAATACTAATAGATTTGACATCAGAAAGTGTATTATTTACTTTAACATATTGAGTATGATTGGTTAAGTCAAGTCATGTCACCTTCATTTATATAGCGCTTTTAACAATATAGATTGTTTCAAAGCAGCTTTACAGTGATAATAGGACATTACAGTAACAGAGATTGTTTTGGCTTTACAGCAGCTCTAGAATAAAGTTATTGTCCAGCTAAAGTTAGTTTTGATAGATTGATTCACTTCCGTTGCAAAGATCATTAGTTATTAACTTAGTGCTAAAACATTAAGTTAAGTCTTCGTCGTCGGTTAGGAACCTGGGTGTGCTCTTTGATACGAATCTTTCATTTGAAAGTCACGTGTCTAGTATCTGTAAAACGGCATTTTTCCATCTTAAAAATATATCTAAATTACGCCATATGCTCTCATTGACAAATGCGGAACAATTAGTTCATGCGTTCATGACCTCAAGGCTAGATTATTGTAATGCTCTACTGGGTGGTTGCCCTGCACGCTTAATAAACAAGTCGAGTAACTTTTTTGACATTTGGGTATAAAGTGTTTTAATTCTACAATATATGGTGTAAAAATGTCTGAGTGCTGCCCTCTTCAGGTTGAACGGTGGCTACTGCAGTTGAATTTTCCTATTGGATGTTTGCGGTACTATGTGACGTAAGCAGTACTACGTGGCATAAGCAGGTTCCAGCTCACCACGCCCCTTGGTACGAGCTCACCACGCCCTTGGTACGAGCTAGCGTAGATTTATCTGTATTTAGTACAGTGGTCAGGAGGGTACATAGGTGTAGTGTTGCTGGTTGCAACAGCACTGCTGGACTGCATAGCTTTCCAGCAGACTTGGAAATTAGGCGCCAGTGGTTGCATGCACTTGGCCTGGAAGACCGTGAGTTCCTGCCTAGAGCTCAAGTGTGCAACCTGCATTTTACGCGGGATTGCTTCTCCAACGCAATAGAGGTGGAAATGGGCTTCTCCACACAGCTCGCGCTGAAAAGCGACACAGTCCCAAACGCTGCTCCTCCTGCACGGACTCCACCACCGCAGCAGATGATGTGAGTGATAATATATATTTTAATCATAATTTATGGTTGGGCTAAAGTTAATCCTCTGGGGTCGCTATTGACATCAACTCAATAAAACTCATCAGATGTATGTACTTTACGTCGTCTTGCGACCCTGTGAGTCACTCTCCATTTTAGAGTCTGACAGCAGGTCTCAGGTGCACGCCCCCCCGCTCAGCCCCGCCCTCGGTTCGTCCCCTCTATCTCCGCTGGGGTCTGCCCACATTTCTAGCATTTTTTAAATATTGCCAGTGGGTGGAGTCAGGCTCTGACCAGGGGTTTAGTTACCCTTTAAACATTGTATAAATTTTTAAATATTGCTGATTACTTACAAAGCACTAAATGGTTTAGCTCCGCAGTACTTGAGCGAGCTCTTAACGCATTATAGTCCTTCACGTCTATTGCGATCTCAAAATTCCGGCCAGTTGATTATACCTAAAATATCAAAATCGACTGCTGGCGGTAGATCCTTCTCCTATTTAGCACCAAAACTTTGGAACAGTCTTCCTACCATTGTCCGGGAAGCAGACACACTCTGTCAGTTCAAAGCTAGACTAAAAACACATCTCTTTGACCTAGCATACACATAACACATTATAGACTTCTATAGTTCTATAGTCTATAGTAGACTTCTATATTCTTCCCCCGGACCACGGTCCGGACCAAACAGGCGAAATTTGGTCCGACGAAAAGAGGTAGTCTCGGTCCGGATCAAACTGAACAAAGGTTTGGTTTGTTTCTAGTGTGAAAGCATTTTCTGTATGGTTCGGACTTTCAGACCATTTACAGGAAGTTCCGGTGGTTCCCGCGTAGCCTAAACAACTGAAGAAGAATATTTATGTGCAGATCTGTCAGTCCTGCCCACAGCGTTTCTTCCAGCTGATTCACGCGTGTGCACGCACACACACACACACACACACACACACTTTTCCTGCGTCCTGCCAGCGATGATAAAATGTTTGCACAACGAGGACGTTCATTTGGCGGATTTGAACTAGCCTAGAATATAGTTGGTGCTGCAGGGAGTAATGCCGTAATAATAAAAGTATAGTGGCAACGATATGCATCTGTTCATTCATTCTTGTCAAAGCTACCGCCGAATTGACAACACGCTGACATCAGACACATGTCCGTTTACAAACCAATCAATGTCAAGATGCAGCCCCCATAGATGATAATAATAATAATTCGTTACATTTATATAGCGCTTTTCTAGGCACTCAAAGCGCTTTACATAGAAGGGGGAATCTCCTCAACCACCACCAATGTGCAGCATCCACTTGGATGATGCGACGGCAGCCATATTGCGCCAGAACGCCCACCACACACCAGCTTACTGGTGGAGAGGAGACAGTGATGAAGCCAATCAGTATATGGGGATGATTAGGAGGCCATGATGGACAGGGGCCAAGGGGCAAATTTGGCCAGGATGCCGGGGTTACACCCCTACTCTTTTCGAAGGACATCCTGGGATTTTTAATGACCACAGAGAGTCAGGACCTCGGTTTAACGTCTCATCCGAAGGACGGAATGATGACGACAGGACGCAAGTACGTCATGTAAAGTCCTTGACATCATTGTAGTCCTTAGCTCACAACACTTCAGTTACAGTTAAGAGTCAGTCTTAGACTTTGCTGAAAGTTGCTTTTAGATTCTTTATATAGTTCCTACTTTTATACAAGTTTTTGGGGTTTTTTTATACCTAGCGTTTTTTTTTTTATACCTAGCGGGAACTAGGTGTGCTGAGGGTGCTGCAGCACCACCTGACGACAGCTGTTTCACTACATTGGAATTTAAGATGACATGACTTTTAAATAACTTTTTGTTTTTCAACCTGTTTTTTAAGAACACCTTCAACCTTTATAAAATTACTCTAAAGATTATTTCATTTTTATATGTTGTCGAATAAGGTTTTATGACTCTAAAAGAAATGAATTTATCATAAGGCAATAAGCCGACCTCGCATGGAGTGAGTGACGTGACGTGATCTCAGAACTGATTTGACACTCATTTAATGCATGTGAAAAAACTAAATATAGATGTATTGATTAGCATTCATCGGCATTAGGGGCTGTTCACACAGAACGTCAACCATTCCTCTCTGCTACTTTTCCATTGTTTTTCAGTGTGACCGCACTACTCGTGTTTAACTGTTGTGCTCGCGTCTCGCGCATGACACAGCATTCTCAAAACGCAGCACTCAAGTTAAAATAAGTTCAACTAAAACGCGCCTCGAGACCTTGCGTTTTCTCCCCGTTCCACTGCCCGCATTTGGCGTCTTGCGTTTTCGCTTTGAAAGATTATGCTTTCTGTGTGAACCGGCACTCCTGAGTGACTATCATAAGGTAATATGCAGATTTGTGTGCTGTGCTTTTTAAAATGTATCATTAGTTCTGAGCGTTCTCACAACTCTTTACTCATTCATTTGGATGTTCATCTTTTTGTTTGGGCTGTTTAATATTAGGATTTTGTTTAAAAAAAAACTCTACCATAGCACCACCCCGCAATATCAAGCCCCGCCCATTTACCCAGCACCCCCCAGGTAAAATATGTTCCCGCGGCTATGCCTCCAGATTTATCCAGATAACACCTGCCTGTGTTGAATGTGTGACTGAGGCTAATTGTCACAAGGATTTCTCAGTACATAAGTCAAAAATACAATTAAATACCATTATGGTCCTCTAAACTAAAACTACCTAACTGAAACACTATCATGAGAATAACATTTTAACGAACACAGTAAAACCAGACAAGTGTCAACTCTGTAATGCGGGTATTATTAAGCATGTAACTTAAGCTGAACTTTGTTCTCAGGAAAAGGATTTTTTGATGCAAAGATAAAAAAATTAGGTTATTGTTCACCATAATAATACATAGGCTACATTATCTCTACACAATTATATCTCCAGATGAATGAGCATCTAATCTATAGCTCATTATAAAGGATATTTGTGATGTGCCAGTAAATGTAGCTAACTAAAACAAAACAAGTGTAAAGTGTAATGCTTTACCAACAACAACAAAGAAATTAGTATGCGGTGCATTTACGAAGACGCTTATCATTTTTATTATTTATTCATTTTGTTTTTATGATTGAAAGTGACTGAAAAAAGATTAAATGTAAATCGTCATGCGAGACACTTGCCCAGGGCTGGTGACGTCACTGCGTCGTGCTGATGCTGAGAGGAACTCAACTACCCTAGAGAAGGGACGCAGGACACAACCAGTCAGTCTCCCGGTCCCTGCCGCAACAACAATATGAGTAAACATGAAGACACTGAGAGAGGAGGACAGTCCAACCCCGACAACAGCGAAGAAAAAGACTGGGCAGCTGTCAAAGCATTATTTGACAACGCGAAAACAGCGAAGAAGCCCCGTCCGGTAAGCGATTGTTAGTGTAAACAAGCTGCGAATGACAGCAGCGTCTCCCCCATCCGATACCCAATCTACAGTGATAGCGACGCGAAAAACTAGACAACACATATATTATAATCGAAGAAAGCCGTCTACACTGAAAGCGAGTTCTCCTGCAGTGTAGACGGTGCGTCATTACGCCAGTGACAGCAGCGCTGCACATATCTGACCGAATGGAACAGGTTGTTTGTCGTCCACGGACCACTGCTGTTGTAAACATTTATCTGCTTTTGATTTGCAGCCCAAACCCAGCAGCGCAGTGACCATTGCGGTGTCCTCGCGCACGCTGTTTAACATGGTGAAGGAGAGGAAGGTGTTTGAAGAAGAGGGGCTGGAGAGGTACGTCGCGCACCAGCTGGAGCTGGAGGATCAGCTTTTTACCCCAGGGGTCTCGTTTCCTTTCGTTAAGGTAACAACAACAGAAAACAATGCATACTGACCATACTACTAGATTTCAAAACTGTCTGATCATAACACTCGCCTTACCCTCGCCAGCACCGTCAGGAACATGATGCCATTAATAACTGGATTGCACTTTATAACAGCACCTGGCAACACACCTCTGTTCACCTAAGCCTATGTATATTACTCCAGAAATGTCATTTGGTATTGGTTACAAATGACATGACTAAAACTGTATTTAATAATATATTACTTTTAGGTAATCTAAATCTAACTGAATTACCTTTTATCTAACTCCTTTATTTCGTCCACAAAAAACTCATTTATTTCGTCAACATTAAATGTATTAAACATCAGTCAAGAAGTTAAGACTAGCAACCTAGTAAACTAATAAACATTTAGATTAGCAAACACAGACCAGAATTTACATTATGTGACACAATATTAGCAGATTATACAAATTAAAATGGCAAGCATGTAAATCACATGGAAATATGTAGAGCAGCATGCTGGAAAATAAACGTGTGCTATCACTTCTGTTCATGGAGGGACTTTGGTCCTTTTTATTGCAGGGCAGGACTGAAACACAGAGCATTACTGTGTCTTCTACAAGGAACTCTGTGTAATTGATTATATCCTTTATGGTTTTACATCACATATTATTGCACTAAACAACTATAAATCAGAGTATTGTTGACTTACATGGATATTCTTAGGCATCCAAAGTCACACCTTTAATAGTTACTATGTTTTTCTAATCAACAGGCACTAATGAACGTAAATGCTCGTTTGAGGGAACTATACCCAGACAGCGAGGAGCTGTTTGATATTGTGCTGATGACTAATAACCACGCCCAGGTCGGAGTTCGTCTCATCAACAGCATCAATCACTACGGTATAGAAAGAAAACAGAGACTCAGATGTCCTGTACAGGATTGTCTAAAGCTACTATTCAACCAAACAACATATATTAGCCTACAATTTAGCCTTTGATAGTGATCAACATCATATTCTTTAAAAATATTATTCTACACAGACCTAGATCAACAGGAAATATGTCAGTGCAGGCAGACAGAACAGAATTTGGCTAAAGACCTGTCTGGAAAAACTGTCCAGTGATTTACATAATGTTTTTTTTTAGGGTTTACAGCACACCTGACAGGAAAAAAACATATTTACTGCTTAAAAAAAAGCATAAAAAGCATATTCACTGCATACTATACAAACAACAATTGCATGAATTCTCTTCTCTCTCTCTCTCTCTCTCTCTCTCTCTCTCTCTCTCCAGATCTAAATATAGAGAGATTTTGCATGACGGGTGGAGAGAGTCCAATTGGTTACCTAAAGGCCTACATGACCAACCTCTACCTGTCCAAAGATTCAAAGAAGGTACAGGAAGCTATCGAAGAAGGTATTTAAAAAAAATATATATATATGAATGCATTGTGATATAACTGGGATTTTAATTTCAATTTAGAAAAAAAACAATCTTGCTTTAAATGAGTTGTGTCAAAGATACATTTGTGTTAAATGGCCATTTCTACAGGAATCGCCGCTGCCACAATGTTCACCTGTGACAGTGAGAACGAGCTCAGTGACACGCAGCTACGGGTAGCCTTCGACGGGGATGCTGTTTTGTTTTCTGACGAGTCTGAGATTATCGTGAAGGAACACGGATTGGACACCTTTTTTAAGCATGAGAAAGAGTTTGAGAACAAGCCTCTTGCTCAGGTAAACTAAGACTGGTTGACAGGGTTCCCACGGGTCCTTGAAATCCTTGAAAGTTTGTGAATCTGAAAAAATGTTTTCAAGGCCCTGGAAAGTTTTTGAAAATAAACATACATAGAGACAGGTGCTTGAAAGTGCTTGAATTTATTTTGTGCAAGAAGTTTTCTGGAAATAATTCCATATTCACTCCAGTCCCCTAATGTGTTATTTCGCCAACACTTCATGGCCTTTGCATACTAGCTTGCTTGATTTGCACTAGTTAAGCGCATTTACGCGTTACGTTACCAGGGTTTTTCCTGCATAGAGAATTATGAGGCGGCCGCCTCCGTCTCTCGACAATAAAAAATAACTAGGGAATCACCGAAAACGTGAGGATGATTCTGTTTTATTTCATTTAAAGTAAGTGGTGATTGATAGCCTATGGTTGATAATAATATAGTCCTACCTAATGTACTGACGGTAACAATGTAGCGCTGTTGAGGCTCGTGCAGTTATTTATAACATATTGAAGTTAAGAAACAATATATAGCCTAGGCTACACGCGACCAGAGAGCTGTTTGCCTGAATGCCATCAAGATTGAAACCGAGACTGATTTCATAACAGTTCAATAAACAAATAGTTAAAATTAAGTCACTTACATTTTAGACGCAATGACTGTTTTTGTTCTGTTTCAGCAGCGAAAATAGTTCCAAACAAAGATCACCGCAGAACCATCGCGCATGGCATGCAACAGTTGTTGCATTACTGAATGATTCAGCGTTTTGAAAGAATCGGTTGAGTCAAAGATTCAATTACCCATTCATAAACTGCCTCATTCTGAATAAATCAGCCTTTTGAACGAATCGTTTGAATGAATAACTCAATGACTTGCTCATTAAGACGGTCGCCTGCCGCCTCCTACTGGCGGTTTAGTTTCATAAAGTATCATTCTTTTCAACATTCCTTATTTGTATATTCAAAAATATTTAAAAGAATCTAATTTAATACAGTTATTATTTTTCAATGTAAATTATTTAATTGAATTGGTAACAGCCTAGTGTCTTATTATTTTAATTTAATATATTGATCAAATTTAAGAATTTGAAATGAAAGATGGAGCATACATTTAATAAAATTATGGGAAAAATGCCCTTTATAAAAGGTACAAAAAAGTAGTGTATTCAAACAGTAATGTAATGAAAGATTGAAACAACAATGAAATTAAACAATTTAAGTTTGAAGGGAGTAAAGCCTCTGTTTAGGCTATTAAGGAATTATGTAATTTTGCCAAAAGAAGAACTTTTATTTTAAATAAATGTTCATTTTAAATCAGCCTACTTCAGTGTGATATGTTACCATACTATCATGCTTAACAGTTAGAATCTGAATAATTGTAATGTGATGATAAGATGCAGATATCTAATTCAGAGAATATAGGCGGTTTGCGGGTGGATTATCTATTTTTAACAGTGGATTTGGGTGACTCAAAGTGCACCAGATTAATGAATTTATCTTTAAAATGTACACATTTTTCTTACGGGGGGGCATGCCCCCGTACCCCCCTAGAGGTACCATGCTCTACCCACAAAAACAATGTGGGAAACACAATAGGCTATGTGATGATCTACAAAAAAAACAATTTTTATTATCTTATTATTAAAATACATTAATAGGATTTTACCACCTCCGCCTCATTTTGAGCCAGGAAAAACCCTGAGTTATGTTAAGTGTTTCCCGCATGAGGTACTTGCCATGAAGTTCACGTGCGCATGAAACTACGATGGTACCTCATCGTTTGTTGTTGGACACAACAAATGTGTCCCCGCATTAAGTCCTTGAATTTGAGGGTATTGGACCTGGAAAGTCCTTGAAAGGTCCTTGAATTTGAAGTCAACCAAGGTGTGGGAACCCTGCTACTAATGTTCATTATCAATTCTGATTCTAACATTTTATCCATCTTGTCATGTTTGGTGCATGCAAAGTCCTTTTCATCCTTGATTTGTCTCCTAGGGCCCCCTAAAATGTTTCCTGGAAGCATTGGGGAAACTCCAGCGTAAGTTCTATGCAAAAGACCAAAGAATCAACTGCCCAATTCGCACTTACTTGGTCACAGCTCGAAGTGCTGCCAGCGCTGGGGCCCGCGTCCTGAAGACCCTACGGAGCTGGGGGTTGGAGGTAGACGAGGCCCTCTTTTTGGCTGGGGCTCCTAAGGGGCCTCTCCTTCATAAGATAAGGCCACACATCTTCTTTGATGATCAGATGTTTCACATCGAGGGTGCCCAGGAGCTCGGGACAATCGCTGCTCATGTGCCCTATGGAATTGGACAGAAATATCATAAGGGGAAACGGATAGAAACAAGTGGTGCAGAGGAAAAATTTAAATGATTTGATGATTATCAAAAGTCCCATCTCTTTAGGTCCCTCAAGTTAATTTTATTTATTTATTTTTGGTTGCTTCTGAGAATATTTTGAACCTTGATCTGTACAGATGGTTTAAGTTAAATGGATTGCTGGAAATATAAATATAAATACAAAGAAGCTACTGTGCTCATAATGACAAACATATTATGTACTGTACTAATCTGACAGCACTGTAAGGTTAAACTTCAAACTTCAGCCCTTTCTTTTTCTTTATATAAGATAATAATGTGCAATTAGAAGTGTTTACCAGCCATTATGCCTTGATCATTTCAGTTTTATATTATGTTTAATCAAGAGTTTAATATAGAATATTTATATATTCAGGGAACATATATTGCAACTGTATTTGATTTATAGTGTGAGATTTATATACTCAGGGAACATATATTGTAACTGTATTTGATTTATAGTGTGAGATTTTATTATCCAATGTAAATGTAACAGTTTTATCTAGATGTTGTATGTCAATACCTGAACTCAATCCTCAGGCAGTTTCCCTCACTATCAGTGTGTGGCCTGCCACCAGTGTTCCTGACAGATCTTGCCTCAATAATACACAAACTGTGTCCCGAGTAAATGAAGAAATGAGGATAAGCATGTGGAGAAACAGTTGATATATTGTATTTAGAATATATTACCCCTTTGTGTTTACCATAAAGTGTAAATGTCTCAAGTATATTTAATTTTCCATAAAACAAAACAAAAATGTGTTAATCACTGTTATAAATGCTGGATTTATTCATTATGATGCTAAATTAAATGAGTGATCTTATTTGGATTGTGGTTTATGTTTTGTGCCTAAATAAAGCTGTTCAGTTTGTAGTTCTAAAACATGGATTTGACTAGAAACATGGGTTTCTAGGCCTAGATAGACAAATAAAGGCTGGAACTACCCATAAAGATGTGCGTTTACATACTTGACCAATTAGACAAATGTTTTAATAAATTAAGTTATAAGTGGTCATTCTCTCTTTAAACATAATATAACTGTTCTTTAATAAAGGCTATACCTTACCTTCAGGTCTATTTATGTTAATGAAAATAAATAGTAGTTAGTAGGAGGAATTGTACAAATTCTTTTGAAGAATTATGGGGAATTTTTTTTTTTGGGGGGGGGGGGGGGGGGTTCATAGAATTTAATTCAATAAAATGTACGATTATTTTTTATTAGCTAGAATATATTTAAATATAGAATATATTATGAATGCAATTAAAGAGAAGGAGTTAGAATATTTACTTACAATCTTAAACTGTAAGCCCTGTTCATCTGTGTAGGGATGCTTGTGGTTTGTATTTTTATTGCTTATAAATAAATAAATAAAATAAAAAAGCAATACACATGTATTGCGTTTGAACCCGCGACGATTTCTGGGTAATGTAGTTCAATAACATTCCGGATACTTCCCACATGCGTGATTGTTTACGCCTACAAACCTGTTCATGAACTGGACGTTGTTGATGGCCCCAGAAGGATCAGCAGTGAAGCAGATATTACCTATAATAAACCTTTTGACGAAGTTATCGATATGCTGCGCGGCAAAACTATTATCGTGACCGGGGCAAACAGTGGCATTGGAAAAGCCACGGCTGCGGAGCTGCTGCGGCGTCAGGGCCGGGTGATCATGGCATGTAGAAACCGAGAACGGGCGGAGAAAGCAGCCCAGGAGATCAAGCAGGAGGCCGGACCAGAGCAAGGGGAACTAGTGATAAAACTCTTGGACTTGGCGTCGCTTAAATCGGTCCGTATTTTTAGCGAAGAGATAATCAAGGTACTGTACCAAACCAAGCACAGTGTTTGTTACTCTTGTGTAGTAAATATATACAGGGCACGCATAACATGTTACGACTGAATTATTTTCGACAAGAAACAGGTGCAATACTGACAAAGGGAGTGCAAGCGTCATGCGCTTTTGTGAACTACAGCACACTCGAGAAGTTTGGGATGGAAATGCACGTGACTGCGCGGCGTGCGCGCGCATGAAACGCATTTCAAATGATTGGGGGCGGGGGGGATGCCTGGCCTTTGCAACTTTGTCTATCAAAATAACTATAAAGTGAAGACCGGGCATAGTTAATCATTTCTTAAGGTGTTTATTTTTGAAAGTCAATTTATTGAATATTGTAAATAATACATTTATAATTAAAAGCAGTCCGTAATTTCCTTTGTATGTTCAAAATGTAGGATAAGATGTAGGATAAGATAAAATGTAATAAGTCCATTTTCCATCACTACGGTAGGTAATCCTACAATAAGTGTATTGACTATTTTAGACTGGTACGGGTCGTCCCACTGCGGAGTAGCCCAGTACCTGCAAGACTCATCATAGACTTAAACAGAGAGAAGTAGCTCCTACTTCAATGTTTGGCAAGACGCATGCAGTTCTGTTTATTAACTGATAGAGCGCCAAAAGTTACAGACTGCAGCTTTAAAATATAGTAATATTTATATAGTATAGTTTTATATAATACAAAATTCACTCAATTCATGATGGCTAAACACCAGGAGTATGAAACTAATGTACAAAACCACTACTAGACAAAGCACATTTATGTAAATGGACTTGTTACAACTTCTATTTTTAACTAGCCCTGTCTACCCTATATATTTGTTATGGCATATAAACTAGGGCTTAATGTTCTTCCTCTGATGTTCTCTAATGTTCTTCCTCTAATGGCCCATTTCAGTTTATGTTCAATGTAAATGTTTAATTGTGTATTTCTGTTTTATCTATAGTCCATTTGTTTTAAAACCTTGTGCATAAAGAAGAATAGGCAAAGAAAGGAGAGAAGGGTATTTAAATTAGAGTAGAATAAAGTTTTAGCGATTGCTATTTTGTCTTGTCATTCTTGTATTCTGAAATACTGCATACATTAACAATTTGGCATATCTGTTGTTGTATCTGAAACAGGAAGAGTCAAGAATTGACATCCTGATCAACAATGCTGGAATCTACCAGTGTCCTTACACCAAATCAGAAGATGGGTTCGAGATGCAGTTTGCTGTCAATCATCTAGGTCACTTCCTGCTCACGAACCTCCTGTTGGACCTCCTGAAACGTTCCGCTCCTAGTCGCATCATTGTGGTGTCTTCCAAACTCTACAAGTATGGCGAAATAAACTTTGATGACCTGAACAGTGAGCAGAGCTACGATAAAGCTTTCGCTTATGCACGGAGTAAACTAGCCAACCTTCTCTTCACATTGGAGCTCTCGCACAGACTTGAGGACACAGGAGTGACGGTAAACGCTCTCACCCCAGGGATCGTGAGGACTAACCTGGGCAGACATGTCCACATCCCACTGCTGGTGAAGCCTCTGTTTAACCTGGCTTCACGGGCCTTCTTCAAGTCCCCCGAGGAGGGTGCGCAGACTTCTATCTATCTGACCTGCTCTGAAGATGTGGACGGCGTTCAAGGGAAGTGCTTTGCTAACTGTCTTGAGGAACAGCTGTTAGCTAAGGCCACAGATGAGGAGGTGGCCAAGAAACTGTGGGACATCAGTGAAGTGATGGTGGGCATCACAACCTGAATCTTACAGACTTAAGAATTTAAATCACATGTCCATGATTATTTCAGATCTGGCAGAAAATAAAACTTACAGATTTTTACCATCAAGTATTTTGGAAAGACTTTGTCTTGAAAAAAAAACGTGCAAAATGTACTCATGCTAAATCCACAGGAGGGAGCTGTTTTTGCCATTCATATTCACTTTGCATTTGAAATAATAACTGTACAGTTGCAACTGGCAGATTGTTAGTTCTGCTACAACAATAACAATACTGTGTGTGTGTGTGTGTGTGTGTGTGTGTGTGTGTGTGTGTGTGTGTGTGTGTGTGTGTGTGTGTGTTTATATATTTTAAATTATATATAAACTATCTATATTAATATTTTAACTTATTCTCATCTTTAGGTATCCTGTTCCACATTCCAGTTCTCATGTTTTCCTGATTTAACATCCTGGTAGACAGTTTCAAAGATTTCAAACCTAGTTAACCTACACATGATCACATGTTGGTTAAGACTAGATGCAACTGTCTTTTAGCTTGTGTGCACATAGTACTGAACATTTCTGCCCAAATTTTGCTCTATTGTTTCACCTGTCTGCTGTTAGAAGTGAAATAATTAACAATAACATTGTTATAAAATAAAATTTGATTTTCACATCTCTTATGGAAGATCAGTGGAAAGGCATTCTCAGTTACAGTACTTAATAAAGATGCATTAAACAAAGCAAAATTATAGTAGTATCTCTATTTTGAATATGCACTATATTGTTTAAACAAAATATAAAAATGTTTTGTTTTTGTGGCACGATGATGATGATGATCAGTGTCACCGCACAAAGAAAAAGCTTATAAGCTCAGGCCTATTTTTTTTTATGTGTGCACAGTTTAAAGTCGGAAGTTGCGATAGTCTTTTCTTCCCTATTGAGATGTATCCAAGTGAAGTGGAACAAGAAATTGAAAAAAAAAATGAAGGGTGGGACTTGATTTTGTCCTCAGGAATTCATTGATTGGATGATAGGAATTTGGGTGTTGCTAACTAAATGGACACAGAAATGAATGGCAGGTTGCAGTCAGTTGTGGAGAATATTTAGTCCCACCCTTCTCAGAGACATACGTCATGAAGAGAACAGATGTCATTTCGAGGGGGAGGGGAGATTAACGTTTTTTGATTAAAGATTACGAGAGCATTTGAATAAAAAAAAAAAAAGATTTGCACGGATAAATAAACTGATATTATGATTTATAATAAACACCGTAATTCTGTAAAAAAATAAAAATAAATAAGAATTGTCCATGGTGAACTTAAGTCATTGTCTTTTACCCATTGAATATAAAACAAAATATTATCTATAATTTATATTATTATTATTTATTTATTTTTATTATTATTATTTTGTTCATAAAGTTAAATGCTTATGCATTTTGACAGTATTTCTGATCTACTGTATATAACTAAGTGTGTGGTACTGCCAATTATAAACTGTTTTCCTGTTAAATATTCTTAATTATGTGTGTTTATCATGGTAATTTTGCAGTACTTTTTTTATCTTTTAAAAAGGAAATGCTTTTGGGAGCCTTCTTGGTCTAATAAATAAATATTGCACTGTATACAAATGATATAGTTCAGATTTTAACTACAGCTCAATCGGGTTTATGTAATTGAAAAGTAGTCTGATGGTTGTTTTTGCGAGGCTCATTAGCAGAACAATTTTGGAATCAGAGCAATAGCCCGCTCTGCTTTCAGAGTTCACTTACCGTCTAATTAACCGTTCTAGGAGTTGTTACAGTACAATTCAACTGCTTTCCTTCACAAAGAAAGTACACACTCCTCTCACCCAGCATCTCTTTCCCTCTTCATCATGATTGCCTTGAATGTTTTCTTTTAGCGCTAGCTGTCTCTGTGAGAATGGTAGCAGCCCTGATGGGCTCGTAATGCTTTTCCCACCTGTGTTTGCTATTAGGGCTTTTTCAGGATCATTTAGAATATGTTCCGATCAGCCAGAAAGCCCCTAAGATATCCCAGCATTCATCTGATAGCTCCCTGTGAAACAGGAGGTCTCGGAGTGCTTGGCCATAGAACCTGGAGACTGTTTGTATTTGAAATAAAGAAAATTGGGGAAATTACGAAAGTTAATGGCTTTAATGATGCGTTTCGAAACGGTGCCACATCAGCGACAGAATGCCAAGCTGGTAAACAAAGTGATGCTTTGATTACAATCACATTAAGTTGTTTCACCTCGATTTTTTTTCTATTTTGCCCTGTTTTTCCTCCTCCAGATGACAAAATATCACTCAACAAGCACCCAAAGGTATATAAAGATTCATGGCAAAGCCCTTGTATCTTATCTTGTGGTTTGGCTTTAGCTAAAGCATTTCTCCGGTTGTGCTGCTTTGCTCACCTCAGTTCTGCTCGGAGTACAGACCTGCAGCAGCCAGCATCCTTTCCCACCGTTTGTGCTAGACATCCCGTCCAACTTAAACACAGAACTCCTCTCTCGTTTATTATTCTGCGTGTTTGTTTTCTGTGATGGGGGAAGGAAGGGAGATACGAATGCACGTTATTTTTCACAGTAAAGAGAGTTTCCAGCCTCGTGATTGTTGAGCAACGGAAAGCCTTGCCAGGTTGATGGCACCAGAATGTCTAAAACATTCAAAACAATCATGTAATTTGATTCCTCAACTTTCCACTTTTTCACAAAGCACTACTGCATTAAAAACAGACCTTATGATATAAAGAATACTAGGCTATATAATAAAGTTTAATAAATTCCATTAGATGAAGAGGTTAGCTAACTGGCTTGTCTGTTTTATAAAAAGTACGGGTTAAAAACGCACATTAAAACATTAAGCGGTTCACCCAAAAATGAAAATTCTGTCAATTACTCACCCTTATGTCATTCCAAACCCGTAAGACTTCCGTTCATCTTCGGAACACAAATGAAGTTCTTTTTGACTGAATCTGAGAGCTTTCTGCCCCAACATAACTGTCACACTGACAGATGCTTCAAAAAAATCATAAAGAGATGTAAAACTGAATCTTTTATTCACATTTAAACATTGATCAGCGAACATAAAAAGAAGCTCAACCGAACCTTCTTGATGCGGAAAACAAACCTCAAACATGCTGCATAACACGACAATGAACCTTGGTTCTTGCTGAAGTTCAAACCTGCAGCATAACATGAGACTCTTTGGTTCTCGCACGTCAAGCTAACACGCTTGAGCTTCCTTTAACCACAACTTATTTGTGAGATGATGAATGTTTAAGTCAATAAAAGCCTAAATTCAATATGCTCATCATATGAAGTCTCATCAGAAAATCTGCACTAAAGCGCTACATTCATATGGATTAGTTTTGCTATCTCTTTATGAACTTTTTGAAGTGTCAAAAAAACACCTTTTTGTCAGTTGTATTGCTGTCTATGGAGGGACAGGAAGCTCTCAGATTTAATCTAAAAGATCTTAATTTTTGTTCTGAGATGAACGAAAGTCTTACGGGTTTGGAACGACATGAGGGTGAGTAATTCATTCAAAGAATTTTCATTTTTGGGTGAACTATCTCTTTAAGAAAAGTAGCCTACATTATGTGCTTTACGTTTGGTTTTGGGAAAAAGCGCGCGCAGACGTGAAGGATTCTTACGAACCAGTTCTTTCGAGTCCGTGAAAAACATTTACTAAACAACCCATTTACTAAACATTAATTTGAAAATAATAATTTATGTCCACATTTTCTCTTAATCATAAGCCGACTATCTGCGTTAATGTTTCTTGTCTCGTCACATTCAATTATGAATTAGCCTACCTACATGAACCACTTAGGCCTATTTTCAATTAGAAACGGTTAAATTTGACAAAGGAGGTCGAGCAGTTTCCATCACTCGATATTACTGTCAGATATTAGGCTACATATCGTAATGCATTTCTAAAATATGAAATGTTTAGCTACTTACATTACTATAAATGTTCACTGTTCACAACTTCTAGTGTAGTTCAGCACGCTCCTATTCAGTTTTGACTTCAGGCCACGCCTTCTTTGATTTGATTGGCCAATCATATTTACAAGCTCTGTTAAACATCTGAAGCAGACCATCCTAAAAGGATCTTTTAAAACTTTTTGTCACCATGTAGGCTTAATTAAATATACATATTCACAACAGAGTTTTGTATAAATTAATAATGATATTGTGAGAAAAAAAAATTAACAACAACAATATAACCAGTTACTTTAAGATCCATAACATATGAGGCCCACTGTAAGACAATTGACTGTAAGGGAAACTTTGTTTGGGTGACATGTTGTAACTATAATTAACACAACATTGTATTTTATTTCTTTTTTTACCTCTTAACTCATTTGGCTCCTAAATGTTTCATGCATTAGGCCTATGTTACAGTAAATGAGTGTCCTGAAAAAATGATGACACAAGTGCAACAGCAGGCTCAGGCTGCCTGGTTTGGACTATGAGAATAAGTGTCTTGCTAAATGATACAAAATAGCACAATGAAAACAGAAAGCCTGTGATTCTGGTATTCCCCCACATTCTTGGATAACCCCTACCGCAGATCAAACCTGCAACCTTTGTGTTTTCAGCCCAGCCTGAACCGTTCCTCCAACCGACTGCACATGAGCTTTCAAAGCTTGAGAGAAAACACTTTCAACGGAACAAATACAGATCTGCTGGCACAGAAGCTGAGTGAGCAGTGAACGAAAACATCTTTTCAAACTATTTATTATTCTTTATTTTACCAGGTAATTTGATTGATTGCTTGGTCTTCTGGAGCAGTGACCTGGCCGTGGGCTCTGTGTGTACAGACGTATGGTAAAGTCTTTCCCCTGAGGTGGAGCCCTGTGTTTTGACACACTCTTCAAAACAAAAAGAGTTTTTCTCTGGGTTTGGAGAAATATTTTGGTATGTAGCAGGATAAGGAAAACATTTCAGCATTATTCGGTCACATTATTCACACATGGAAATGATTCCTGAGGTGTAAATCTTTTCATGGGAAATGTGTAGATTTCCTGAAGCCAAACTTAAACTGATAACTCAAGACATTTCGCAGATTGTACTAGCAGTGCATTTTGGATGATTTCCTGGGGCCTGAGTGTGGATTTATATGCTGACCAGACTGGTAAATCCAAAGATTCTTGACTAAAAGAACAATGTAACATTCAAAAGCTCCCTTAGGGAGGGGGAGAGGGAGAGGGAGGGAGAGGGAGAGGGAGGGGGAGGGGGAGGGAGGGGGAGGGGGAGGGAGGGGGAGGGGGAGGGGGGGGGGCAGCTGAAATTAAACAACATTATTTAAAATGCAGCTCCTGAATAATGTCATCCATTTGACTTTAGCATGATATATTGAGATGTCATTCACTATATAAAAGGCATATTTGTTGTCTTAACAGGTCACAGTGAAAATCAGGAGCGAAATATGCTTTTTCATGCATATGATAAAACCTGACTTTAGAATTACATCAGATTAAATAAAATATAAATCACCACTGATGGTGTGACGTGAGTCTATAATGTCTGGACTCAAAGCAGAAAATAATAAAAAATGTAGCAAATCATGAATAATCATATATTATATATGACCTCTGAGAGACCTGTCATCTTTCTTACTTTCTAATGCTTGTCATCATCCAAAACTCTCATCAGAACAGATGGGAGATCATTATAATCCAGCACGGTAGATGAAATGTCATAGAAGCAGATCTCTGAGCTGAGAGCGTGTGGGAAAAAAACAGTCAAGGATCCAAACATCATTTTACAGGAAACTCTTAATATCGCTCGATCAAGTGCTCTAAAGTGAGACCCTAGCCATTAATGTGAACTCTGGGGCTCCATTTTGTCATGATTTACAAATTCTGAATATTGCCGCAGATAGAAATGTGGAAGGCAGGAGGGGTGTTTTCTGTCCAAGTGCTTGTGAAAGTAAAAACATACGAAGCTTCCAAAACAAGCACAACTTAAGTTTTAAATCTCAGTCTGAGAATGGCTCAAGCAGTCCATGCGAATGAATTTCGGATTCTCTGTGTGGTTTTGGTTGATTGCATGACCAGGATGATGATAGTACAGATAAGAGAAGAGTCATATTTTAGGGAGCCCCAGGACTTTTCAGGGTGGCCCGGTCAACATATTGGCAGGCTGCCGAAACCAAATTTATGTAATGCAAATACACAAAAAGAATTCAAGGGAGAAAAGGGTTGTACAGTGCCGAGTCTTGGGAGAGTCAAGAAACATAGGGAACATTCACTATAGAGTTGCCCATACAGGATTCATAAAGGTCAAGTTAATCAAGTCAGTCAAATTATAAAATAAATGCAATTAAAGGAACCTTACAATTTAGTTTAATGGAAATTATAAGCTACTAAAGCTTTTTATTGCATGTTTATTGTAAAATAGTTTCAGTCCCCAAATCTGTATAAGCGGTGGTGGGTATTTTTCAATGACTCTATGTGCAGGGTATCGTTACGCCAGTAGGTAGTGAAATTGAATTTAAGAGTGAGTTTCCATTACCCTTCAAATAACGCAAGTTGAAATTGCGAATTGAAAATACTGCCAATGGAAACACGTAAATTTCGCAAAAACTCCCATAAATTGCAAAAACTTTTTTACGCTCGCATGAGGTGGTTTTTCAGACAATTCCAAAAAGGAATATTTCGCAAAACGGCAATGGAAATTTTTCGCATTTTCAGGTCACATGGCGTACGTAGAAGTTGATCATTCTTTAAAGATGAAGCACTATGTTTGGACAGAAGACTCATAAAAGACAAAATTACTATGGGAAAACTGGATTCTTCTCGATTCATTCATTCAACCGATTTGTTCAAAAAGCTCTGATTCATTCAGAAACTAAATGAGTGCAGTTTAATCGTTCATTTAATTGATTAATTAACAGAGATGGACACGCACAAGCGGCAGCTATTGTATAAGTCCACAAGATGGAAAAGTGCATATGAAGTGTGCCATTTGGGACAGAGCCTGTGTGTTGCTTAGAGAATTATCTCATAAATGCAATATCACTCTCACAAGTGTGCTGTTTTTCCAAATACCACAGAAGTGATTGCCTGCAGTTCTCCCATCATCCCTTTAGGGTACAGAAACCAAACAAGGCCCATACCTCATCACTTTCCTACATCACTGTTAGTGGCTGCGACATCTTGGGTCAAAGTGGCAGATGACATCAGGCATGAGCGTCTTCGGGCATGTGGTCTGACTGCAGCGAACTTTACTCATCCTGAGAATGCCGATGCAAACTGTCTCTCAATAGGACACAAAACAGAGACACTTCAAACCCAAGCGGGTTCCTGGGCTTAGCCGCAGCTGCTGTGGGAATGAGGTCTGACATGGGATAATTACAGAATGGTGATGAAAAGAATGCTGCTTATTGCACGATTTGAAGCACACCATATGAAAGTAGGCCTGAGAGTCCCACGTACCCTACACAGAAAAAAACTGTCTGCACTTTTTATGTCATGTCAAGATTTTAATTAAAATTAATAGATTTATTTTATATATACAGTATATAATGAAATTATTTGAAACATATGCCTTCTTCTTTTATTTTATTTCCTCGTGACTTTTATTAATAGATTTTTTTTACCCTTGCCCTCTTGCCCAGACTACATCTTATACACTATGAATATTACATTTCAAAACTGATAATCTAAACTAAGCAAAATCTAACCATAATTATAGAAGTCATTTTCACGTTGTACAAAAAAGTGAAAATATTATGTCTATAAAATTAGCCCTACCAAGACAAAAGAGGGTTTTAAGATTTTTATTACAAAATTGTTACAAATTTAATTTCTACCAAAACATATACTTCATTTCCGATGTGGTGGAGGTACATATTAGTATTTTACTTCTAAATTGCATCAACACAGTGCAGAAGGTGCAGCCAAGCCAGCAATTGATTCATGAATTATTTCTTATTTTCCAAGATTTGTGGATTCACAGTCATCGCTGTGGCCAGGATTCCCCCTTTTGCGGAACAAGAGGTTAGGACCATAATATAGCAGTTCAGTATCTCAAAATAACTCCATGGACTCATAGACCAACAGGCTCCTATGAAAACCACAAATAGTCTTTAAAAAGAAGCAATATCTGAAAGCAGCCCAATGCGTGTGGCTTATCACACTGTGAGCTGCTGCGTTCTGCCAGACAGAATCCACGTTCCACTGAAATCATGAATTACACCAGCAGAAAAGCCAGAGGTGGTCAGGGCTGAAGATTAGGAGCAAAATTGGTAGCAGGTTTAAGGAAACGCTCCCAAACACCAGCTGTGGGTGGTCTTGTGTTTCTCTGTTGAGTTTCACTGCACTACCTCAAATTCCTTGCATTGCATTGTGAACTGTTTAGTGTTCAAAACTGTCAGATATTGCCTTAAAAAGAACTCGTTTGTTGTTGTTTCCGGCTTCTGTTGTCTTGGTTGGAGCAGATCTCCATTATTCTGTATAGAAGAATCTGTCATCTGCCTCATTCGTGCCTTTTCTTACTTTCATTTCTCTACTGACTTGTTTGGCCTCTCTCTCTTTCTATGATTAATGTTCTGGTTATTTATCTCTGTCTGTCATCATCTCTCTTAATGTGTCCTGGCATTAAGCCAGATCCACCTCGAGAAGCGCTATAGAGAGACAGGCGAGCATGTTTAGTTTGGCCCCTTGTCGTCCTCTCATCCACCATCTCTCTCCGGAACGCCCAGAAGATTCTCCCGTCTGAACCCCTCGACCTTTGGCCGTGTTCACGACAAATTACCCCTCTCTGCCGTTTCTCATGTCCTTATTGCAGCTCGGTGTTGGGTGGCCATTAATAAAAGAGAGGGTTAAAGTGGACCCCTCGTTGAGTGATAGGAGCGCTAAAGCTCAGATCAGCTCGGAGAGGAGTACTCCACATCCTACAGATGAACGCAGACACAAGCATACACACACACAAACTCCCCATTCACACAGATGAGATGCACACAACCACAACCATCCCAGAGAAATCAAAGGTGTGCCACAGGAAAGTGAAAAAGTGCTTTCAAAAACGTTCACACACTTGATTGAACCGAAAGTTGCGAATGTGAAAGTCTTACAGAGTACAGAGTTGTTTTTGTTTTTCACTTTTTGCTCATTTATTTTTGCACGTTTTTATTCAATTTATGAAGGTGCTGAATTGTTATATGTTCTAGCGTAATTGTACAATAAAATCCTATTTCGTACAAATTTGAAAAAGAAAAGGTAGCTAATTTTATACATTTCAACAAAATGTACAGATAACTACAGATTTTGCATTGATTATGCCTGACTTGTTTTCTTATTGACATGCTCCCAACACAAAAAAAAAAAAAAATCCATTATTTCACAACCTGCAAATATGATCTTTCTGACATGATTAAAATACACAATTTTTACTGCATTTGGAAACAAAAACAAGCTGTGATTGATCACTTTACATGTCAGTCAAGCAGTCGTTTCCTGTGGCCGATTATTGACAAATGTGGGTTTCAAGGTCTAGCCGACTGGTATGTTCTTTAGGCCCTGTCCCAAACGGCACATGTGCACTTGTGGGCTGCGTCACAAATCGCATACTCTCTTGAGTAGGTGCTTATTTTGAATAAGGGTGTATTCACACCAGGAAAGTCCGCTAGTTCACTTGCTTTAGTCCCGGACCAAATACAATGATTTTTTTTGTTTGGTGTGGTTCGCTTTCACACTGCCCTTTTTGCAAGTGAACCAAAAATTTTGAACAAAACCACACGTGTGCTAAGGTCATCCATTCATTGGACATAAATTCTCAAGCAGGAAGAAAAAACAGGAAATTTATGGAGATCTTTCATAGTGCAATCTTTTACTGATTTGGTGTTATCAGCTACTAACGCAATATGAAAAAACTTATGAGCAATGTCATCTATACAATGTTGTAATTGGGATTTTGTGAAGATGAAGATGTGCTGCAAGACGGTTGCGGCGGAGAGAGCATGCTCTTAACTGATACAGTTCAAACATTATTAAAAACAAGTGAACAGTCTAATAAAATAAGAATAAATACACAAATTACAAGCAGAGATGAATAGCCTACTAAATAACAAAGTTATAAACTCTAACTATTATTCGGGTAGGCCTACAGAAATGAATAATTAAGCCTAAATGTAAAATAACACTATTTGTTCACTGTAGAAATTAAATATAGTTTCATCTTTGTTAAAGCTGTATTTTGTTGTTTTCTTAACATTAATGAAACAGACAACAGTAGGAATATTGGGTGTCTACTGTCACTTTAAGACCGAATGCACGGACCGGAAAAAATGACAAACATCTGGTTTCTTTCTAAAATATGACATAGCCGAGAGAATACTTACAGGTATTTAGACGTTAGTATTATTCAAGCGCTATCTGAAACGCTATCTGAAACACAAATAGCCTATTTTTGATTAAATCTGAGAGCTGGCTCACTCCTTCATAGGCTGCTAGGTAATCGTTAAAATAGTCCAAGTGAGTTCAGCGCTTCTGGGTTGTACGTCAGAACGTAGGCTCACTATTGGCAGACGCTGGTCATGTGTGTGATGCTGGCCAATAGTGAGCCTACGTTCTGACGTACAACCCTGAAGTGCTGCGCTGTTACACTACGTGAACTCACTCAGAGGCCTGTTAGTTTTTCTGTGTGAATTACTGACAGAATTTAAATTTTTGGGTGAACTAACCCTTTAAACAAACCGTACCAGAGTTCGTTTGGAACCGGAGCGTGACCACCTCTTCAGGACCACCTGTTTGGTCCGCACCCGAGTGTGATTGCTGTATTCACACCTGCCCAAAAGATCCGCACCAAGGGGGGAAACGAACGTGAGTTCGATTCAATCGAACCAAACAAGACAGGTGTGAATACAGACACTCTAAGTAACTACTTCACAACCACTAAAAAAGTACGCTATATGAATGTGTGGAGTATGAATGTAATCTGGACATAGGCTACATTCACCATGCTGTCATTATCATGCTCATATCATGTGATTTAAAAAAAAAGCCTCGCTTCACCGCCATTCACAAATCCTCTCCTGTGGACTCACGGAATAGTAAAGTGTCCATCTTATGCACACTTCAGAATCTTGCTAAAATACTCTGTCATCCGGGTACTTTTTGCCTACATTTTATGAGTACTGTGAATTCGGACATACTTCTTTTGTCACTAGCTACTGTTTTTCACCTACTCTAGGGAAGTTTGTTATTTCGGATGCAGCCTCTGTCTTGTGGACTTACAATGGTCGCAGCAGGGCATGTCTATTAAAAACAGTAGGGTAACCATTTGTCATTTTAGGTTTTAGAAGGGTGCTCAGAAGCGCCACCTTTGCGGTCGATATGCACCCTCGATGCACTCTTTTACAGAGCCCACAAGCCCATTGCTGACTTCTGTCCTGACAAAGCCGCATTACATCTACGAAGATGTGGACTCGGCAGAAGATCGTGAGGGCTTAGGGTTCCATTTGGGACAGGTCATTAAACGATGCAAAACAATCACATATTAAAATGAGCAATGCAGAACATATCAACATTATATATCGATTATTGGCAAACATATATAAATTCTTTAATTGTTCATGCTCATTTTCTCTATTTCTACATTTAGACAACCTTTTCTGTCATCCCAGCTCTGTTAAAGTTAATCTTTAAAAACGTTGTGAATGTGATACCTAAAATCACTTAAAATTGTTTTATTTTTCTAATTTAAAAAAATTAATACAGAATTTGAATATCAGTTTTCCTTATCATCCACATTTTCTATTCTATCCTCTCCTGTTTTTTTTAAAGGGTATATCATGCATGCATTTATCCTGAAACACACACTTACACATTTATTATACTGCTGTCTTTTGCACTCTCCAGAAACACATACACACATTAATCTTCGTCTGCCTGCTGAAAGGTCTCCTCACCATCCTGATGAACCGAAGCAGGGATAATGTTTAAAAGAAGAACAGAGGAAAGACCAAGTCTCATTCGCAGATCACTGGAATTAATCAGCATGAGGAAACAGAAAGCAGAAAACACAGAGAGCCTCTGGGAACAGAACAACAGACCAGATGTCATCAGAGTCACTTATGATGGGACTCAGAGGATCTGAGAACAGCAGTACGGGAGAATGTGTTTTTGTGTGTGTGTGTGTGTGTGTGTGTGTGCGTGCGTGCGTGCGTGTGTGTGTGTTTGAAGAAGGATGAGGGAGTCTTTGATCCCTGACATCAACAGCTTCAAGCACTGGAACACTGCAGTATCAGTCTGTCAGTGTCTTTGTACACTAAATCCACAGGATAAACTGGTTGTTTTGCCCCTTAGGGAGCAGGACACAGCTGTTAGCTGCATGTATCACTGTATCAAACTGAGCCGCACTCACTGCTTATTTATCAATAATACTCAAACTTCATCCTCTCTGTCACACTGAGCATCACTGAACTGTATTTATTATTAGTCACAGTTAGATTCGGTCTGTCAGGGGGCCTGACTTCACTAAACCACAGCAGCCTGTTTAGTGTCTCTGTCCCCAGAACATTGCACAGAAGAGCCAGAGCTCCATACATCACAGAAGACAGATGAGCGAGGAGGGATGAGTGCTCTCTTTAAATGTTTAACCAACAGTAAATGTGCATCTGTTTGGTGCTTTCTTTGTACTTTTGGTTTACGTTTCTGAATACACAGCATTGTAGACCCAAATGTATTTGGACACTTAAATCACACTTAAAAGGATAGTTCATCCAAAAATTCATCCAAAAATTCTGTCATTATCTACCCATCTCATTGTAACGGTCACCAGCTGGAGTGCCCTTGAGAGCCACCAGAGGGCACTCCACATCAGACACTCACGTTCACTCTCAGACTACAATTCCCATACTCACTGCCCGGACTCATCATCTCTGATCACTCATCACATTCACCTGTACCTCATTATCACTGATTGCATTCACCTGTGTCCCATCATCCTGTTAGTCTCAGTCTATTTATACCATGTTCATTCATTCACTCACCGCGAAGTCTTGTTAAGTGTTACACTGCATTTCTGAGCGTTTCCCTGGTTTTCTTGTTTCTTGGTTTTTGATATCTTGCCCTGTTCCCTGGATTACTCTCTTGCCTCTGGTCCCTGGATTACTCTCTTGCCTCTGGTCCCTGCTTGTTTTGTTTGTTTTGTTTGTTTCTTTGTTTTGACTACCTGCCTGTGTATGACCCTAGCCTGTTCTTTGGATTACTCTGTTTATTAAAAGCTGCATTTGGATCCCAACCTTCAAGTCTCGGAGCAGTCCGTAACAGAAGACTTCGCCACATCAAGATCCAGCAGCGATGCAAACCATGGACCCAGTAATCCGTCTCTTCCGTCTCAGCCAAGGTGACCGCCCGATTGAGAACTATGTGGAGGAGTTTTGTGAGCTCTGCCATGGGGTGGACCTCAACGATGCGGTCTTAAAGGACATGTTCCGCTATGGGCTTGAGGACATGTTAGAGTACCTCATGCCTGACAACACCCCTCAATGGACTTTCATACAATATGTCGACCTCGCTCTTCGGATAAGCGGCTCGTCGTTTACTGTGGGCTTTGTGGATGAGGGGTCCCACAATCTCACAGCATCCCCTGAGCCTGCACTTCACGTCAGTCCAGCCGAGCCCGCACTTCACGCCAGATCTGCCGAAGCCAAGGCAGTATGCGTCATGCCCGCCGCCCCTGAGACTGAGAGCGTCATGCCGCGCCAAGCTAGAGCCTTCACCGCTGGTCCCGTCCAGCATAGAGCCCTCTTCACCGCTGGTCCCATCCAGTACAGAGCCCTCTTCACCGCTGGTCCCGTCCAGCACAGAGCCTTCTTCACCGCTGGTCTCGTCCAACACAGAGCCTTCTTCACCGCTGGTCTCGTCCAACACAGAGCCCTCTTCGCCGCTGGTCCTGTCCAGCCCAGAGCCCTCTTCGCCGCTGGTCCTGTCCAGCTCAGAGCCCTCTTCATCGCTGGTCCTGCCCAGCTCAGAGTCCTCTTCGCCGCTGGTCCTACCCAGCTCAAAGCCCTCGCCGCCGCTGGTCCCATCAAGCTCAGAGCACGCTGATCCTGATCCAGAGACTGTTCACGTCACTTCTGCCGATCCAGAGACTGTTCACGTCACTTCTGCCGATCCAGAGACTGTTCACGTCACGTCTGCCGACCCAGAGACTGAGCTTCACGTCACTTCTGCCGACCCAGAGACTGAGCTTCACGTCACTTCTGCCGACCCAGAGACTGTTCACGTCACTTCTGCCGACCCAGAGACTGTTCACGTCACTTCTGCCGACCCAGAGACTGTTCACGTCACTTCTGCCGACCCAGAGACTGAGCTTCACGTCACTTCTGCCGACCCAGAGACTGAGCTTCACGTCACGTCAGCCGATCCAGAGCCAGAGCTTCACGTCAGTCCTGCCGAGCCAGAGCCAGAGCTTCACGTCAGTCCTGCCGAGCCAGAGCCAGAGCCAGAGCTTCAGGTCACGTCTGCCCGTCCAGAGTCTCGTCCCGCCGAGACTGAAATTGTTCCTGAGCCTGAATCTGATCCTGATACAGATCCTGAGCCTGAATCTGTTCCTCTTCCTCTTTCCACGCCTGTGTCTTCGGACAAGATGGCCGACTCCACGCCTGTGTCTTCGGACAAGATGGCCGACTCCACGCCTGTGTCTTCGGACAAGATGGCCGACTCCACGCCTGTGTCTTCGGATAAGATGGCCGACTCCACGCCTGTGTCTTCGGACAAGATGGCCGACTCCACGCCTGTGTCTTCGGACAAGATGGCCGACTCCACGCCTGTGTCTTCGGACAAGATGGCCGACTCCACGCCTGTGTCTTCGGACAAGATGGCCGACTCCACGCCTGTGTCTTCGGACAAGATGGCCGACTCCACGCCTGTGTCTTCGGACAAGATGGCCGACTCCACGCCTGTGTCTTCGGACAAGATGGCCGACTCCACGCCTGTGTCTTCGGACAAGATGGCCGACTCCACGCCTCTGTCTTCGGACAAGATGGCCACCGCATCCCCTGAGCCCGTTCCTGTTCTTGAGCCCGTTCATGTTCCTGAACCGTTGGATCCGCCAGAAGGGTCGTCTCCGCCCCGGCCACCTGAAGGGTCGTCTCCGCCCCGGCCGCCTGCTCAGCCTTCTCCACCCCGGCCGCCTGCACTGCCTGCTCCGCCACGGCCGCCTGCACTGCCTGCTCCGCCCTGGCCGCCTGCACTGCCTGCTCCGCCCTGGCCGCCTGCACAGCCTGATCCGCCCTGGTCGCCTGCACAGCCTGATCCGCCCTGGTCGCCTGCACAGCCTGCTCCGCCCTGGCCTTCCGCCCTGCCGGAGTCTTCAGGTCCTCTTCCGCTGCACGGGCCTGGCCCTCCATCCCGCCCCCGGGTCCGCCTCCGCTCCACCACCCTCCTGGACAATTTAGGAGCGTCTGGAATCCGCTCCTTAAAGGGGGGGCTATGTAACGGTCACCAGCTGGAGTGCCCTTGAGAGCCACCAGAGGGCACTCCACATCAGACACTCACGTTCACTCTCAGACTACAATTCCCATACTCACTGCCCGGACTCATCATCTCTGATCACTCATCACATTCACCTGTACCTCATTATCACTGATTGCATTCACCTGTGTCCCATCATCCTGTTAGTCTCAGTCTATTTATACCATGTTCATTCATTCACTCACCGCGAAGTCTTGTTAAGTGTTACACTGCATTTCTGAGCGTTTCCCTGGTTTTCTTGTTTCTTGGTTTTTGATATCTTGCCCTGTTCCCTGGATTACTCTCTTGCCTCTGGTCCCTGGATTACTCTCTTGCCTCTGGTCCCTGCTTGTTTTGTTTGTTTTGTTTGTTTCTTTGTTTTGACTACCTGCCTGTGTATGACCCTAGCCTGTTCTTTGGATTACTCTGTTTATTAAAAGCTGCATTTGGATCCCAACCTTCAAGTCTCGGAGCAGTCCGTAACACTCATCATATAATCATTCCATCCAAAACTGTATGAATTTATTTCTTCTGTGGAGCATTTCTTTCTTCTCAAAAAGCGTGACCACTTTTTGGTTACCAACAATCTTCAGAATAGCTATCTTCTTGTGTTTTGCAGAACGACGAAGCCATGCAGTTTTGTATCAAAATGAAAGTGAGTTAAATCCTTTTTGGGTGCACAATGCCTTTAAAATGTCTGAATGTCACTGCATTAGATTAGACCACCTGTTGAAGCCCTTACACTATTAAAAAGCTCAAAGTTTTGACTGAGGTCGGCACCAATAGCCTCGTGGGAGGGTGCGCCGATATGTAGCGCAGTTGTGCTTCGGGCGACCCGAGTTTGAGTCCCGGCTCGTGGACCTTTCCTGACCCCGTCCCCCTCTCTCTCTCTCTCTCTCTCTCTCCCACCTTGCTTCCTGTCTAGTTACTGTCCTGTCCAATAAATGGCAAAAACGCCAAAAATAAATCTTTAAAAAAAAAAGGTTTGACTGACAGCGTCAAACAGTGTCTACACCAGACGCAAATGCCGCAGCGCGACAAAATCAAATAGAAGCTATAATCAGTGATAATGTCTACACTGGACGTGGCGCACTATGAGACCGACAGTAAACTAATTTCTGTTTCTGACGTACTCCACATGTGCATTCAGAACTTTCACTGTTCAGTGTTGACAGCTTTAAACTTACAGCAGATGACTAAATGTTCAAAGAATGTATTGCTAACATTTCCATTAAGTTAAATACTCAAAACACCAGTTTAAATGTTTTCAGAATGTTCCGTCTTGGTTAAAGGCACACTATGTAATTTTTCACCACTAGAGGTAGCTTAGCTTCAAAACAAAGGCAGAGCTTGATGACGCCCATTTTTCTCAGAATCATGGGAGTTGTTGTCTTCACCTCTACAGCCGGTGGAGAATAAGACGGGACTCGGGCAAAAATCATATTCATGGATGACTGGTAATGTATTAAAGATTTATTAACGTTACGAAAGCCATTGGAGCGGAACAAGGCCGCTTGAGCGATTGCTTATGAGAGACAAGCACGACACACAGCTCGAGAGCAATTGGAGCATTTATTATGTCACATAAGCTTCCGCTTCTTCAGGTCATGCGTATGTGGGGTAACGCAGCGCTGTTTTATCATAATTGGATACATTTGAGTGTGTTGAAAGTTGTTATAATGCTACTCTGTGCGTTTGCTCGGTGGCTACTATATGAGACACTTGTTGCACACTGCAGTGAACTATCGATATTAGGCATGGTAAAACATGGTACTCACAGTAAATCAAGAAAACGAGATTTAAACAAAAGACTAACTGTGTTGAGCTGTATAACAATGATTCGTTTTCTGTCGATTTTGTTTTCTGTTTTCTGCCAAAAAATGGCTCACCTGTCGAATAAAACACATAATATAATCGAAATCGAGGTTAACACGGCTATGTCATTGACGCATGGACACGGTCCGTGTCCTGGTTAAAACTGCTTATTTCTCTGTATTTAAACCTTAAATACAGGTATCTTAGAAACATTTGGGATAATGTAAGTACACAAATCAACATTGTTCTAGTGGTTTTTGGATATTTTAATCCAAAAATCTTACATAGTGTGCCTATAAGCAAATGTTAGAGAAGGAGCGTTCCAGTTAGTAACTAAAACATTTCAGAAAAATTTATAAATATAGTTTTGTGAATGATATTAAAGACCAGATATCAATTTTACTGGAAGACCGTTTGTTCAAGAAAACCTTGTAAGAAAGTGCTGAGAATGTCTGTGGCATTATTAAATATAAATTATAGATAATTTAATAAACAATCAATGGCTGATCTCTTTGAAATGACAGATTGTGCTTGCTGGAGTGTTGCTTTCTCTACCGGTGGGGTTTGAAAAAGGTTAAAAAGGTTTACGCAGAGCTTTTCAGGAGACCTTCAAACATTTAACGATTTCAGTCTCGCCAAACTGAGCTGAAATGTGTTTGTTACTCACGGTCCATATACAACGATATATGGCTAAGTCTGAGAGTCTGAGAGTCGTGGTTTCGCTGTGGAAACATAAACAAATGGCTAATAAACCCTCAGCTACAGGGTGTAAAAGGCTAACTTTTCTCTTAAACACTCCTAGCTTGCAAAATCCTTGATGCAATGAATTAAAAAAAAATCCAAATAAATCAAAGGCTTGACTAAAATCTCAACTGCATCGAACCTTGATTATCTTGAGAATGTGATTAATGTTTCAGTGGAGAATTTACCTACAGACCAAGCTTAATTTATTGCCATAGTTTATCAAGATCTGAATGGATAAATTGCTGGTAATCAAAATCTACAGTAATTTTTAACCCGCAATCACCACATTTAATCCTCCAAATCACTCTTATTGACAGCTGTGTATCCTAAATCACAGATACCTCAGTTCAAGGTAAGCACCTTTCCTCTACAAACACATTGGATCAAGTTACAGCCAAAGTAAATGAGGTCTAACCACTTACAAAACGAGTAGCGAGGCATGGCAGTGAGAGGAACCTCTCTTCTCATTTTGCTTATCTTAAAAGATTGATATAGTCCCCCCCCCCCTGTAACGCTTCTCTGTTGACTCCTGCAGATGTTTTCAGTTTACGGAGCAGAGGGTGGGCACAGTGTCGGGCAGCAGGCTGACCTCCCACCTGCAGCTCTGACCTTTGCCCTCCACGAACCGGAACACCTGATGACCCGACCTCTTTGCGAGCAGCGTGACGTCATGATTGCGGTAGAAGCTGGAGGGAGCAGCTAAAGTCAATTTGATGTCTGAGAAAATTTACTGTACGTACACACACACACACACACACACACACTGCTTTTCTGCACAAAGATAGGCATGTGGCTCCCCCTGCAGGTAAAAGAAATAAGCAGAATGAATCTAAAATGCAAACAGTGTTATAACAGTATTTCAATCAATTTTAATAAATATATTGGGGATGGAGAGAACAAATGCATTCAGTTCAATTCATTTTTTTAAAGGTGACAAAAAAGACAAAGAGAAACAAGGACAATGTTATAATGGTAAAAAGTAAAGTAAAAAGAGTGAGTGACAAAAAAACGAGAAGTCAAAATAAAGAATAATGATTCAGCATGAGTGAAATTGAATTATGTTTACTACATATTGATCCATTCATTTATATGAGTAATATGAGAGACAAGAAATATTTCATAAGAAATATACTTTAGATTTATATTATATTTGGATAGAAAAACAATTATAAAATGTATTTTATAATACATTTAAATGAAGTTAAACCATTTTTAGAAAATCCAGACCTTTTTCTTTCATCAAAAGAAAAATATAAAAGGCTAAAAGCAATTAAACAACAATTAAGATAAGGGATGTGTAGAATCCCACATTTAAACATAAATTTAAAAGTAAAAAAAAAAAACTAATCACAAGCATTTATACTAGGCCCATTTAACGTAATTTATTATGTTGAATTTATTACACGGAATTTCCCTACAAAATCAGCACAGAAAAAAAAACAAAAAAAAAACTATTCCATCTGGGTCTGTTTATGTTTAAAACCAAAGACTGAGAATGTCTGTATTAATACAGATAATCCTGTTCACACACACAACTGGCAATAAAAACAGAGCACATCTTACCTTTTATCCAGACCTTGAGGGATTATAAGAACAACCTCTGTTCTGCCTAAGGAATGAAAATCAGATCGTGCAGATGGAAAGAAACACCTCATTTTTTCCATGAAATCATCACTCACGGACGTGCCAGAGAATTTTGATTATTTGTTTATGACATGAACAAGTAAAAGACCCCAAAAAAGGTTTTTTGGCATGTTGTTGAGTAAATATGTGGTCTAATAAAGAACAGAATGACTCTTGAATGTGAGTTGAGCTGCAGTGGCATGTCTGCTGGTCTGACAACAGTTTAACTGTGTGATGTCATGGTAAATATTCAGATTTCAGCAGGAGGAACTGGTCCTAGAGCAGTGTAAACATGGTTTCTGTCTCTCCTAACAGGTTGGGATGGGCTCCAGGCCAATAGTATTAGCATTAAAGTGGCTGTAAAAGAACATGCTAGTCTAATGACCTGGATTTGGACCAGTGCACCTGCAAAACAGCATAAAATACAGACAAACACACTTACATATAATTAAACTCACTAAACCTGCAAACACCCTTTGAGACGTGTTCTATTAGGCTGAGGTATGTACTAGCGTAACATGTGTGTTTTTCTTCTTGCAGTGTTGCAACAGAACTACCATTCATGCCAATGTCAGTGACACATTTATTGTTTTTTGAGCAGTGTCCTGTCAGCAAAATACAGTGTGTGTTGTACAGTTTTATTGCTCCAAAAAATGGTTTCACACCACAACTGGCCGTCTATCAGTATCATTCTCTCTCCCTTTCCGTGTCTGATTTATTTTCTGTTTTCATAAGCTTAAAAACTGGACCATCAGTTGTTACACTCTTCTACTGCCAAACATTTAAACTCACAACATATGCAGCTAAATAGCTCTTCCCTTTACTGTAAATACTATGGACACAAGTACGCACACATGTGCATCCCTGCACTAACATGCAGTCTTGGACATATAAGCACTCACTCACACAAATACTCAAATATGAACATACACACACACATACTCTCTGAAAAAGCATAAATAAATAAAGATATTTCCTGCGTGTCATCAGGCAGGATATGATTTCACAATAAGCCAGTAATTATTATAATGCTGATTAATTATGATTGTTATAGATCAAAACAAATATATATATACAGTGAGGAAAATAAGTATTTGAACACCCTGCTATTTTGCAAGTTCTCCCACTTAGAAATCATGGAGGGGTCTGAAACTGTCATCATAGGTGCATGTCCACTGTGAGAGACATAATCTAAAAAAAAAAATCCAGAAATCACAATGTATTAACTATTTATTTGTATGATACAGCTGCAAATAAGTATTTGAACACCTGAGAAAATCAATGTTAATATTTGGTACAGTAGCCTTTGTTTGCAATTACAGAGGTCAAACGTTTCCTGTAGTTTTTCACCAGGTTTGCACAGACTGCAGGAGGGATTTTGGCCCACTCCTCCACACAGATCTTCTCTAGATCAGTCAGGTTTCTGGGCTGTCGCTGAGAAACACGGAGTTTGAGCTCCCTCCAAAGATTCTCTATTGGGTTTAGGTCAGGAGACTGGCTAGGCCACGCCAGAACCTTGATATGCTTCTTACAGAGCCACTCCTTGGTTATCCTGGCTGTGTGCTTCGGGTCATTGTCATGTTGGAAGACCCAGCCTCGACCCATCTTCAATGCTCTAACTGAGGGAAGGAGGTTGTTCCCCAAAATCTCGCAATACATGGCCCCGGTAATCCTCTCCTTAATACAGTGCAGTCGCCCTGTCCCATGTGCAGAAAAACACCCCCAAAGCATGATGCTACCACCCCCATGCTTCACAGTAGGGATGGTGTTCTTGGGATGGTACTCATCATTCTTCTTCCTCCAAACACGTTTAGTGGAATTATGACCAAAAAGTTCTATTTTGGTCTCATCTGGCCACATGACTTTCTCCCATGACTCCTCTGGATCATCCAAATGGTTATTGGCAAACTTAAGACGGGCCTTGACATGTGCTGGTTTAAGCAGGGGAACCTTCCGTGCCATGCATGATTTCAAACCATGACGTCTTAGTGTATTACTAACAGCAACCTTGGAAACGGTGGTCCCAGCTCTTTTCAGGTCATTGACCAGCTCCTCCCGTGTAGTTCTGGGCTGATTTCTCACCTTTCTTAGGATCATTGAGACCCCACGAGGTGAGATCTTGCATGGAGCCCCAGTCCGAGGGAGATTGACAGTCATGTTTAGCTTCTTCCATTTTCTAATGATTGCTCCAACAGTGGACCTTTTTTCACCAAGCTGCTTGGCAATTTCCCCGTAGCCCTTTCCAGCCTTGTGGAGGTGTACAATTTTGTCTCTAGTGTCTTTGGACAGCTCTTTGGTCTTGGCCATGTTAGTAGTTGGATTCTTACTGATTGTATGGGGTGGACAGGTGTCTTTATGCAGCTAACGACCTCAAACAGGTGCATCTAATTTAGGATAATAAATGGAGTGGAGGTGGACATTTTAAAGGCAGACTAACAGGTCTTTGAGGGTCAGAATTCTAGCTGATAGACAGGTGTTCAAATACTTATTTGCAGCTGTATCATACAAATAAATAGTTAAAAAATCATATATTGTGATTTCTGGATTTTTTTTTTTTTAGATTATGTCTCTCACAGTGGACATGCACCTACAATGACAATTTCAGACCCCTCCATGATTTCCAAGTGGGAGAACTTGCAAAATAGCAGGGTGTTCAAATACTTATTTTCCTCACTGTATATATATTTAGTATATAAAGCGTATCAAATATTTATGATTTATTATTAAAATATTTAATTTATTTTACCTTCGTAGTCTGCAATATTGCAAGATAGGTCAATTTATTTTTATCAAACTTATTCTTCTGGCAAATAATCATGTAGCCAGTTAAATAACTTATAACTAAATAATTTAATATCTGTAGGTTATCGTTAAAGCTCAAGCTGACTTCAGTTTGTTTTAGACCTTTAGACAATGTTATTGTGCCTTGAAAGCCTCAAATATATTGGTGGCTCTTAAAAGTCGGCACATTTACTTCCTCTCTCAATTCCAGCAGGACAGAAAAGACAAAGAGACAATTAGAGATTAAGAGTTCACAGCAGTGCATTAGTTTCTAACTGATGGAGGTCTAGAAAGCTTTTGGCGTGTCTCTGTTCTTTATCTGACCGCACTCCTGCAGTCTGTCTGTGTTTCACAGAACTATACTGTCATCTAGTGGTAGAAGCAATAGAATGGAAAACAATATTTCTATTACATTTATACAAAAATAATAAAATAAATACAGAATTGAATAGTAAGTGCTATTATATTAAATAGTATAAACTGCTAATACATAAAAAACTAGGGTCCGAGACATGCGGTCCTGAGACTGCAGCCTCCGGTATTGCAGGAATACACTCAGTCCTCCTGGACAAGAGGATGTTGTTGATGTGTTTGACTAAATATGATCTTACCTTTAGCATATTGCTCAGGTTTCATCTAGGCTGTGGCTACTTTAAAGAAGTTATAACATAAGATGTTAGATTTTGATTTGTTAAATTTTTTGCTCAGTGGATTACTCAAATGCTTCCATTTGTATCCTTTAATTATTTTGATGATCACTGTACCTCAGTATTGATTGTACCCTGTTTGGCTACTAGCAAAGTTTTTCTGCCTTTCCTAAGTAAGCACACCACTCACCACCACTTATAGGAGCAGAAGCAATGCCTATCCCTGCCATTACAAGCACTCAGCATTATTAATCTCGCTGTGGCACAGTGCCCAACCATTTTTGGTCTAGAATCAGTGATTCGTAATGCAGGATGAATGAACCTCTTTCACTTAATTCCGCATTTGGGGGCTTGAGTTCATTAGACCACTACGATTGCCACTGTGTAGGACATTGAAAGATAAAGCTTCTGTAAAGCAGTATCATTATTTAAAAAAAAAACTGGATGTGGGCCACACTGTATTGTGGTTCTTGATATAAATAGATGAATGAATGAATGAATGAATGAATCATTAGAATGAGTCACTAGACATTAATAAATGATATCAAAGTTTTTAGTTTTAAGCATGCTATGGATTTTAAAATTTTTTAATACTATGTATCATAACGTAACCTCTACAGAACAAGTCAGAAGGACAGAAGGAACACCCGCGAGATTGATGATTCAGTTAAGTTATAATAAACTATTACCAGCTGTGACATTTACTGCTTATGAGAATTCAGACCTGCAGCCACATGAGATTCAATGTTAATGAAGCAGGAAAATTAACTGATGAACAATTTTTAAGCATAAATCTGGACTCAATCGCACAACGCAGTTTTCGTCCAGAACAGAGTGTGATGTTCTCTGAATGATTTATCACACTGTCAGCAAAACCACAAAACTCAGTCCTCAGTGCACAGATTTTTATACAGCAAAATGTGGACATACCATAGATTGGTTTTAAATATAGATAGATAGATAGATAGATAGATAGATAGATAGATAGATAGATAGATAGATAGATAGATAGATAGATAGATAGATAGATAGATAGATAGATAGATAGATAGATCGATCGATCTCTGGGATTGAGTCAGTCAGTTTTCAATCTACTTTTCCTTTCTCTTTATCCCCTCTCTCCACTGCTGTAATCTTTTTTTCTGGTGGTTAGTATGTTAAACGGCTCTCTAAAGGCATCCAGAGTCAGTCACCTGCACTACAGCATGAAGTGTAGACTCAGCATGTCTAGAAAATCTCTTTTGAATGAGAACACACCACAGAGATCAACTCATCCCTTTAAAGTAGCTCCAGGGTTCATACAGCATGAATATAATAAACTCTGAGGAAAATAGGCATCTATCGAACAACAATGCTGTTTAGGATAATTAAATGCAATTTAAAGATTACATTATAGATACGCTGAGACACAGCAGCCTTTTCCAAATACAGAGTGTGTGTTCATCTTATGAGCTGCTATTTGTCTTTCAGTATAAGAGAAATTGATGGAGAACGAGAAAGATTCTACTTATTCCATCCCTTTAATCCATGATGTGCATGTGCTCTAGTCTAGGGTTGTGTTCACTCATACATCTTTATACAGTTTTACTATGCACACCTCCTTCAGCTCCTTTCCTTCCATACTTCTTTTTAGCACCCTCTTTCTCGATTACTCTCTTTTCATTCATCTCGTCATATTCCATGACTCTCTTTTAACTCTCTCAATCCATTCCCCTCTTTCACCTCTCCCTCTATTCTTCACCCTTTTTTTCCCTTCAGCTGAGATCCTGAGGGCACTGCTCTGAAAGGAAAGTGACATATAATGCAAAGCTTTCTGGTTGATGGTTCACATTCAACTAAATGAGATTTAGTAGAAGAGCCTGAAGAAGAAGACAAAAAAGAGAAAAGCAGAGGTGTTGGGTTGAACATGAATGAGGATAGAAAGAATTTATAGATTCTAGTTCCAGTTCTGATTACATTCTTTAACAGTTCCAAAAATGCAATAATAACTGGCCATTCTAAACAACAGTACTTAAAAAAAAATGAGCTAACACATTTTAATGTTTCAGTACTGTGACTGACATGACCAATAACATTTTTTTAGAATAGGATGTTTTTACATGTTTGCATGTTTTTGATACAGTGAACAGAACCGGCTCATAAAAATCTTTGGTTCAGGAATCAGACTGGTTGCACTACATGTTTTTAAATTGCTGAAAGAACCAGCTTGCACAAGTCATTTGTTCATGAATCAGACAGGAATCTGACGATTTGGTATCAGTGTTGTGCTGTCATTGAATATTGTAGGAAAATCTGAATTTTAGTATGCATCAGTGAAAAAATGCACAAGCGAGAACATTTATGGAACCAACACCATTCATTCCGGTATTTTGTTTTTAAATGGAATAAGTTCTGAATAAAGAACCATGCAGTTCGCAGTTATTAAAACCTAAGACTATACTGTGCATTGATATATCTGCACTCACACAATCCAGTCCCTATTGAAAGATATCTTCCAAGAACACTATAAAGATTATATATTATATTGGCCATGAAGGCAGTACTGTCACCCCCGAATCGATCAGTGTGAAACACTCTTACCTGACAGATGATCATAGAGTGCAGTAGAGAGCAATAGTCATCTTTAAGGTGCCATGCATTAATGTATGTCCTGCAAACACACATACCATAGTCTCTTAAGCAATTGCTCTGTGGGCTGTGAAGGTCAAGGACACTTTGATCAATCAGAGCAAAAACGCATTAAACCATCCAACACACCTTTAATATGACCATATCCTCGTTCTCTGTGTCATTGTCTAAGATGCCCTCTGGTGTAAAATTACATTTCCATCATGGCATAATCACATATACTCAGTGGAATCCTCTTTGATCTTAATTAGTAATCTATTGCCCTCGAGTAGGTGGGACATTGGACACTCATATATTCTTCAACATTAACACAGAATATGACAGTTCAGCATCACTACTATGAAGATAGTTTTTTAGAGTGATTTCATAGTCGAATTATTTAGTGACACAAAGGGTCACTGGTAGTTCACATGGCCTTTTTGCTTGTGGTTTATAAATTGTGAGATGGTGATATATATTTAACATGTTAGACAATCCAATGTCACAATAAATTCAATTGTAAGTATGAAATATCACCTACAAGTTACTTTGAGATTAGTTTCTCAGCTTTGAGGTGTGATTGGAAAAGAATGAGAGTCCTAATATTAATTAGTAATCGTCTCATAAGGTGGCAGTAATGTCTGAAATACACTTGATATAAAATAAACATATGTACTACTAGGCCTACTTGTGCTTTGAGAGAGAATGTGAGAGAGAAAAAGATATGTTGCTTACCTAGCATAGATCTAGAGAAGGCAGACCATTAGTCAGTTCTGCTGTACTGCATTTATCCTTTAACACTTCAACACACACAAGCAAACATGAAAAAAATATGACTGGGTTGCAACCGTCTTTTTAAAAAGTCAGTTGCACGAGTGAGAGGTTTGTACTGTGGGAAGAAGGTTGAGAAGTCTGGTTGAGTGATAAATCTGCTCTTTCATTTATCAGATGCTACTGTGTTGTAATTCTTCACACACACATTATACATATATAGGCTTTCAAAATGGGGATTAAAAATTAATTAACTTAAAAATTAAGTAAAAATAGAATTCAATAAATAAAATTAAATAGATAACTAAAGAACATTCTGATTTACTGATCACCTGTGATTATTTTCAAATGTTCCTATATCTAAAATAAATGGCATGTCTCAAAGTTCACTACACACTGTAGTTGAACGCTTAAGAATTGCAGTTCTCTAAAATAAACGACCTCTCTATAACTTAGCATAATAACAAGAACATTCAATTATCTTCGCATGAAACATAATTTGGATGTAAATTTGAGAGTTTTAGCATCACCTTTAACTTTCAATCCAGATCTTGATTTGATCCGAACCGCCTGCCAATGAGCAGCGCGGCATAAGCTTTTCTCGAGACATAAATAAGAGTTTATAGCGCGAGCAGGGGGAAGAGGTCCTTTATGATGAAATACGCCGCGACACTTGAGACAAACTGCATTGTAAGTGCTGTCTAAAGTGCGCTAAACGGATGCGACAAGCGGGAACGGGGAGGTCGATGGAGTCGTGACAGCGACCGTCGTTTGCTGATTGAGTTTGAGTCGGAACTAACTGCGGATATGGCGGCACACACGCTGTTATTTTCCCGCCGCATGTGTGTTGATTTACTGCGAGCTGTTGCGCGTGATCTGCGCGGGGAAATTAACAGCAGTCAATCATCTTTACATCTTCTCATATAGGGAAAGGAGAGGAGATAAGAAAGCAGGGGACCCTGACTCTTTTCTTTTATAGGAGGTAAAATCAACACAGTGCGTGCGTTTTGATGATCGTGCGGGTTTCCACATGAATAATGCACTGCCATTATTTTTAGAGATCGACCATCTCAGTGACTTTTTGCTGAGATCTGCAAGGATGTATCAACTCATCACTCTCTACACCCCCACCCCCCTCTTCTCTTCTCTTCTCATCTCTCTCTCTCTCTCTCTCTCTCTCTCTCTCTCTCTCCCTCCCTCTCCATATCTGAATATCTTACCATATCTGAAAAAATATTGTTATCATCACAAATATCTTAATGTGACATATTCAAAAAGTCAATGATGTACCCTGTACCCTCCTGCATCAAAATCAGTCTAGCTTATTTAAAAACTGCAAATATTGTTGGCTCTTGTATGATGCATTGCTCATTATGCTCCTCATTTGTAAGTCACCCAACAAGGTTCTCCTAAATGACTAAATGTAAATGTAATGCAAATCTTGCAATTGTCCACTAACCCTCTGATGAGCAATCATTAAAAGTTCAGCATCATGCATGACTCATCAGTTCTCTAACAGGAACCCGATATCGGTCAATGGTTAATTTACCAGCTTCTTGCTATACATTATTTTCAATGCTGATTGAAAAAACAAAAAAAACAAAAAAACAATTAGGCTATTCAGTATAAACATGCAGATAGTTTCCATACATTAGAGAGGAGAAATGCATTTAAAGGGCATTATAATTCTTTTGATGTCTGCTATAAAGCCAAAGTTGACTGATGTAATAGATCATGTCAGATGCAGAATTTTCTCCTTTAATGGCCAATTAATGGCATTTTGAGTGAAGACAAAGCACCGGAAAGAGAAGCAAAGATGAGACATCCCTCAAACAGAACCTACTGTTCTTTTGAGGATCCTTGAACCCTGAGGCATCAGTAAGGGCATAAGAACTCTATATAGTATGCTGATAACGGTATTTGAGGAGGGAGAGGAACCCAGCAGCTGTCTAAACCACGCTCCCTCTCCCCTAAACAACTCCTGAACATTTATTTATGAAAGAAAAAAACAAACCGTTTTAACAATGTAAGATTAGAGTGAGATCAAATCGATGTATCTTAGGCTGCATTTACACTTGGCATTAACATGCAACCTGTATCCGGATGTTGTCCACATACGCATTGAAAAGACAAGTGTAAACGCACTTCTGATCGGAATGTTATCTGATCAGTGTGTCCAGGTTCGGAGGTAGTCGAGGGATGCATTGTGATCGGATCTCAGTGTAATGTAAACGCAGTCCAGCCATCGTGTCTGCATTCACAGGTGGACGTCACACAAAACCCCGCCCACTGTCATTATTCCACCTCCTCTCTCCAGGAATTGCTGCACGTAGCTGTGTGTTTTTGCGAAATATACTGAAATGTTTGCTTTCGCACCCTAAAGTTGCAGAACCATTCATTTTCTGTAAAGAACGCACATTTTTCCCACCACAGCTGGCAACGTTCTCGGATACGTTTCTCTGTACCGTTTCCATTACGGCATCTATCCACATTATTACTTGCAGCCTCTTCATCCTTCATCCATTTTTAAAAGAAAACCCACCACTTCAGGTCGACTTTGCACCGGCGGAGCCATCCTTTTTTTTTTTTGCGGAAATGCGAGATCCGATCTGTTATCCAGATACAGAAGCCACTTGATGTGGACAAGTGTAAACGCACCGTGTCCTGACTGGCTTATGATCCGATCTGCTTGATCAGATCACGGTGATCGCATTTTAATGCCAAGTGTAAAAGCAGCCTTATATATACAAAGTTCTGTCATGAAACTCTAGATGGCACAGGTTAACTCAACCTATTTGCAATCACATCATTATCTGTAGGGCACAGGTGATTGGTTCCTGCTGAATAGCCAATGAGCTTGCGTGCTCAACCTTCAAATATATGGGTATTTGCCTTAGCAGTGAGCACTGCACTGCTAAGAAACCCTCAGAAACCCTCCACCTTCCCCAGCTCCACCTGTATAGATCTGCTGGTAATTCATGTACGCTATATTGTACAGCAACAGCATGTCTTTCTTGCTCACAGCAGCGTTTCCTTATTCTTAGCTATTCCGCCAAGACCATACATATCAACACTGTCATACCCATTACCATGGCAAACACTCCGAGAGTTGTCATGACAGAAGGAACTGGGATCGACTAGGCAATGTTTAAGCTGGATATATTCATTTCTGGAATTTTTTTGTGTAATTCTGCTTGGTCAACTTGGAATTGTTACAAAACTGGACACTATTCCTGTCAAAATCAATCAAACAAACAGATTCTGGTATCAAGTAGGCAGAGAGCTGGGGCCAGTTGAATAAAATGCTGAGACTAGTCTTACATTTTTAAAGTCAGTTACATTTAAAGGTAGACTGGTCTAATTTGGCTTATGCAACTGGACTAGTATGACACGACTTAAGCCTGAGGCATCCTAAGAACTGGGTAAGGATGGAATAGACATTTTACTGTGAGATGACACAATGATTATAAAAGACAGATGAGGATTGCCGTGCCCTTTTGCTAAAAATTCCAGCACTATTCTCAATCCATCTATCGATTTATCTATCTCAGGGACAGATTGTACTAACCCGCCCCTCCCTCTTAGCCTATTACAGCTTAAATGTCTTAATTTTGCCAAAAGCATAATAAATTACACCATTTACTGGTGAATTAGTGTTGTCACTGCACCATTCTCCCAATATGTCCCCCAACCATGGAAAAGATCTTTAAAGACATGCCATAAATGTGTCTTAAATAACTTAACTATGTCATTTATTATTGAGTATTGCCCCAAACGAGCAGGTAAATCACTCAAAAGTAAAGGAATATTTCACCAAAACATGACAATTAGTTGTGACAATTTTGCCATTTACTCACTCTCATGTTGCTCCAAACCTCTGACATTTTCTACCATGGAAGAAATTGTGAAGGCACTATTATTTGCCTTTCCATGCAAATACCCTTCCTTTTGTTTTCCATTGTCTCTGGTAAACTGTGGAAGCAAGGATAAAACTACACTGTAAAAATGAATCATGGGTCTTGTAATTTTTATTAAAAAAATAAAGGTGATAATTCAAAATATTGTGTATATTTTATTAAGAAAATTGTGGTTCAGTGTTTTATTGAAAATATTGAGAACATTTCACAAATAAAACCAAGAGATACATTTTCCTATATTTTTTAAGGAAATACACAGTTTTGAGGCTTGAATTGAGGAACTGACAAAGAAGATAAAATTAAGGAAAAAGGGCTCCCTATTTATTTTAACAGATTTATGAGGTTTTATTTAGAAACACTATTGTTAGTTCCCAGCATGCTTTGCACATGGCTGGAAATGGAGAGTAAATATTGAAATTAAGTGTTATTTAATGTGTTTTTGAGTAAAGGGAAACATCTGTTAATGTTTAATGTTCAGTTATGTTTGACATTTGAAAGAGTTTCTATTATGTTAAAGTTTTGATTGTTACTCTTGTGCAGAAGAGTTGGGCTTATGGTTAGGTTGTGAATAATTGCATGTATTAGTGTTTTGAATATGGATTTGCTTTTAAGTGACCGGTGGATCAGTATATTTTACGCCTGAGAAAATGTGTGGACCTAAATTGATTCATAAACTTTGTCAAAACTTGACAGAATGGTTTGTGATTGTCGCACTGTGTCCACAGAGTACATTAGCAACTCAACCCAACTGTACTTTGATGTGCATGAAAAATCGATTAAGTCACAGTTGATGGCTCGCACAGAGAATATACATGAATATGCTTTTTGAAAGGAAGTAAATAAAGTGACAGGAAAGGAAAAGGGAAGGAAGAGGACAGAACAAAGACAAACCTTTGACTAAAGCAGAATTAAACTATTTTTAGTTCAAAATACCAGAAGCTTATATCTGAAAGAATTGTAGAATTATTATTACTTTTATTTATTTTTTGCTCATGTCTATTAGCTTTGAGATCATTTACCATTACATTTATGAGCTACTTGTGGAAAACTGATTCAAAAAATGCACAAAATAAGATTTTTTGATTAAAATATCCAAAATAGATTCTAGAACAATGTTATATATTTTGTTGACTTGTGTACATTATCCCAAATGTTTACAACAATGTTTAAATCCAGAGAAACAATGGAAACACCAAATAAACTTTAATATATTATGTGTTTTATTAGACAGGTGAGCAACTGTTTGGATACCTTTATCGACAGAAACTAATAATTTTTATATAGCTCAACACGGTTAGTCTTCCTGTGTGATTCTCACAGTTTCTCACGCGAGTAACATGATTGTATGCAAAAAGTAAATCAGACAACACTATTTTGTCAGGTGGCTAGCACAAATAAACTGCTGCAGAAAAGGTTAGGTGCCATGCAAAATGTAACCAGTAATTGCATTAGGCTACTCTTCACAAATGTATTGGAGTAAAGAGTATTACAATCAAAATAATACCTCTGTAATACCTCTGTAATATTGTGACAGGTGCATAAATAACACTGCACAAATAATAGAAATAATAAGTGGTGGTTGAGCTGATCTTAAAGCATTACCAGATAACATGCTGGATTATGCCAGAGGACACACGTCGGAGCAGTACACACTTTGTTACGTTAGTTCCAGCACTCCATACAGTTAAATGAAACTAGAATTCAAACTTCAGTCAGCGTCAATAAAGTTGAAATGTTTACAGGAAGGAAAGAGGATCATATTCATTCTACTTTTGAGCACTTGAAGCTCTGGCAGACAAAAACAATGAGGGCATCTGCACATGCTGTTACCATGGTTACCAAACAATGAGAAGAGGAAACAGCTGCTTTCAGTAGCTAGACTAGACTTGAGTTTCTAAGCCTGTTGAGGTTTCATAATGCAAGTCATAAATCACTAAATTAATTCAAAGCATCTTCTCTGACATGTATCACCCAACAGTGTTGTTGTAATGAGTAGCCTATTAGCAGATGTGATTCCGAAGTATTACTTTTACAAAAGTTTATATTGAGTGACTTATGTCAAATTTGACCAGTTTGTTAATTTTCTTTCCACCAACTTATGTAAAATAGCTCCAAAAGAATCCAGAACATAAAGCAAGCAATTTTAGCAAGTACTTTGTAAAAAAAAAATTGGGGGATTTACTTCTGAATTTTATTTTATTTCCTTACTGCATTTACTTTTAACGCATGCAGTTCCTCTTGTAGGGAATGAAATAAAATGATAAGTATCAAAATGTTGTAAGAACTATTTAAATGCTAAATTAGGTACTGTAATGTGCAATAATGTACATAATTTATTCGTTATAAATGCTATATTACAATAATTCAAATAAATGTATACTTATTATAAAAATTACATATGCACATATACTTTACAGAAGACATTGTTCATCTGACACCAGTTCACAGTTAATAGTACTACTGTATAATAATTGAGGACATAAAGGGAACTTATCCCTAGAATAAGGCTTGCTCTTACTTCTGAACATTGTTCTCTAAGTACTTTTCAAGCGGGCCATTGAAAATCTATAATGTTTCATTAGCAGCAGTGCAGAGCTAATCAATCCACCCTGCTGCTCTGCATCCAAGAGTTATTCCAAATAGTTCTGTAACTACAGTAGCCCATATCAGATAGCTCATCTCAAGCCCCCTCTGAGAGCTGAATCAGCAAATCTTTATGCAAGCTTGTTGCACAAACAGGTCAAATTGTTAGTATAAAGGGATTCATCAGTTTAAATCCAGGCTAAAAAATGTATGTTCACATTTGGGTAAGCTTATAGAGTCATGGGGGAATTCACCAAGAATTAATTGCACCATTTATTTGCATGCATTGTGCATCATTTTAGTGGCCAATTCAGTAAAGGAATTAAGCTAATTAGGAAACAGATGTGCAAACGTGTCCATAGAATCTGCATCGAATGCAATTTGCACTGTGCAATTTACAATTTTGTTCTGAGATGTTCTGCAATATCACACATGCATGTATATCCTGACAAAAGTATCCCTCACGTTGTGTTCCAGACATTTTGAGCCGGAGAGGATTTTCTTTTTCCTGAAAAAGTTAAATGGATAGTTCACCTAAAAATGAAAATTCTGTCATCATTTACACTTGTGGTGTTTGAAAATGACCAGCCTACAAAAAAGTATTGCTTATAAATCTTTTGTTATGCTATAATACTGCCAAATATTGGAATCAATGTTTTATCAAACAGTAGCCTGTACTGCAGAAAGACTGGTATCATTATATTCTATTCTATATTATATTCATTCAATTTTTGTATTGACTTGGTACCAATTTATGTACCGGTAGGCTGACTTACTATATAGTGGTGGCGATTTTAAAAGGGTTCACTGAGGGTTAAGCACCCCTGAGGATGAATTCCTAGAACCGCCCCTACCAGCTCTATTTTTCCCTACTTCAAGCACTTGTCTTGGCAGTGGATATTTGGCCAATTATCATGAACTTTACTAGACCTCAAGCTTAGGATGTTCTCTTCATCTTTACACTTTATCAATGACAGGACAGATTTCACATTTAAATGAGTCATTTCACTTACCCTGCTGTATAATATGATGGTTTATTTGTACTGACAAAAAAAAAAAAAAAAAATTGTTTTTCACATGTTTCAAATTTCAGAGCAAAATCTTTTCAGGGCAAAAACTTCAAAAAATATGAAAAGAGAATTGTTCAAATCCAAAATGTTTAGTGAGGAAAATTAACTTTTTCTATATCTGATATTGTTGAATGGAGGCATTGTATATATGTGGCTGAGATATAATAGAAATTAAGAAATTAATACATTGTGTTGAGATGAATACTAAAAAGGCCTAAGAATGATCATTAAAGAAATTTATCTGAATAACTATTTAGCTAAATGAATTTGAGGCAAACCAAAACAAATGCTTAAATCTTGCAAAAAACTATAATAATTATGATTTTATAATGGAAAAAGTTATAGAATAATAAGAAACCTTGGGGGGGGGGGGGGGGGTCCATATTGTTACACTGAAAATGACCAGCCTACAAAAAAAAGTATTGCTTATAAATCTTTTGTTATGCTATAATACTGCCACATATTGGAATCAATGTTTTATCAACTTTTTTTCTTTCAAGTAGCACATGTTTTGTATTTCTTTTTGGAACTGAGCTTCTTCTTTTTTTTGGGAGGAGGGGGGGGGGGGGGGGGGGTGAATAAGCTAAGCTTGAGTCAACTTGTTAAGCTTGAGTCAACTTGTTTTTTTTTACTCAAAACCTGAGGTGCATAATGATCCTACAATCAATCAGTTCCAAAAAGAAATGCAAAATGCTTACCGAAAGAAAACAAGTTGCCAAAAAAAATTAATCCTATTATTAAAGGATTAGTTCACCCCAAAATGAAAATTTCCTAATAATTTACTCACCTCAATGCCATCCAAGATATCCATGTCTTTCTTTCCTCAGTGGGAGAGAAATTATGTTTTTTGAGGAAAACATTTCAGGATTTTTCTTCTAACAATGGACTTCGTTGGTTACCATCATTTTTAAGTCCAAATCAATGCAGTTTCAAAAGTCTTTGAAGTGTTTAAATGGGCTGTACACGATCACAGCTGAAGAAGAGGTTGTTATCTAGCGAAAAGATCAACGTGATGATGTAGTTCCCTGTCCGTTTGTTGATCAGCTCAATCCGAACTATTGAAGGTAAAAAGTCTATAAATTATAATTTTTTTTGAAAATGACCTATCTTTTCGCTAGATAACAACCTCTTCTTCAGCTGTGATCGCGTACAGCCTGTTTAAACACTTCAAAGACTTTTGAAACTGCATTGATTTGGACTTAAAAACGATGGTAACCAATGAAGTCCATTGTTAGAAGAAAAATCCAGAAATGTTTTCCTCAAAAAACATAATTTCTCTCCCACTGAGGAAAGAAAGACATGGATATCTTGGATGGCAATTGGGGTGAGTAAATTATTAGGAAATTTTCATTTTGGGGTGAACTAATCCTTTAATGATAATATAGCATAATGAGACATCTACAAGGCCCTTTAAAAGGTAGGCCGTTTTTTGACCAGGAATGCCAAATTCGGTCAAGAATTTTTAACACAGCACATGGGTTAAATATTAGGAAAACTTCCTTAATCATCACAGTTATGTAATATATTACCATCACATTCACCTGTGTGTTGAGCAACACTGGTGTGGAGAGCTGAAATCTATGACTGTTAATCGTTGGCTAGCTGACAAAATTAATTTTTAAATTATGGGGTAGACTGTGATTAAGCCCATGGGTCTGAGTGTGAGACTGCTTCCCATAGATTTATATCCTCTGGTCACGTATTACCTCTCTAATCTTAATGAGGGTAGCAAAAACTGAATCTTCTCTTTCTCTCTCTAATATTGTGTAGCACAGAGGCGCCATATCTGTCACATTTACAGCCTCCAATGTTCACTCGCGCCACTGAAAGCTGTTCTAATTGACCCTGCAGGACTGAAGAGCTCAGAAATGCTGTAAAATCTGATCTAGTAATCACGTGACGCCTATTGTGGGGGCCAATGGCCTTATAACAACTATTACAGTTTCTCTGGAATTATCTCAGAACATATCTGTACTTAAGTTAATGACTTAATCAGGCTTAATGCACTCTGCAGGCACACCGTTTAGCAGGGTGAGATTTCTAAGATCTTCTATGACATTTGTTCTTTAAACAGACCATAGGTTAAATCAGTCCTCAAATGGCGGTTGGTACTTTCCGGTACCAGCATTTCTGTCCTATTCTTTCCACAGAACCGGAAATTATTCTTGTGTATCAGCAACTGTCATACTGCTTGTGCTTTGTCCGGTACCTGCTCAACAAGACTATTTTTCATTCTCACCAAAATATTTGCAAACTTTTACAATATACACACATGCAAAAACACCAGCGGTTCTAGGCTTTTTTAAACCTAGACCTGTTGTCTCAGCCAGGGGTACAGCGAAAATATTACAAAATGTGACATTAAAGCGTGTTTAAATCACTCGTTTTTCTAAAGTAATACTGTCCAGCAGCGACATCAGCAGGTAAAGTTACAGCAAGAGTCTGCGTTTCTCTTGCCTCCCCTGAGCCCGCTGAGTTTTAACAGACCCCCTAAGGCTACGTCTACGTCAATCCGGATACATTTGAAAACGCCGTTTTCATTTCAAAACGCTCTCCGTCCACACTAGCGTTTTCAAGCGTTTTGCAAAAGTTTCAGTTCGGTTAGTGAGCAATCAGCAATGTGAATATTAAAGGAACACCTTTGTGTCTGTGACTGGTGTTTACAGAGCTCGATGACTGATGAAAATAAGTTGACTATCAAAAAGAACAGCTGAACATCAGATTGTTTATATTGCTGCCATTATTTGATTTTTTTGGAATAAATGTAAAAATGCATAAAAAGATTTATACTTGGTTTTAATAATTAAAATAAAAAAAATCTTTGAGAACTTTGCCTTTGAAATAAAGCAAACATGCAGGCCAGTTCCCTCAAAATCAAGCGTAGCGTCAGTTCTGGCAGGTCACGTTAGTCAAGCTCGCATCAGCTGACTCTCAGCTGATACATGTCTACCAATAGGAATACGACGTCTATCACTGTATACATATATAAGCTCCCTCAGTATTATCAGCAGCTATCACGTTTCTCAGGAGCCAATTCCCTCCTCCATCCCCAGCTCCTCCTCTAATTAATTATGTTGTACATTAAAATTAATTAATGATATCTGCAATACATTCATGTTGTTTCTGTTCTGTTTACCCTAAGGGGGGTTATTGCTGCTCTCCCTGCTCTTATCCATGCTAGGCTGCATGCGCAGGGAGTTCTTGCCCAGAACAGAACCATACCGCCAATCCTAACTGTATGCTAACTGTCAATCGTATTTGACGATTGTAGTCCTGACAGAACTATAATCACCTATCTGAACAATCAGACCAGTGCTGCTTCCTCAAGAAAGTTTATAATTTTCAAGTGTTTTTAAGTCTTGTCAGTTTAATATTCAAGTGAATTTAAGTCATTCAAGAAATGAAAGAGAACTCAGTGCTGTGATAGATCGTTCACACCTGAAGCGTGCACTCTCAGACAGCAGACATGTATCGAATAGAGTACTCTTTCGCATCTACTTGAGCAAATACACACAAAATTTAAATTAATGTCAAAATGCCCATCTTGTTTTGGCAAAGCAATTTAAATATCTGATCCAAAATTTTGTTTTAGTTTTTTAGCTAGTTAACAGTACTTGTTAATAATAATGATGGCAATTTTCTGTTAGTCAATCAGTAGCCTACACTTGTACTGAACTAGTGTTGAACTGTACTGCAGAAAGACTGGTATTATCATTTAATTCATACAATTTTTGTATTGACTTGGTACCAATTTAAGTACCGGTAGGCTAACTTACTATATAGTTATGTAGTGGTGGCAATTTTAAAAGGGTTCACTGAGGGTTAAGCACCCCTGAGGATGAATTCCTAGAACCGCCCCTACCAGCTCTATTTTTCCCTACTTCAAGCACTTGTCTTGGCAGTGGATATTTGGCCAATTATCATGAACTTTACTAGACCCCAAGCTTAGGATGTTCTCCTCATCTTTATACTTTATATATACACTCACCTAAAGGATTATTAGGAACACCATACTAATACTGTGTTTGACCCCCTTTCGTCTTCAGAACTGCCTTAATTCTACGTGGCATTGATTCAACAAGGTGCTGAAAGCATTCTTTAGAAATGTTGGCCCATATTGATAGGATAGCATCTTGCAGTTGATGGAGATTTGTGGGATGCACATCCAGGGCACGAAGCTCCCGTTCCACCACATCCCAAAGATGCTCTATTGGGTTGAGATCTGGTGGCCATTTTAGTACAGTGAACTCATTGTCATGTTCAAGAAACCAATTTGAAATGATTCGAGCTTTGTGACATGGTGCATTATCCTGCTGGAAGTAGCCATCAGAGGATGGGTACATGGTGGTCATAAAGGGATGGACATGGTCAGAAACAATGCTCAGGCAGGCCGTGGCATTTAAACGATGCCCAATTGGCACTAAGGGGCCTAAAGTGTGCCAAGAAAACATCCCCCACACCATTACACCACCACCACCAGCCTGCACAGTGGTAACAAGGCATGATGGATCCATGTTCTCATTCTGTTTACGCCAAATTCTGACTCTACCATCTGAATGTCTCAACAGAAATCGAGACTCATCAGACCAGGCCACATTTTTCCAGTCTTCAACTGTCCAATTTTGGTGAGCTCATGCAAATTGTAGCCTCTTTTTCCTATTTGTAGTGGAGATGAGTGGTACCCGGTGGGGTCTTCTGCTGTTGTAGCCCATCCGCCTCAAGGTTGTGCGTGTTGTGGCTTCACAAATGCTTTGCTGCATACCTCGGTTGTAACGAGTGGTTATTTCAGTCAAAGTTGCTCTTCTATCAGCTTGAATCAGTCGGCCCATTCTCCTCTGACCTCTAGCATCAACAAGGCATTTTCGCCCACAGGACTGCCGCATACTGGATGTTTTTCCGTTTTCACACCATTCTTTGTAAACCCTAGAAATGGTTGTGCGTGAAAATCCCAGTAACTGAGCAGATTGTGAAATACTCAGACCGGCCCGTCTGGCACCAACAACCATGCCACGCTCAAAATTGCTTAAATCACCTTTCTTTCCCATTCTGACATTCAGTTTGGAGGTCAGGAGATTGTCTTGACCAGGACCACACCCCTAAATGCATTGAAGCAACAGCCATGTGATTGGTTGATTAGATAATTGCATTAATGAGAAATTGAACAGGTGTTCCTAATAATCCTTTAGGTGAGTGTATATATATATCAATGACAGGACAGATTTTGCATTTAAATGAGTCATTTCACTTACCCTGCTGAATAATATGATGGCTTATTTCTACTGACAAATCAATGACATACAGTAGTAGATTCATATGCATATTGTTATATAGATATAGGACAAGGTATTGTTGTAAAAATCTTTACTTTTAACAAGAGGAGCTGGGCAAGCAGATTTATCACTAGCTTGATTCAGACGGACTTGTACTCTTTGTGTAATGTGGTTTTAGGACACATTGTTTTACTTTTGTAATTAGATTGTGCAAACTGCCTTTCATTATCCACCCTGAATTCATTGTGTCTTTTCCCTCACAATATCTTTTTATCCACACAGATAATTCCTCAGCGGTGTACCATTAAATGACCTCTTGCAGAAAGCCAATGGTTGCTTGTGTTGCATGATGGTTCTGAGAGGACGTGCACTTGTATGCAATGTTCCTAAAAGGGATAAGAAAAAAAAAGTACAGTTAATAACTACTCAATGTACTCAAAATTTTCAGATTTATATTGCACACTTCATCAAACATGCAAGCAATTAACATTGAATAGATCTACATCTGTCGGTTTTCACCAACAGGGAGGTTGTCAAGCTTGAATAAGGATAGAGATTTTGCTGTGTGCTGACTGAGATTTACACAGGATGACTGACAGCCTCTTATCTTTGCACTGTACAGAAAGACATTTTTGTTCAGAGATAATGAAGAGACTGTTTCAATACAACTAGCATTCAACACACCAACACACACACACACACACACACAAAATAACATCAACAAAGCCACTGATTTTATCAGATCCATAACATAATGATTAACTTTTACAGAGGATACTTCTCTACTTAAACCAGAACTACACAAAAATCGGTGTTAATTATGTCTGACCTCAGAAACCAAATAAAGCAGATTTAAAGGAATTGCGTAATTGCAACTCTAAATCACCTTTCTGACCCAAATTATCCTCCAACACCTCTCATTCCCTGTTCAAAAAGACTATCCAAATGACATACGGTTGTGTTTTCAGACTGCTTAGACAATTACACTGAAGATTAATGCAGCTATAATGTTTGGATGGGTATACTTGTAAAATGGAGACACGTTGTTGCCTCTGAGAGAGCAATGAAACAGCACTTCAGCTCAGGTAAAGGTAAAGACACAGAGAGGGACCTGAGATCTTCAGTTTAGCACATAGCACAAATTCAGCAAACTATATATATTCCAAAGAGAGAGTGAATTCAGAATTCATCTGGTCCACATTTCAGCTGATTCTGCTTGACTGTTCACCAAAAAGACCACTAAAGAGAGTCATTTAGATGCAGGGCTATCTGAAATGTGTATATATATATATATATATATATATATATATATATAGTATAATACTCAATGGGGAATGTAAAGAGCAAAACTTTAGTCAAGGATGAAGCTCCTTGTATCATCTCTATGAAAGTATCATCTCTGGCTCAAAATCAGTTCCGTGCACACACAGAATCAAGCATACTGACATTCCCAGAGTGCCTCTCCTTTTTTCTCTGATGAAAATTTCTGAAATGAAGAGACACTGGGGACTCGAAAGCCAGAGTAAGTGAATTTAGGTTCTCGCGTAGGTGATTTTATTCCATTTTTAAGTAGTTATGTGCGAATGGGGAGATGCTGAGGCATTGTGTACCGTACCAGTAGTAATATTCTGTGATATACACGTATAGTTTAATAGGGTGAGAGGGAATTTCCTGGACCACCACTTCTAATAACGACATGAAGAGGTTGTATATGGAATGTCAATGCCCTTTTCCCCGCACTGGAATATCACACACTATTCACACTCTTTTTTCGCACCTGAAATGACCTTGGAGTCAAACAGCCATCTCTGTTTCATTCTGGTCCGTTGGGTCCATTTCATTTCTGTTATTGCCTCTGTCATTTAAGGTATGGTCTATCATGTGAATACATAATATGTGTTAGAACAAAGCAAAAGAGTAGTACTGGGGAAATGTGTGCGTGTGTATAAGAGCTTGACTTGTATCGATATGCAAGAGCTTACACTTATATCAAAGAAATGACCCAGAGACCTTCACACATCTGATTCACCTGCCATTATCTCCACCTCATAAGTCTTACGGCTTACACTCCATCACACACACAGAGAGACAGATAGAGAGAGCGGGGGGAGATAGAGAAGGGGTGAGATATTGAGATAAAGAGAGAGAGCCTCAGACGTGACAGTATCAGATAGTATTCAGAAGAGAACTGAAAGGCAACAAAAGAGGAAAAATTTGTATGCTAGGGGGTACTCAGTATAAACACAGATACATTATATTATTCTCCATATAAGTCAAATCCACTCCCATGCATGCATATTGGACAATACACTTAAATATTAGGCTATTTAAGCACGGCATGAAATGAAATTTCACCCAATCTATTTTCTAAATGCATGCCATAGATCTTATTGTAAACAATTCATCCATGCATGTTTCATGTGAACAAATTTGTTTTGACCCAATACGTCTTGGGTGTAAATCTATGGCTACAACTTGGTTACCATTAAAACAGTGTCAAGTGCTTGGTGCTCACTGCTGCTTCAACCGACACACTGTAGAAATGCCCAAACATGTTCAACAACCTAAAAGAAGTAGATCAATTTCTTTGTTGGGAACGTTTAAATGTAGGCTATAACTGAAGTTTATCGTCATTATAAATATTCACTTTCCACTGGCCACGGAGGGGAATCAGATATTGTTGGTCACATTCAGCGGACAGACACCAACACACTGTTTTTTTCTATATTTATTTCAACACACGACAACCAAAATCAAATCCCTTGAAGTTTGTGAACAGTTTTATAGTGCCCAGTGGGCAATTGAGGTTGAAAAGACATTGACATCAATTTGACATCCACATGATGTCCTATTTTCGACCAAAATAACGACACAAAAGTAATAAAATGCTGAAAAGATTTAAACTTCTTGAGTCTGCCACCTTATACCGCTCAGCGGTTCTCACATACACTAACACTCACACATTCATAACTTGTCGAAACACGGGATGAATCCAGGAACATTTAGATCTTCAGGATAATGCTTTCCCAACTGAGCTATTTATGCTCCAATGTTATATTATAGTAACATCAAATGTGTTGTAGTTATAATGGTATCACTATAAATGAAACAAATATGAATAATATACAATACTTTATGTGGGGTTACAGCAAAATGCTGTTAATAGATTTGCTATCCAGCATCTTCTCTTCACCCCCTCAACCTTCCCTTAGTGTTTTTACATGTAGAAAAGACGAAAAAAACTTATGACTTTTCCCTCTGAACGATGATGTGAGTTACTGGCAGTTTTCAATGCAGCATGAATGACCTATACAATGGAGACATTTTTAACAGTCATGATAGAAAATCCAAACACTGCCTTAAAGGGAAAGTTCACCCAAAAATGAAATTTTGTCATCTCTTATTCACCCTAAAGTTTCTCCAAACCTTTATTAGTTTCTTTCTTCTACTGAACACAAAAGAAGATATTTTAAAGAATGAAGGTAACCAGACAGTTGACGATAGCCATTGACGTCATAGTAGGGAAAAAAATACTATAAAAGTCATTGGGTGCCGTCAACAGTCTGGTTACCAACATTCTTTAAAATATCTTCTTTTGTATTCAACAGAAGAAAGAAACACAGGGTTTTTTTTAAAGTTAAACGCTTAAAAATATTTAACGGAATTAACGCTACATCTGTTTGTTTGTTTTTCGTCATGGTTTGGCTGCACTACATGATCAAGCTTTCATTCATTCAACTGCTAATAAACCATTCAAGCAAGATAAAAAAAGAAGGGAATTTTTTTTTTTAATCTATACTGTCTGCATAGCGCTCTATCTGTGAATCTTCTGTCTGTGTGACAGGACTCAAGCACACAGAAAGCCACTTCAGACAGCAGAATTCGGTGTAGTGCCGAATTCTGTGACCCACCGAATTATGTGACCCTAGTAGGTGTTGGGATGAGGAGTAGGATGGATTTGACCAATACAGCATCTACTAGGGTCACATAATTCAGCACAATGTAAGTGGCTCCAAAATGCAATTGAACATTTACACTGTAATTGCCCAGGGATAAAAACAAAAAAGCCTGCCAATAAACTAGACCTTGCTTTGCTTACCTTACTCTACATGCTGGAGATATTTGCTGTCCATTACTCTAACTCTGAATAGGCTGTACAATAGGTTATGCAATAAAAAAAAACAGCCAATACTTGGATTGTAATGTAATATCTTAACAATATTTTAATTGAAGCAAAACAAAAACTAATGTTTTTAATGATTTCTAATGTTTTAAAGTTTTTTTCTCTTTATTTCATCTTTTCTTTTCCTAATTTAATCTTATCTCTATCAGCTTTACACATAAGTAAATTAAAATATTATTTATCTAAAAAATTAAGAAACAATATAAAAAACTGTAAAACTGTACTTTTTCTACTGGTTTATTTTATGTTCTACAATTAGAATCATTATTTTTACCTTTATTCTGGCAGGCCATGTTCTATGAAGGAATCAGCAGGCAAAATTGTCACTAGTTCAGATTCTTCTCAACATACGGTCTCTAATTAATGTAGTGGTTAAGGATATTCTACCCAAGCTATCAGAGAAGTAATGCCATTCCAGAGCGGAAGCAAGTTTTCAGATTTTGATTAAAGATTACCATGACAAACAAAATTCATTTTTTTTCTGCATATTAACTTGCACAGTTTAATTGTTCACCACGAGACTAGTAATGTGCGCTAACAAAGTAAATAGGGTTGATTTTATGAGGACTTTAATGCAAATCAAAGAACTAAAGACAAAGAAAAAAATCAATCACTGCCCTTGACTGAATAACTTTTCTAGCTTTAATAAGGATTAATCTATATTTACATTTTAATTTATGCTGTGAAGACTGTGAAGTGTTTGATAACTTTATTAAATCTCTTTTAAAAAAACACCAGACCCTTTTGTTTTAACACTTTATTTCCCCCATTTTTGTACATTTTATGTTTATTTATGTTAATAAATGCCTCTCTGAGGCCTGACGCCACTCCCACCTTGTCTGTCGTTTGCTCCTCCTGCCACACATAATATATAAAAGTATTTTAAAAAATAAAGTAATAAAAGTACATGTGGCAAAGAGCACACAATTCCTTTTTGAAATTGACAGGGCTCAAACTATTAGCAGATTCACAGAGCAGATACTGAAAATGATAGAACAAAAGTATGTCAACAAAGACAAATGGCCAATTGAACTTGATGGTTTACTGTGGACAAATGATATTTTAATGATTACATTAGTTCATAATTATATGCTTTATATATATTATATATATATTTCGCTAATATACATTCACTGTATGCTTTGAGCCCTCTAAAAGAGCCCTCTAAAACATTGTGACCTACACAGTGTTATGAACATTTGTTTCCTATGAAAAAAGAATGTAATAACCTGTCAGAACATTTTCCCTTTAGAGCCAGGGGGGACAAAAACAATGTTAATTTGCACTCCAAAACAAAGGGCAGGAGCTCCTCTAATGAAAGTTATGTAAAAGGAAAAGAATGAAAAAGAGTTGGAAAGAGAGAAAGTCTCAAAGCAACATAGTTTTGAACATTTTAATCCTTAGAAGCAGGTCAGTCTAACATATTTATGTATTTGTGCATATTATATCTGCTTAGATTATCAGTTGATTATATTATATTAGAAATATGGATTTGAATAGGTAAAGGAATGATCAAACAAACCAATGAAACCAACCCTCAGTTGTCTGTTTAAAAAAAAATTAATCATCCCCCTGGACAAAACCTGAGGAATCAGATTAAAACTATAAATTGTTAATATGGCCTCCCAACCAAGAGTAAAACTGCTGGAGAGTGAAGAAATGTGCCATCCCATTAAATGCCTCACTGGACACCAGTCCACCAACTCAGCCTCTGGAGCGTTTTACACACATTTTTTAACCATTTTGTGACCCTAACACAGGGACCGATTTAGACGTTGATGGGCGCCTCTGCACACTCATCACAACAGTATATAAGGACACACTTCATTCACACTCATTGTCACTATTCATAGGCAACTGGGGTGTGTGCACTCAATTTCCTTTGGCTATCTCTCGTCACAATCTCCTGGAATCCACCTGAAAGACAGAGTTAGACTAAGTTACCTGTTATATCTCATTCCATAGTGTTTGCATTGGCATCTGATACTCACCCATTGTGTTTTTCCCCTGCATATCGCTCAATAAACAAGTAACTTACCATCTGCTTCTCTCTCTCGAGTCTGGTTCCGTTACAGAAGACCAGACCACAACATCTGTGAGTGAAGATGAGCACAACAAACTCAGATCCGTTCCAGGAGACTGCGGACTCCCTCCGCCAAGTGCTCATAACACCAGCCACCACACCCGTTGCAGCACCTATCGCAGCTTCCTCACCGCCTGTCATCGCCAGTCTCATGGTCAAGCCAGAGCCCTATTCTGGTTCGGCAGAGGATTAAAGCAAATTTCTAATTAAATGCTCACTGGCCCTGGAAATGCAACTGGCCCTCAATCAATTCCTAACAGAACAAGCTAAAGTGGCATACATCACCTCTCTGCTGACGGGTCGAGCACTCCAATGAGCTGAAACCATCTGGCAGAAGAATGGCCCAGTAATCCAGTTCCTTGATACCTTCATGTCTCATTTGGAAAGCCCATCTGAGACTCCAGCATTGGTGAGCAATACCAATTATAACAAGGAAATAACTCCATAAATGATTATGCTTTATGTTTCCGAACACTAGCGCTCGCTCCTCACAACTTACCACCAAGGCTTGGAGCCTAATCTGTGGCTGCATATGATGACGCCATGGGCCTTGAAATTTGTATCCAGCTTTCTATCTGTGTGGCTCATCGTGTGCAGGGCTGAATGGGCCAGCAATGCTTACCACCTCTCCGTCAACCAGAGTGTGTCAGCTCTCCAGAACCAGGAGTGGAACTCCTCGGCTGAGCTGTAACGACGGCTGGCCCAGGGTCTCTGCCTCTACTGTGGAGCTAGGGGGCATGTCATTTCGACATGTCCCATCCGTCCCTTACGTCCCACGGTGAGTTTCGTCCACAGTTTAAGTTCTCATTCTACTCCACTCACCACAATTGTATGCCCTACTGGTTCTGATATTTCCATTTCAGTCTGTGCCCCTATGGTCAGCCGGCAATTTCATCTCCAGAGAGCTCTGTCATCACATCAAGCCCCAGAAAAGGAAAACAGAGACCCAATATCAAGTTCAATCCATAACTCAGCTGAGAACACGTCCACGTCCACTTCAACTGCGTGTTGGCCTGCTCCAAGTAGCCAGCTGACATCATCCTTGGGCACCCCGTGCTGAAGGGGGGCGACAGAAGCTTTCCTGAATGTTTCCAGGAATTACCTCTAACTCTCCACCCATCAGTCAAATCTCTTCCCCTCCTGTAGACTTCAATAGAGAGTCCCATTGAACAACAATCTGTCAACATCCCAGCCTGTTACACCCCCTTCAGCAACGTTTTCTGCCCCAGACGAGCCTCCCAACTACCACCGCATAGACCATGGGACTGCTCAATCGACCTCATACCGGGTGACCCAGTGCCCCATGGCAAAATACACTCTCCATCCCTGCACAGAAGGCCATGGAGGAGTACATTCGTTCACAAATTCTCTTCCCTGGTAAGAGAGGATTCTTTTGGGACACCCATGTCTATATATAATAGAGCAAATATGGCGTCCCACTTCTGCTGCTGATTTGCTTTTTAATGGGAAAGCCTCAACCCATTTTGAGAAGTAGTCTGTGGCTGTCAGTATATACTGGAAGCCATCCACAGTCTTTGGGAGAGGTCCTGTCAAGTCAATTGTAATGAGCTCCCAGACAGCAGACACCTAAAAAGGTTTTACTTTTACCATATTTACTTTTACATTTTCAATTTTGTTTATTAATAGCTTGTATAATATCAAGATACCACTGCAAAAATGTACCTTTATACACTCTAATGGCTGTTGAGCAACCAAAGGTTTTCCAACCCTCTGACATTCACTGCATTCCAAGACCTTTCAGAAACTAGCTGTTAATATTTATACAGCTACACAACCATTTAAAACACAATAATAACTCAAACACATACCCAGTTGTCAATATCGATGGACATGCCAAGCCAGTAAAATCTGGAGCTTATTGCAGTGCGTGTTTTCAGGATGCCTGAATGCCCTCCAATTGGAGAGGAGTGAAACTCTTTCAAGAGCTTTCTTGCATCTTCTTTGGACTTAATGACTCTTCTACATCCAAAGAAGAGATCTCCTTCTGCAGTGAATATTGATTAAAGAACTATAATCATTAAAAGGCTGTCTTACCAAGACACATTTGCCTGTACTGTATTTCAGACACTGTATTTCAGATACTCACCCTTTATTGTGCAACATTGTAGTTGATGTCAATTAGTAAGTCATGAAATTACCAAAAAGTGCCAATAAATTACGCAACTTACTTCGTATTTTAGCTGGGAATGATTTACATGCAGGTGTATGTTCATTCAATGTTCATTCTATTCATCAGGATCAGTGGTCATGTTCATTAACAGCTCATGTAAGAATTGTGTATTTACCATGGTAACTGTTGTTTCCTTAACCCCAAAAGTCCACTTTATTTTCACTGTGTTTTTGTACTATATTTCTAAATGACTGGTCTCACATACCAAATTATTTGTATTTGTATTTTGAATCCAATCTATCTTTGTAAAAGGCATTAAGTTAATCATACTGATTTCAAAGTTAAGGATTCATTAGTTTGAATAAACATTGAACTAAACACTATAATAACATCTTAGTTGATAATTCATTATACTTTATTTTAGACAAAACATCCATGTTTCAGTCGTGATGGCACATTTTTGGTAGTGACAGTAATGTTTTGTTAGCGACCACATCACATTACAGAATTTAAACTCGCATACTAAAACACTACTAAAACATACTAAGATACTAATGATTTGCATAACTGTACTACAATTTTGTTTATTTCCCCCAAATAAATGATTAGGCTATGTGTTCCCTTTTGTCACTACCAAAACAATGATGGCATGGTTCGGTCATGACTGATGGCATGGTTCAACTCATACTTATGATGTGCTAATCAGCACATGGTTAACTAGCACATTTCTGAACAGTTGTACACACAAAAAAACAAAATTTTATGGAATAACACCCAAAAATGTTTGCGTAATTGCAGAAAAAAAAGGTGTTTGATAGTGACGTTCCTTTTATGGAATAACAATCAAAAAACCATGATGTCACAACCGAAACTTCACCATATGTTTTGGTAGTGACTATTTCGGTAGTGACAATTTTAGATACTTTTGAGTCTAGTTCGAAGATGATAACCAGCACATGGTTACTTAGCACAGTTCTGAACAGTTGTACACACATAAAAACTAAATTTTATGGAATAACACCCAAAAAAGTTTGTGTAATTGCAGAAAAAAAGGTGTTTGGTAGTGACGTTCCTTAAAGTTACACACAGATTTTCAGACTTTTGAACACATTTCCCTCAAAATGGTGGTACCTATCTACAATGAAAGAGAGGCTAGGACACAGGAATATTTCCTGATCAAAAATGTAGGGGTGTGTGGTTAAAATCAGTCTCAGCCAATGGACTAAAACACACACTGTTTCAGTAGTGACTTGAAAATGCGGGACACATTTTTTTACATAAAGTTTCATGATTTAAAAATAAAATATACTTTTTTTTTTTACTTCACTTTTTAAAAGAAATCAAAAATATATTTTTAAAAACAACAATGGAAAAAATTTAAAAGAAAAAAAAAAACATTTCAATATCATTTTCAAAAGTTGAAATTTAGGGGTTAGGGTTCGGGACAGCCACCTCCCAATTGAAAGTACCCAATAAATTATTATTTGATATATATTAAGCTTACTGATATTTTAAATATTATTGTGGGATTCAATAGATAATAGAATGATCTTTGTAAACATCTAAGATTTGAATACTTAAATGCTTTTTAAATGTTTTTTTTTTTGGTTGTGGAACAGCAGTTTGCACCAGTTCTGTAGAATGACCCATATAGGTCAAATTCCTTTTAAAAAAAAGGGTCGCAGCTTATTGTCTTTGGGAAAATGTGGGTCCAATGGCCTAACCAGTTGAGAACCACTGCATTAGAGCACAGACAAAGTTATTATTACTTATCTAGCAATGTTTATTATGGAAATCTATTACAGTAATCAGTATTGTTACATAACAGATTGTAACGCAATAAAGAAGGTCTAATTTAACGATGTTTATCCTCCAAAACAGACAGAACAGAGAGAGTGTAGAATGACAAAAAGGTTCCGGCAAAATACGTTAGATGTATTTCTTTAAAAAAAAAGCCTAAATTGAAAGATCAGGAAGAGGGATATGAGGACAAAGAGGAGAGCAACAGAGAGGAAGAGGATAGAGATCAGAAGGAGACAAATGAGATGTCAAAAAGATAAAAAGAATGACAAAATAATGTCTGTCTATTTTAAAGTTTAGGCTATGTAGTGTATATAATGAGTTGCATTTGTGGATGTTATTATAGCACAATTCTTAACATCTCACCCCGGACCTCACTAATTTTCAAACCCTGGTTACAGCCTTGGAGGTCCATATCACTTTTTTTGTAGACAAACTGGTCGAGTAGAATCATTCAAGTATAGTATTCCAGAACAGCGCAATTAATGCAGTTTCTAGTTTGTCCATCATTACACGCATTCCCGACACTGTTTAACCTTCATCCTTCCCTCGCACTTTGTAACACATCTTTCCCTCGGGGGTCAAATGAACCGAAGCCCTAAAATTATAGGCTACTTTTTTTTTCTTTTCTTTTTTTTTATAATATGCATTTTTTATTAAATTTTTTTTATTTACCTTTAAATTACTAGATTTGATCAATAGCCTAATTAATTAATAAATAGTCATTTAAGCATATTCCTCACATTCTTTCAACTTAAATTCAAAATAACTCACAATTTCATGCATGGCCATTTTAATTTAGCTCAAAATATCTTACATTGGGTGTCTTTGCTGACCTCGTGTGGAAAAAATAATAATTTAACATTAACATTTCATGACTCTTGCCACTAGATGGCCTTTGGAGCAAATGAGCTGTTCCGCTGTGTCCTAAAGTCAGTAAATTTCAGGATGCATTCAGATACACTTGTAGACATTATTAAAAAAAAAAAATTGGTAAAGTTTTAGCATTTTTAGTTAGAATTTTGAGCATTTTTACGTTTTTCTATGTGTACTGAAGCATTCCTTGCATTCCATTCATTCCTAAGAGGGTCAAATTGACCCGTGATGGAAGGATTTGTTACTTTTTAAAAGTACCATTACATTTTTTTGTGTATTCGTGGTTCAAGTGCGACAAAAGTCCTAGGGTCTTGGACCCCTCTGATGAACACTCAATTTTTACATTTTTAAACAAAAATGTTTTGGGTTCTTTGCAAAAGAGCTTTGTCTGAATCATCAGAGCTCTACCGAGTAGACAAATGATTAGGTGTTAAGTTTGCCTTTTCAAATACTGTTCCCCATCGGCAAGTAGAAAAAATTAATACAATGACTGTAACAGACTGAAGTACTGACTGACCTTTGGGCTGCTTTGTATACTGTTTACACCTAAATTTAATGAGTGAGCAGCACAAGGTATGTAATTGATCAGTGGTTTTCTCCGTTTTAAGTGAGACTGCAGTCCATTGTATCTGCCCAACATTTTATTTCGCATTATCGTACAATCGGCCTCTACAGTTTAATATGTCCAAGCCAAGGTCGTTTACCATTGTAATGATATAGGCTAATCACACAAACTCTCACCTGTGTGACAGGAAATGGGCTAGAAAGCTATGAATCATTCTATTAAATTCCCTTTCTGACAAATCTGAAGATGAATGTTAACTAGTCAATATGAGATCAATATGGGCTCCTCTCATGTTCAGAAATCCATTCTGGGTGTGTCTTTTGGACGAGAAAAGTTTGCATGAAAAGCAGAACTCCTGTCCCGTTTGATGGAGAGTATAAAAGCCACCCTCGTGAAACAATCTGGCCTTTTGGTAAGGGTGTGTAATAAATCATTGGGAAGGCGGTGAATCTTACCACCCAGACCGCTATCCCTTAATGAAAAAGTATATTTTGAGCTTCGGTTATGTGGCCGCGGGTTTTGGTAATCACAGGCCGGCTCAGTATCACCTCTATCACGGTTACTTGTGCTAGCGCTATCCTTCACTTAAAACAGCAGAAGGAGCGTTGTTGTTAGCATCAGGCGTGTTTGCATTGTTTTGTTGGTAGCTTTTGTAGTAATTGAGCTTTTCTTGCTTCTTTGTCTTATTTTTAGCTTTCTTTTCATTGATAGGTTGTAGTTTTAAACTCATTTTTGTCTTCTTAGCATAATTGCTTTTATTACACAATGATTTTCATTCACCTTTAGATGTCCCTCTCAACAGCTCTGCGATGAATTAAAATAATTTAAAATATATTATTATAATAATATATATATATTTACCACAGTAATACTTCACAACTGCAAAAAAATAAATCACATTCAACGCCATTTTACCAAAAAAAAAAAAAAAAAAAAAAAAAAAAAATATATATATATATATATATATATATATATATATATATATATAAATGTATTAAAAAATACAAAGTATATTTGCCATGGCCCCCTGCTGGTCTAGTGCCCCAGGCAAGTGCCCACAGTAGGCCAGTGTGTGCTTGCTCTAAAACACTTTAGAACAGTTTACATCCAGGGAACAGAAAAGTTACATTGCACCATTTTTATATGACACTGAGGCTGGAATCACAATATTTAGCCATTAGAGGTCAGATGAGATTACCCTCAAAGCTCTGACAGGACTGTTTGACTGGTCGATACATTCCCTGCTAGGGACCTGACCTGAGATGCACTGCAACACAGAGCAGCACCGCAGCTCTGACTTTAAAATGAACAGACCAAACAGCTAGAGTCTAAGAGAGAAGAAAGAGAAATAGAGAAGAAAGAGAAAGAGAGAGAGAGAGAGAGAGAGAGAGAGAGAGAGAGAGAGAGAGAGAGAGAGAGAGAGAGAGAGAGAGAGAGAGAGAATAACATAACACAATTAAAAGAGTAAGTTAAAAAATTGAAAGAAAGAGACAAAGGCAGACAATGATAAAACAGATAAAAAAATATGGATAGGTCTAATTTTAATGTGAAAGTAGGCCCAAGAAACCATCTCAATAAAGTCTAATGTGAATTGCCATCCAAAACCAATTTTTAGAGCATTTCTTAGGGCGTCTTCAGACCTGGAGATCTTTTGCTTTGTTCCGAAAACAGGGACTTAATTTGTTAAAATGTTGTATTTTCTTCTTGGTTTAGTTTGCTTAAAGCTGAAGGCAACCTTTAAAGGAACACGTCGACTTTTTGGGACTTTAGCTTATTCACCGTATCCCCCAGAGTTAGATAAGTCCATACATACCCATTTCATCTCCGTGCGTGCCGTAACTCTGTCTGACGCAGCCACCGCTAGCTTATCTTAGCACAAAGACTGGAGGTAAACGGCTCCAGCTAGCATACTGTTATTTGTAAATGCTGTGTCTATACTAATTGTGGTATTATGGAATAATAGTGTGAGGAATGCTTTTATTTTGAAGTAAGAGGAGAGGTGACGTCTGTAAGGGGGTGTGTTTAGGGGGAGTTATGTTCAGGCACACTGGCCGATTGCTGCTGTACCGAGTTGCTAAATAAAGACAAGCTCCGAATACGTCGTTGTACGAACCTCTTTTTATGAATAACTTGACACTAATCACCAGGGGTGTAGCACAAGATCCCGGGCCCTATGCATAGGCAGTCCTGATGGGGCCCCATTTTTTTGTGGCCTAATTTGGCTTTCTTTGAGAAAGACATTTCTGGAGCAGAAGTTTGCGCTCCACCAGATGCTCAACTAACTAACATAAACAAAATGCGTGCAGATGGACTGAACCATTTGGCGCATTAGCAATAGGTGGGACCATGAGACCTTAGATAGTCTTTACTTTTTTGTATACAAAATGTAGTCAGTCAATCAACCAAGTTATTCAGCCAATGCACTAACTTTACATTTCATCTGACATTCATTATGAAATTTAATTAGGAAATGAAAATATCCAGGTAAAATAAAATATATTCCAGACTTTTCAAGGGCCCTCTCTCCCCCGCCCTGGTAATCAGTACTGGTTTTACCCCCAGTCCGACGCCCCTGCTAATCACAACATGTAAATAGGAAAATGTTGGTGTTATTTTGTCACTTATTGGGAGCAGTATGCTAGCTGGAGCCATTTACCTCCAGTCTTTGTGCTAAGCTAGGCTAGGCTCTGCATCAGACAGAGTTACGGCACGCACAGAGATGAGAAGGGTATGTATGGACTTATCTAACTCTGGGGGATACGGTGAATAAGCTAAAGTCCCAAAAAGTCGGTGTGTTCCTTTAAAGCATACCAAAATGTGTTTATGCAAGTCACATGCGAGTAAAACGGTCCTCTTATAGAGTTTCCTCTGCCTCATCCTTCAAGATGATTGACAAGTTTTGATTGTCCCCCAACAGATATTCTAGTGACTGTATTAGTTTGTAACTACATGTCAACTTATTAACCAACTTATTAACCAAAAAAAATTCTAAGAACATTCAGAAATAATGTTTTCATAACTTAATGGGAGTGTTAGCAAAACGTTCTTAAAACATATTTTAGTTTTTTGACTGCCTGACACATTTACAGCCTATGCAATGTATACAGTATGAATGCCTCTTTCTTCCACATATCATTTCCAGCAAAAGTGCAGCCTTATCTAAACGGCACACTCAGGTTACAGTTTTCAGTTTCAGTTTTCCGGACAGAATAGGCTGATGTTTCTATGAGCTCTGCTTTAATTGTTGGCCTCTGGATCAAGTGTCATTAAACTGCAGAGGTTTATAAATCTGATGCTGGTTTTATACAAACTGATATAACACTGCTCTTTTTAAATAAGCATTTTTAAAACACAGCAGATTTTAATACTGTACTCATATTTTGCTTGGGGATTTTTTGTCAGTATAGCCTTTCACTGGGATTGCTGCACTGCACTATTATGTGAATGAATTACAATTTTCTTGCACACAGATCTTTGATTATGTTTAATCAATTTCACATTTACCTGCCATAAATGTCCAGGCCAAAATACTCTATAATCTGCTTCAGAATTTACAGTGGCTCTCCGAGACTATACTTGCACATGAATCTTGCAAAATAAATAAACATGCCCAGTTTATAAATATAATGTGAAACAGGCCACATCACACATTTATATGTATGAAACAAAAGCCATTAAAGTATTTATATTTATGAACTCATTCAGCAGAGGTAGAAAACTCTTTTTTAGAATACAGCAATAGACGACTACTCGTTCCTCTCTTTCTGTCTCTCTCACATATTTTTAACAACTCAAGTAAAAGCTTTATCTCAATTTCAAACAATCATTCAGCGTTGCTCTGATCAATGCACACAGCTGAGTAAGATTAATAATTACACACAATGACAATCTCTCTTTCTCTCAAGCCAATCATGACCAGCGTGCCGGAAAAAGGGTTTTAAAATTCCTGCTGCTTTACCCCAAGTATCTGTATCAACAAATGTGCAGGTGACGTAAAGATGGTTACAACGAGTAGTGTAATAGTCTCCAACATAAAATGTAGCCTAATCAACTTCCTTTATGAAACTTGAAAGTCTCAGTCTGCATACAGTAACTGAATGGAAAGGAGTTAGTAAAATTCTTCCTTTTGTGTTTCACATAAGTCATGCGGGTTTGAAACAACATGAAGGTTAATAATTGATGACAGAACTTCTGTCAGGACCACTATCGTCAAATACGATTGACAATTAGTATACAGTTTGGATTGGCGGTATGGCTCCGTTCTGGGCGAGAACTCCCTGCGCATCCATGCAGCCTAGCATGGATAAGAGCAGGGAGAGCAGCAATAACCCCCCTTTGGGGTAAACAGAACAGAACCAACATGAATATGCACGTTAATATATTTGGTGTTGGCAGACTAGATCTGCTTCGCTGCTGCTGCAGAGCAAATATGGACTTGCTACTGTTAATATGGACTTGCTTGCATGTAGAGACACTGCTGCTGCATAAATAGTCAGACATAAATCCAGTAGCAGATCTAGGCAGGAGGAGCTGGGGGAGGTGGAGGGTTTTAGAGGAACTCTGATAGAGCTGCAGGACTAGCTTACAGTAAACAATGAACCAGACTATTTAAATGTTGAGCAAGCAATCTCATTGGCTGCAGACACAGCAGAGGCCAATCAGCTTGTGCTATGCGGTAGTGATGTGATTGTTGGCAGATTGCATGTGTTTAGTGACTGAACTATATATTTCTGTGTGAACTATCCCTTTAATGTCTTTTTTGCAACACACTGTCCATTTCAAGAGTAATTCTAACATTTAAAATCTTCAGCAAAATTTGCACTTGTTAGGTGGAGTAATTTAATACGGATGTGATGAATTATGCTGATGCTGTCACCATATTCATCAGCATCACTGGCAAAGAGAAGCTTCTTATGAATAATGAATTACATTCTCTATTCATGGTGCTGTTTACTCTGCGGGTAATGAGGAAAGCAGGAGGAGATATTAGGACATGATTGCTGAGCTGCATTTCCACTTCACTTACTGACAGAATGTATGATTCATATTTCTTGAAAAAAGTCAATGCAACCTAATCTGTTGCTCCTGTCATAAATTAACAATTCAGCCAAGAAGTGTTTAAGCTGATGTGTAATTATTTCAATGTTAAATCACTCTCAAATCACCCAGCCAAAACCTTGACCCCTTGAACCCAACACAGCAATAGTTGGTGAACCAATGTTTCAAACCAATATTTGATTATGGTTTCATCTGTGGAATCGCTCAACCCTGATAATAGATAGTTATCAAACATTGTGTGTGATCCAGTTTTTCTGCATGCATTATCATTCACATGCTATAAAAATATGCTTTAAGAATCAAATGAAGCTGAAACATAAATCTGTCTCATAAATTTGACAGACTCAACCATAACAGCCAATTAATCCAACTAATTAGTGTTTGTTTTGGTGATTCACAGATATTGCTCATAAATAAGATCCATAACTCTAATCAAACAAGCCTTATTATCAGCCCTCAGGGAGAGAATGAATGTGTCTTTTATTTCCACATCTTGAATTAAAGCCACTCTGAAGCCCTTAACGCAAATATAAACCTTTTTTTTATCAAAATGTGATGTTGGATTCACTGCACTGCAGATGATTCTGGCCGCACAGCAGGAAGACAGTCACTTTAAATTAACACCAGACACACCTCAGACTTTAGTGTTAAGTGAAACCCTGTCACAGGTCACATTTGATAAAGTGATCTCCTAAAGAAGCAATGTCTCTATATGCAAACATAGACAGTAGGGATACAGAGTTACTAATACAGACATTGGGATACAGATATTGTCTAGCTATGACTTCTTGTTACATAGACCAAATTCCCTTAATCATCTGTCATAAGGAGTAAAACCAAATAATATAGTTCTGATGTGCAGCAAAAGATTGTTAAGGCTGTAAGAAAATACACTATATTGCCAAAAGTATTGGGACACCAGTCCAAATCATTGAATTCAGGTGTTCCAATCACTTCCACCTGTGCAATAAGTCCATTCGTGAAATTTCCTCACTACTAAATATTCCACGGTCAACTGTTAGTGGTTTTATAACAAAGTGGAAGCAATTGGGAACAACAGCAACTCAGCCACAAAGTGGTAGGCCACGTAAAATCATAGAGCGGAGTCAGTGCGCAGAAGTCGCCAACTTTCTGCAGAGTCAATAGCTACAGACCTCCAAACTTTGTGTGGCCTTCAGATTAGCTCAAGAACAGTGTGCAGAGAGCTTCATGGAATGGGTTTCCATGGCCAAGCAACTGCATCCAAGCCTTACATCCCCAAGTGCAATGCAAAGCGTCGGATGCAGTGGTGTAAAGCACGCCACCACTGGACTCTAGAGCAGTGGAGATGTGTTCTCTGGGGTGACGAATCATGCTTCTCTGTCTGGCAATCCGATGAATGAGTCTGGGTTTGGCAGTTGCCAGGAGAATGGTTGCCTGACTGCATTGTGCCAAGTATAAAGTTTGGTGGAGAGGGGATTATGGTGTGGGGTTATTTTTCAGGGGTTGGGCTTGGCCCCTTAGTTCCAGTGAAAGGAACTTTTAATGCTTCAGCATACCAAGACATTTTGGGCAATTTCATGCTCCCAACTTGGGGATGTTTGGGGATGGTCCCTTCCTGTTCCAACATGACTGCGCAACAGTGCACAAAGCAAGGTCCATTAAGACATAGATAAGCGAGTTTGGTGTGGAGGAACTTGACTAGCCTGCACAGAGTCCTGACCTCAACCCGATAGAACACCTTTGGGATAAATTACAGCGGAGACTGTGAGCCTGGCCTTCTCGTCCAACATCAGTGCCTGACCTCACAAATGCGCTTCAAGAATACACACTCCTAAACCTTGTGGAAAGCCTTCCCAGAAGAGTTGGAGCTGTTATAGCTGCAAAGGGTGGGTCAACTCCATATTAACCCTCTGAGGTCGACAAACGCGCCGACGCGTTTTGCCGGATTTTCTCCACATTGTAGCACTATAAACTTAAATTACTCCATCATTTATGGTCATACAGAAAAAAGAAATATAAAAAAAGAATCTGTGATATTTCTCCTTTTGTATGTGTCCACTTACAATCAAATCAAAACATTGTGCTTTTGTAAAATAAAGAAAATAAACAGGGTGTGCGTTCTGCCTCTCTGTCGCGGTGAACTTTTTTTTCTTGAGCACGTCTATAAACTGAAACAAAACTCAGCGAATACTTGTCACACATTTATGAGCCATATACCTTTATAAACACTTAAGTGTGTACTTTTAAATAATCGGATTCAAAACGAAAACAAATATTCTCTGTTTAAGTAATTTGTATAAAACCAACAAGATGTCCAGCTTCTCAAACGCTTGCTCATTACAGTTAATTTGGCCACGCCTACTCGCGCAAAAGATATTCACATGCAAATCTCCACATGGAACGCGAACGCGCTCGTTACCTCAACAACAAAACACTTCACTTCACTTTTCGTCGAGTTTGAAAGACGTGCCTGAGCTTACATTGGATTTAGGCTACCTCAGAAGAAGAAGAACGCGATTTGAAGACAAGAAAGATAAGGTAAGAAATTCTTACATAGCCTAGTTTGTTATTGTTGCATAAATGTCACGTTGCAGTTGAACTGTTGCTAGGTATATGGGGAATATTATGATATTTAGACCCGTGTTTACTGTGTTTGTGGATATCTGCTCAAACATAGATATGTTTATGGTAACCATAATGTTTTATATTTGAGCGTGATCGCGTTTGAATGTATCATATTTTGCAAGCGATCGCGTTTGAATGTATCATATTTTGGATGAAAGCAAAACGCACCAAACGGCTTCATGTTTTTATTATTATCTCATTTCATATCATCATAACGGATGGAAACATTTGAAGTAACATGATAATCAATATATTTTTCTTTAGCTTAGTTGTTACTGAAATCTTTTGGAAGATTTTATAGGCTGCTATAGGTTATTTATTGTTATTATTATTTTATCCGCACTGCGCATATACCTTACCTACAAGGCACAACAAACCTGGTGTTCATTATATTATATATCGTTGGAAACGTGTGTGTGTGTGTGTGTGTGTATTCTGTGAATTTTAAAAAGGAATTTTAAAAAGCAATTTTAACCAGAAAAATCTAATATTTATTTCCAAAATCGTGCAGGCCTTTCTCTTGATATCAGTATGTTCACTTTTTTTTTTCAGGTCCCAGATGCCACTGAGGACTTCAACATTCACATGAGTCTCAGTACGTGAACATGGTAAAGTGAAAATCTTGGAAATGAAAGGTATGTACAATGTTTTTAGGAATGGCACAAATGTCTCTGTCTTTGAAGTGCTTTTTTGGCATATGTTGTGTATCTTTGGATTATGTTGTGTTGTAAATAAATCCAAACAATTTAAAAGCCATTCTTTTTTAAATCTCCTCATTTACAGTATTGTGCAAGGTTGCTCAGAATGATAGGGGCCTGATAGCTCCTAATAGGGCCGTTAGGGGAGGTTCTTTGTCTTTCTCAGGTGAGAAAAGCTTACATATTAATGAGCTCTCGCATAAGGCTTTTTCACACAAAACACGTCGTAAAATCTTTAAATCAATATATTGTCTTATCTGAATGAGCAGTCAGGGTGATTTTCACATAGTTTTGCAGCAAATATTCTAGGCTACGTCATACAATTTTCAAAAGTCTTGTGAAGAAATAATCAGTATGGGTTTCATGGCCTTATTTCAGTGAGAATTTTTTTTTGTATTTTCAAAAACCACGCATAAATGTCATTATCTCAAAACTACAAACTTTTACATACGTGCTGCTGATATATTATTGTAGCAGAGTTTGTGCTGAATACAGTGTAATTAGACTTTAGCCATGAAAATGTCACAAGTAACAGAAATAACCAGAAATGTCAGAGCATGTCAGAACACCTCCAGGGCCCAGAAAACAGCTCAGACCACACAGAATAAGAATGGGATGTCATTAAAGTGCATGTGCATGTAAAGGCAGACGTCCCAAAACCTTTGGCAATCTATAGCTAATATAAGCATTGAAAAATCCCATTTCCACCATCAGGATAATAATTAAGAAGTTCCAATCAACTAAAGATGTTACAAATCTGCCTAGGACGGGTGTCTATATTGTAATTCCCCTCGCTCATCCAAAACCAAACTCCAACATATTCAGTTGTCAGACACTACTGGAACTTCAAAGGGAACAGGCTTCTATGGCTTGCTTAGTTGGGGACATTTAATCTAATATTCAACAATATTATTGATCTGCCTGCATTGAAACCATTATATTAGAACTTACTTAAGCTGGACTGTGACACTATTTTCTTCTAGAAACAGCTTTGTTGCATTATTTTCCTGTTATCTCTGTAAAGCTGCTTTGAAACAATCTGTATTGTAAAAAGCGCTATATAAATAAAGGTGACTTGACTTGACTATGGTCAGATAAAACTAAAAAAAGTGAGCTTTTTGGCAGCAAACCCACCAGATGCCAATAATTCTGACCACAACTGTATATTACAATTTTATGATGAACTATATGCCTTTCTCCACTGAATAACTGTCAAACTGTCATTTTGGAAAACAAATCCCATTCGAATAGTGCTATAATAGGTGTGTTCACGACACGCCGTGTTGTAATTACCATAATTATGAGATTTCAAACTTGTAAAATGTGTTAACGTCCTCATAGAGCTGGTAAATACAGCTTGTAAGATGGGAATTTTCTGAGAGCTCCTACCTGTACCACATGACCACTGTACCCCCTGACCGCTGCAGATTTAAGATGTGTTTGCGTAATTACCGTAACTATTCTAAACTGTAAAAAGCCTTCACGTGCTTGTAGAACTTGTAATTACAATGTGTAATTGAGAGCTAAGACTTGTACCATGTGGCCGAAGTCAGAATGAAGTCCTAATTTGAAATCTACAGTCTTAATGTAAGGACTCTATATAAAGTAGAAGGTTACTGATGTTCAATTGTGTAGCTAGTGCTTCATGGTTATGAATTGACTCGGCCATCATTGGTCAAATGAAGGAGAAATTGGAATACATTTGGGGTTGCAATTGTATAAAGACATAAACAGGTTCTTTTAGAGCTGCATTATGATACCTAACAACATTTCTACCTTGCAAAAACGCAATAACATTGCTCTTGATTGAATACAGCAACTCTTAGGACAATACGTTATGGAAAAATCCAATAATCTATTATTAAACTACACTAAACCAAATCTAAAAGTTATCTGTGGCTTCAGAATGGATTCCTTCATCATTACAGAGCAGCCAGAGGCTCAGAGGCATCTATGAACATGAAAGTGATCACTCTGAGGGAATAGTGAGCGCATGTGTGTGTGTGTATCCACGTTTTGCTCTTGCACCACTGCATTGCAGCAATCTCTGAATACGACTGACCAATCACAATCTAAAGCTTTTACTGAGAAAGTGTAGCCCATCAGTACAGCTGAAACGCTGAGTAACATCATTAAACTTCATGGGAGTACATTACATGAGTAGCTGCTAATTACACTGGGCAGAGTCTCTCTTCCGCCTCGCTGACTCAGAAACAGGCTCATTCCCCACTGGGCAAATAACCATATTTCAGTGCAGATTGCTGATCTGAGATCAGTTTTTTCAGCAAACCATTTTCTGCTAACACTATCAATTAAATATTTAAAAGATTACATCATTGCAACATTTGCAATCTTTGACACAAAATAGGCAGTATGGAACAGAATTTGTGCGACTTTGAAATTATCATCATTAACCTGTGAAAATCTGTTCACAATGAAAAGCAAAGCTGTCATAAATAATTTTTTAATGCCGTTTATCTTGTCAGTAAAAAACAATGTGCATGAATTTGCTACAATCCAATGTTGAATTCAAGCCAGAATCAAATGCAATGCATCTTGAAACGTAAAGCACTCAACTATATTGCATTCTACTGTGCAACGCTTTGCACTTGGCAAGCTCATTATTAAACACAAATGATTTCTTTGAGTGATGTCTTTTGCATTGCATGATGTCTTTTGCATTGCATTTCAGTCTAAACAGTGCAGAAATTGTGCCACAATTAACTAAATTCACTATCTAATCACAAGCCTGCACAGAACGAGTCAAGGCAAGATAACCAAAGTAACACCACAATCCAAATTTCAACTTGTACTTGATTGGACGTCACGTGACGTGATCAACCTGTTAGATAAGATAGATCTATATTTCATTAAAAAATGATATGCAAGAAACTAGGTATCAATAGTTTTACCTTTAAATCTACTTGGTAATGGCAGATTAGAAATATAAACATGCCTGTTTTGGTCAGTAAGATTATGATTATTAATGTTTTGGATAGAAATTAACACTTGTCACAATGTCTTTTGAATTCTTTTGAAATTTCTATTCATCAAAGAATCCTGAAAAAAAAAAAAAAAAAAAAAATCGGTTTCCACCCAAAAATTAAGCAACATTGATGATCAAAAATGTTTCTTGAGCAGCAAATCAGCATATTAGAATGATTTCTGAAGTATCATGTGACACTAAAGACTGGAGTAATGCTGAATGCTGAAAATGCTGAAAATTCAGCTTTGCCATCACAGGAATAAATTGCATTTGAATATATATTAAAATTAAAAGTTATTTTAAATTGTAAACATTTTGCACAATATACTGTTTTATAAGATACCTTTTACTTTTTTTAAGAACCCCAAACGTTTTGAGCGCTAGCGCTGTGATAGTTTGTGATCAAACAATGCTACAAATATAACAAATAAACTTAAAACAAATAACTGGAATATAATATGGCATCCACCTACAAATGCTGCAGTAGATTTATGAGTCTGATAGACCTACAGCAGTGAGAGGAAGTGACACTAATGCGTGTATGAAGTGCTGAGGAGACACTGGCACCTGGCCAAAGGAATGATGATAACATACTGTATACTTACAGAGAGAGAGAGAGAGAGAGAGAGAGAGAGAGAGAGAGAGAGAGAGAGAGAGAGAGAGAGAGAGAGAGAGAGAGAGAGAGAGAGAGAGAGAGAGAGAGAGAGAGAGAGAGAGAGAGAGAGAGAGAGAGAGAGAGAGAGAGAGAGAGAGAGAGAGAGAGAGAGAGTTTTCCCTTTCAGGAGTATAATTGGTTTAGACCAGATGAAGCAATCACTTTTGTTTGTGATTACACATGGGCGGACTGGCACTTGTATCTCAAGTTTCATTCATTTAAATGAATAGATCTAAACAAGCATACTTTTTTGTGTACAAATGTCACTTGCAGCCAAAAGAAAAATTGCACCCCCTTGAGGAAGATTCATAGGAAACGGACAACATTTGCTGCCCAATGATTTGGCAGGACCTTCATTCGGCTGATAAAGCAGAAATCGATTAGTCTGTCCCCTCGGTACTTTGACATCGCTTACTGGCTAACTATCAAACCACTCGATATTGAAAAATTCAGACATTCATATATCTTGAAACAAACTTCTCCCAAAGTCCTGCCAAAGCCTAGACAAGAAATCTTTTTGCTGCCTTTGAAAGGTGTGTGTGCATAATAGTCCTGCCAATTCTCCTTCACCAGTGTCTCCTTTATTGAGGCCTTAATCTGAAGCCTGAGAAGTAGCTATTTACACAGAGGAGCCTGATCCCTTCCTGTTTTTGGTTCACTCGGATTGTATCCAGTGCTAATCCAGTCCCTTAAAGTCCAGTCATGTTTTAGATGGTATGCTCAGGCAGGTCTATTTGTCAGGCCGCGAATGCACATGCAGTGTGTGGTAATGAGGTTGACAAGTTTGACGGTGAGTGTTTCAGTGACAGAATCCTAATGGCATTGAGTGAGTGCTGTGTTAGTGTGTAAGACAGAAAATGTTAATTTCAGAGTGTGTTTTCGGATCTCTTGAGGGTTTAGAATTGAATTCCTGATGACCATCTCACCCGTGCTCATCAGAACAAACACAACAGAACAGCGAGTAATTACATCAGTCACCCTCGCATAAGAAAGCGTGTTATAGAGAGAGATTCTGAGATGAATGCTGCTGTTATGTTTTATCTAAACATTACTTTCTCGACAGACAGCCGTTTACAATACACACCGTAAACTCCAAACACACACCATCAACCCCAAACTTCTCTTCCCTTAAACTCAACACATTAAATAAACCTCAATTTTAAAAGGCGCACTCAGTGTTTTTTTTTTTTTTTTTTCTCATCAAAAATATTGTACACAAAGAAAATGAAATCGAAAGTGATGGTATGCATCAACCTCTATGTGAATTTTTATTGAATGTGTCCTTTGATTCTGAACTATGTGGATAAGACTGCAAGCATCAGCTTCACCAGCCTCCAATATTCATCATTATTGATCAGAATAAATCACATCTAAGGAACACAAACTGCAAAATAAACATGCAACTCCTGCATGTCATATCCATCTAAATTAAGAAAATTAGAATTTGTTGTGATAGAATCACACACACTGACACACTGAAGTACACGCAGTGCTGCTCTATGCAGAGAACATGCCTGTGCAGAGCAGCTGGTTTGTGTGCAGTCAGCGTTTATTTGCTCCCAAAGGTGAAAGTCTGATTTATAGAGCTGCAGGACCACCAGTACAACATCACTCAGGCAGGAGGTCATTTAGCCTCATGTCCAATTTAGTTAAAGACGTACAGTATATCCACTTAGCTTGGGTGTGTTTGTTTGCATGCGTAAGCCCTAAAGTCCAGATGGTTTTAAGGGGCGACATGTGCAGAGTCACTAAACTCTCAACTAACCTTCTCATATCCTCATCACACTAGTGCATGGTTGAACTCAACACAGCCGAGATGCTTCTGGATTGAGCCACCAATTGCCCGTGACTCATCCTGACTACCAGGAAAGACAAAACACGCTGACAAGGGGATGTCATGCTTATGTGAGATTGAAGTGGCACAGCTTTCAATTCATTAGAGTAGAATGAAAGACTCAAAGAGAGCTTTGCTTCCTACAATAATATATCCATAATGATTGTTATAATTTCATTAGATTTACCACTTAGATTTTCCTAAATACACAATCAAGTGGATAAAACCAAAAACAAAACCAGTGAATAATATGCCTTCAGAACAATAGGTTACATGTTATTTCAATGGTCCAGTTTATACATTCTACTAACTATAAGTAACTTTGCAACTACATGTCAATTAACTCTCATTCGAGTATTAGTAGACTGTAGATTGTTAGTAGACTGTTAAGTTAGGGTTAGGTGTTAGGTTTCGGGCTAGAAGAATAAGTTACTTAAAGCTGCAGTCTGTAACTTTTTTGGGTTAAAAATGATCCTAAATACATTTTTGAGCAAGTACATAACCAGCCAGTGTTCAAAACTGCTTGCCTTAACTCGATTCAAAATGGTAAGCTTGTAATAATGTTTTTAATTCCAGTGGTACTGGTGGATTTCCGCGGGAAATTCGAGCATGTCTTTGCGTCATTTAGGTCACATCTGTACACATAAAGAAGGTGTCTCGGCTAGTAGGCTATATTGCGTGTGAGGATGTTGGAGGTGGAGATTTATAGCCTTTTCTCACATCACTTGATATAGTTAAACTTATCAATTTGATGGCGGATCCAGAAAGGTTCAAACGACAATCACCAGTGACGACTGGAGATTCACCCGTTGTAAAATGCAAAAGACTTCGGACTTCGGAGTGGCTACAGAAAAAAAGAGACTGCAACCGGGCACATGCGAAAACAAGGATAAATATCGGAAGGGCTTTTGAAAGGTGGCGTGAACTCCGTGTTTTGAAGGGGTTCAAAACGGACGCAGAAACGGCTTTTTTTCTGCTGGACAGGTAAGACATAAGCGATCATTAGATTTAATCAGTGCGATTTACTGCAATGCTTTTTTTCCCGTAGTTGGTCAGAACAAAAGTGGATGTTACTTACTTGTTCAGATGACATTTTCCGGTGAAAATTCTTATCTAATCTGTGATCCCGAATGACAGTATCCACACCGGCGCGGTGACTGACAATCGCACATTCTCCTCAAAACATTGGATTCATCCCATTGTTGAATGTGCCCACATGCCGAGGCACAACCCAAGTAAAGTTGATATTTCCACGAATAACTGCAATTGAAGATTTCGAACAGAGATGGTGACAAAGAGGAAAAACTATGGACTGCAGCTTTAAGTTACTTATAGTCAGTAGAATGTCTGTTGGGGGACAATCAAAATAAAGTATGCAGATATCAAGCAGACAGTCTACTAATACTCTAATGAGAGTTAGTTGGCATGTAGTTGCAAAGTTACTTAGAGTTAGTAGAATGTCTAAAATGGACCATCGAAATAAAGTGCTAGCGAACAGTATACCATTTTTCCGGGGGGGAACTTGTAAAGTTCTGAATGTTTAGTTCTTTGCTTCAAACAGGAAGGAATATTTAAAGTTGTTACAGAAAGAAAACGACTTTCCTAAAGCATCCACGTGTGTAAAAAGCAACAGAAGCAAAGATCTGCAAAATCCATAGAGCATTTCATCTCTAGAGACGTGATTTGTGCTCTTAATTAGAGTCAAGTCATCCGAGTAACATAGCGTTATGAAACACCTCGCACACACTGAAGATCTTGCAGGCTGCAATAATGCCAGCAGCTGCAGAAGTGACGCGGCCGTAAAGAAAGAGAAAGCGTTAGTCATCAGTAACCATTTCACATGTGTGTGCACTTCATTGTGAGTGTTAACTTTCAGACCCTAATTAAATGAGAATTGATCTGAAGAGGGCAACGGAAAGAGAGAGTGAGAGTTGTGAGATGCATACTGTATATGCATATGGCCCAAAGGGACGGTGTGTGTGAGCTTAACATTAGTGAGAACCAATGACCTTTTGTCCTAACTCACATACTCATATACAAGCAGAATTATATCAAACTCATGACATTTAATGTGCACCCTTCCGGCCGTACTGTGAGTGTGTGAAAGACTAAAAATGTGATTAATAATATCGCTCTCACACATATGCTGACAGATGCAAGAGAAGACCTTACACACTCATTTCTGTGTCCATATGTTGAATGAAAAGGCCTTCACATTGAAGAAAAATGCTTACGGTGTATTCATTTCACAGTTCATTACCTGTTTGAAATTAAATAAACTGGGGAACCCTAACCTCCATCTGCTGGAGTATAGCCCGGTTTTCCCTCTCTCTTTTTCTGCTGACCAGACCTTAACATCATTCCGCATCGTACAATCCTACTCTGAAGATTATGAAGGAAACTCTGGGATCTTTCTTTGAAGGAGACTGAAAGTTAAAGTGTGAACGTCTGCAACCTGTTGCCTCACAGACACAAGTTTCCCAATTCTCACTTTGTAAAACAAGGTGCAGTTCGTTCAGTTACCCAGTTCTCACTTTTCAGAGTGTCAGTCTCTTCAGGAACTCCTGTTCTGCACGCCATTGAATTGATACACACATCTACGGCTGCTTTTGGGTGGTTGTGTCGGCAAGTTCTTTGCTGTGTCCTCTGCCATGTTCTTCTTATCAGATATTGGCTGACATTGTGATGTTTGGCTGTGATCGGCCGTTCTCTGATCTTTGACTCAGATAAACAAGCACAAGCTGCTGATAAAGCCAATATTGGATTCTGATGCCATCATCTTCCTCACCTTCAATGAAACAGCAGTAAAGGCACAGTGTGAGCATTAAACTCCTAATCACCTGCAGATCTGTCTTCTCTACACAAACACTATTAGGGATTTTGCAATATATTCAAAATTCATTTGTAAAAAAAAAAATCCTTTATTTAAGAAATTAATACTTTTATTCAGCACAGACAGGGCACATTTAATTGATTAAAAGTGATATTAAAGAGATTAAAAAAAAAAGAAAAAAAAAGCCTATTTCAAATAAATGTGTATTAATCAAAGAATCCTGACATTTTTTAAAATCATTTTTCCACAATAAAATTAAGCAGTTCAACTGTTTTCACCATTAATAATAAGAAGAAAAATGTTTCTTCCACACCAAATCAGCATAGAATGTATAAATAACCGTCCATTTCTGTTATGAATATCTCAAATGTTTTGTGTTTGACTGAAGAAAGAGAATGATACAGAATTTGAATGATGCTATAGGATGATGAATCATTTTTGAGTGAATAATTTCTGGAAGTATTCAAACAAGGAAATTAAAATCAATATATACATACGTTGTGAGAGGGTGACCTCCAGTTGATGAGAATTGAAGTGTAGAACCGCCCAGCTGAAGGCCAAAACAGGAGATGGAACACTAGCCAAGCATGTGACCTCTTCAGCATTCGAAATTTAATTCCAGAACTCCAGGTGATTGAACACGACATCACACCAACCCAGCCAGAGATCTATAACATCCATATCAGCCCTGCAGAACAGATGGGTTTGGGTTTAGTAAAGTGATCTGACAGCTGACAGGCAATCTTCAGATCGTGAGAAACAGGACTGCTGTGAGCCTGAAGTACTTATAGCTTCAGTGAGGGTTGGAACGCCGTCTTTGTACCAGTTGCATTAATCAACAAGAAGATTGGTAATGTCGCTTTCAGGCCAGCTGTATTGATTTTGTCATGTCACAGAATTATTGAATCGTTCAGTTTAGTTTATCAGTGCAATACAAATAAAATGAATCTTTTATGGTTTATCAATTATATATGTGTTTTTGATCATTATAATCATGCCAGTGTCTAAATGTATAATGATTTGTGTGTGAGTGTGTGTGTGTGAATCATTGTAAAAATGACAAGATCACTTCTCCAAATGGTTAGCGAGTCGGGTTCACCATAGAGAAACAGTGTCGACTGGTTCACGTTGATGCACCTCAACACTTCCCAAAGAAAAGAAAAATCACCTCTCTATTTAATCCAAAGTTTCAGTCACTTCTTTTCACAGCATTTTTGCTCTATTTTGAGCCATTGATAGATGATTCCATCCAATTTCCTATGTGTGAGGTAAGAGAGAAAAGAAGGGAAAGCGAGAGACAGAAAGAAACAGTGGGAGAAATGGAGAGAGAGAAACAGTATGATGGTAAATGGGATGTGTACTGACCCATGTAGAGGAGGTGGCAAATTGTTTGAGGCAGGACTTTATTCAGTGCTGAAGATGTCATGCTTCCAAACTTACCAGTCGCACTGTCATTTGGTTGGTGATTTATGCAGAAGTCATGCCTAATCTTCTGTTCAAAAGTAGTTTAACTGGAAATCGTTATTGATAAGCTGGTTTATCGCCCAAACAAACAAATAAGTTGACTATTACATGTGCATCACACTGCTAAATTAATATGCTTGTCTGGTTTGTATGTGGCCTCTGTTGAGAGTCAACTCTACTCCTCTAGTTTCTGATTAAATAAAGACGAGATGAAAAATGTACATCATGATGACAATTAAAAGATTTTAAAATGAATTAAAACATACTGTTGATGAAAATATGCCAAGGACCAAAATAGTACTGCTAGATATTAACAATACACTAACACTTTTTTTTTTTGAAGAAGAAGAAGAAAAGTCTAGAAAGAATATCACAAATAATCAAACCATGTCATTGTCCATTTTGAGCTTGTTTTCATCAAACTAAATTATACATTTAATTTTTCTTTAATATTTCCTTTAATAAATAGAAAGTTAAAAAGAACAGCATTTATTTGAAATATAATCTTTTGTAACATTGTAGAAGTCTATACTGTCACTTTGGATCAATTTAATGTACCTTTGCTGAATAAAATAATTAATTTGTTTGAAGAAAACAAAATCCAACCCCAAACTTTTGAATGGTAGTGTATTTCTGGCACAAGACAAAAACTATTACTTAAAAATAAATAAATAAATAATCATTCTCCAAAAAACAGAAGATGGGGAGTGTTGGAAATGTGTTGTTTCAATTCTGTTTGGTTCCAATAGTGATACAAAAACTGAACACTTCACTTCTAAAGTACCTCAGGCTTAAGTGCTGTGGGAAATCACTGGTTTGTGGATTTTGCTTTCCCCTGTGTTAAAACCCACATCCTAAACCACCAGCTCATATTAAGACAGTGCTGTGATTGCATATATTTTTGCAAACAACATGCTCAGATTTGTGCAAGTTGTCCAAACCAAACCTTTGAACAAGAAATGTGAATCTTTGTGGTGACTCATATTTCTAGAAAAGAGGAGGGAATGAAGCCACCCTGCCACAGTACATTACATATAATCAATTACTGATAGGAAATCATTTCTTTAAACTGTTTCCTTCTATATTCTAACAAATAACTAGCCTTCTCTCAAGCATTTTTCAAGCACTCTGACTGTACAATCACTACCAATGTAAGCATTTGTATGAGAAGTGTAATAAAGGAGATTTTTTTTAGATTCATAGTCCCCTTGAAACGTCACCAAATTTGCTGAAGCTGAAAAGGGTCAGCCGCACCATTCGTGTAAGTCATGAGGCATTCAATAGGCCTGCCCTTAAACACTTGAGCACACAAGCGTGACACATTTATCAATGGGCACGTCTCAAACAGAGGCCGATCTATCCAAGTTAAAGCCACTTGCCAAACGGATGCCGTTTCAGCAGTAATACATCCACCCATGGCAGACAGCCCTAACATTTGGACCTCTTCTCCTGCTGCTAAAACAGCCTACTGACATAAGTCACTTAAAAAATGAGAGACGTTATTAATTAGAGAGAGAATGTGTTCCCTCTGTGCAGAGGACAGAGGATATGTGAACTTGATGCTCATAAGAGATTATTGATACTCAATAGACATAATATAATGTGAGAAAACCCGACTGTGAAGAAGCACTTGAAAAAGAATAAAGGAAAAGATATTTTGAAGAATTTTCATGCAGGCCTGAGTCATTGAGTTGAGTCATTGAATTTGTAATTTGTTAGATTTCTATACATTCATTCACAAATCAGGGTTCAACACTGAAATAAATTGTGCAGATGTTCTCAAATTAATACTTCACTGGAGGGAACATTTTTAAAGAATGGTGATATAAAAAAATTACCCTGTTTGTTTTCATTCTTCGGAGAATAGTGCACTACGACATGAGGCAGTGTGAATAATAACAATTTTCATTTTTAGGTGAACTATCCCTTTAAGATCTTTCAGCTATCCATGCAGTGATTTCAGAATGAAGCAAAGGGACTCAAATATGCTTTACATCAACACTTTATTCAACTGTAACATCTCTTCCCTGCTTTCTTCTCTCCACTCTCGTTGAAATATGCATGCAATCTATCCGTCCTTCCCTCTCTGATGGACACATAAGGGAGAATGGTGTACACCAACATGCCATCTGAAGTCCAGCATTTTAGATGCTGTCACTGCCTATAAAACATTTAAGCATAGTTCTTCTCCCACAGGCACTGCAAAAAGACTTGTAATTAAATGAACAGCTTGCCCAAAGGATAAAAAACACCTGTCAGTGCTATTAATTGGGTATATAGAGTATCAATGTTACTGTTAGCACTGAGCTGTTGTTAAGATAGCTTCCATTACAGGTTCTGATCTATAAATAATTGAAAGCTTGAGAAGTTTTCACCCTGAGAACTAAAGAAAAAAGTGCTGTTGATAGAAGGTCCAGGAGTTACCCAGTAAGAATTGAGAGCCTTGAGTCTTAGAGTTCTTCTCAACATGGTGCAGATCTGTCAGAGTAAGGGTGCTTTCACACCTGAGTGTTTGTTTCGGAACCTGGTGCGTTTTCTCCCTTGGTTCGGTTCATTTAGGCATATGTGAACACGGCAATCGCACTCGGATCCGCACCAAAACAATCGCTCCGAGAAAGCCTGAACGAGGTGGTCTCGGCCCGATTGCAAACGATTGCGACCTCTGGGGCGGTTCACTTGAGGTGTGAAAGCAATCCGACCCAATGTACCAATGCTATATAAATAGCAGTAGTGTCTGATTCTGTGAGTGAGGACATTAGTTATTGCAGTTGAAAACCAAAAGAGCACCTGTTCCTCTTAAAATGTTGTGTGAATGCGCTTCTCCGTGCGAGAATGCTGTCCCTTGATTCCTGCTCTAGTTGCATTATAACATTCATATAGTGTTTGCGTGTGTCACTGTGTCTTGACACAGTTAACCTCTAGACAGCGCTGGGCAATCCCCAGAGAGCGGAGAATTTTCTGCAGTATTAATACAAATGTAGTATATAATTTAACAACAGCAATGACGGCTACATTCCTATAGTGTTTGCGTGTGTCTCGACAGTTACAAATATAGCCACAATAAGCTCATGGAGTGAACTTCTCAATTATCTTGATGGATGACGCGCATGATTTTTTTCCCCAAACCAGTTCAGCGGGAATCCCGCCCAGCAGCTAATTTCATTTGAGGAAACAGTGACGTTTGAGGTTACAGTGACGGGTAGGTTTAGGGATCAGTGTTTGGTGTAGGCAATCAGTACAGTGATTGATATGACTAATTAAATCTTTAGAATCATTTGCAGGGTGGATTTTCTGCTGAACTGGTTTGGGGGGGGAAAATCACGTGGATGACACAGAGGAAACGCTGACCAATAAGAGGACAGTTTTACTCGCATGTAACTTGCGCAAACATATTTTGTTACGCTTCAAATGTTGCCTTGTGAAAGCAAACCGAACCAAGAAGAAAATGCAACATTGTAACAAATTAAGTCCCTGTTTCGGAACAAAACAAACGATCTATATATGTGAAAATGCCCTAAGTTTCTTCTCGCTCCATTCATTTGAGGTTGTGCATATTGCCGTTTATGTTGCTTTGTTGGCCTGTGGCATCCTAGCAGGGCAGACAAATTCAACATCTTGAATACTGGAAGCATCAGTGGCGTCTCCCTCGCTCCCAACGCTACTCTTGGAGGATGCGCTGTCTGCCAGAGAATTCATCTTTTGGCCGTAGAGGTCTCCTATATGAAGAAAAGGCATGCTGAGATGTGGCTGTTTTTCATCCTCTGACTGGAGCTGGTCAGACTCCACCAGGGCTTTCTGTCTCTGATAGTACTTGGAGAACTTGTTGAAGATGATGGAGATAGGAAGGGCGACTACAAGCAGGCCACAGATGATGCACAAGGTGGCGACAAGTTTCCCAGCCAGCGTGACAGGATACGTGTCGCCATATCCCACCGTGGTCATGCTGATTGTCGCCCACCACCAGCCCACCGGTATGGTCTGTATTTCCGACTCCTCGTCCTCTTTCTCCACAAAATAGATTAGCACTGAGAAAATAGAGATTCCCACAGAGAGAAAGAGGATGAGGAGTCCGACCTCGTTGTAGCTGTGACGGAGAGTCGCCCCGAGCGAACGCAACCCAACCGAATGCCTCGCCAGTTTGAGGATGCGAAAGATTCGCATGAGGCGCAGGATCTGCACGACCCTTCCCACGTTCTCAAGCTCCGCGCTTTCCTCGGCATCGACGGTTTCGAAGGCCAGCGTGGCGTAAAACGGAACAATAGAGGCAAAGTCAATGATGTTTAGCGCATTGCACAGGAATTTGCGCAAACATGGCGTGACAGCTAATCGTAGGATGAACTCGATGGAGAACCAGAGGACACAAAAGGTCTCGAACCCAGCCAACACTGGGTCCTCCACCTCTTTCTCATTATCGTCCTTCTCGTTGAACTCAGGCATGCTATGAACGCACATGGCGGCAATACTCATCAGTACCACACTCAGTGAAAACACCGCTATTATTTTTGCAGAACACGAATATCCAGGGTTTTCCAGTCGCAGCCAGAGTTCTTTGCGGTTCTCAGAGCACCAGGTGCCCTCGAACTTTTCAAGGTCTTTGTCATATCCTGATAGCTCCTCCATGGACGAGTCTAAGCTGTCCTGCAGCTGGTTCGGCGGGTCATCATCATTTCCCCAGTCGTGATCTCCTGTGCATTCTTTCTGTTCTTGAAATCTGTTGCTGCAGCAAGTGTCCAGGTGAAGCTCTTTGATGCCCCAGTATTCCAACTCCTGGCTAAAACTAAACACACACAATTGTTCCATCAGGTGGATCTTTCCAGTATGGTAGAAGTTCAACACATAGCGGAAAAAAGATGGATTGCGATCGAAATAATACTCGCGGTCGGCCGCGGCGTAGTCGTCGCAAAGCTGGAGAATAGCGGCCTCTGAGCTGCAGTAGAGCAATCGGGCCAGCCGCGTGTGGGGGAAGCGTTGGAGGACCACCCGTTCCACTTGCTGCTTAAAGCCGCCAACGTTGAGGTTGATGAAGCTCTCCTCTGGCCCTCGGCGGTGCAGGACCTGCCCATACAGCATGATGGATGCCAGTACATGAAGGAGTAAGTGGGACTGTTGGGCTTAGCAGGTTTGGAGAGGCTAAGAGTGATCAGCTATGGATCCATGCCTATATAGTGGAGGAAAAGAAATGTCTGATTAGCACTTTAAGAAGAAAACTTTTTTTTTTCAGTACTACTCGCCAGTTTACTGTCCTGTACCCAACTCTATGACAAGACAAAAACTTAATCAGACACGCAGACAGAGAGACAGACCGACTGCTTCTAACTGTAACAACTGTGATGGGATAAAAGCATTCTGGGGCCCAAATCAGCCTTTATAGCTGCTAATGGATATTGATTCTCTACAGTGTCGTAAACAAATCCTCAGTGATCATTATGTGCATTTTAACACTATCACTGACTTTTTCTCCTAGCAGTTCTGCTGGGCACTTCAGTAAAATCACGTCAGAAATTCAGGACATTCGGTGAATGCTTGACCGTCCCGACATGCAGTGCTTTTGTAAGGTTTGTAAAATGGAAATTCTTATTTTGAGATGAAACATTTACAGTATACGGTTTAAATGTGAGACCACTAGCAAAAACTCTTGTATTTTAAAACATAATTTTGAGTGAAAAGTTGAATTATTATTATTTTTTTAGAAAAACAGCAGCAAACTAATTTTAGCGACAAGTGACATGATTTTCAAAAAAAGTATTTTCAAACACTTTTTGTTTTTAAAAGTATTTGGTTTGTCACTCTTCTGCTTTATTGACAGCAGCACTCTAGCTGCATGAGCTCTACAAGAACTTCTGACACTTTGTACAAATACTGACATGATTAATGTCACAAATACTTGATGACATATAGCCAGACACTTCAATATTTCTTCCTCATTTAATGTCATAACATTTCATTGTTTTAATTTTTTATTTTTTTACATTTTATTCCTAATTTTAAATTATTTGAACTCTAGATTTTCAAGTTGGTTGGTTCAGACTTTTGAACCTCACATGTGTACAGTAATAATTTCAATATTTTCAATTTCATATTTGGTTGCAACAGAAAAACAGCATTCACACACTAGACCTAAAAACATTTAACTGTTAAATTTGGGTACAACACCATATTTCTGACTGACATATATGGATAATTGTTAAGAAGTTTCTTGAAAACAGCACGATGTAGTTCAAGTCGTTCGAACTCCAGCACCAAGTTTAAAAACAACACTGCGTAAGCCAAACTACAGTGAAGCAAACATCACATTTTACCTCTTTTCTTTATTTTCTGATGGTATCAGTGGACTGCAAAGACGTTTGGTGTGGATATTGCCATCCTCCAGCGCCTTCCTTGGTCAAGCTGTGTCCGGTGTGCGCTCGTACGCAGTATTTGCCCCATGTCCCGCAGCGGACTGTGTCGGGTGGGACAGTTGGCACATAGTGTGCCACTAATGCACTCGAGGTGCCTCGGGGCAGCTGCGCGTCCGTGCGTCACTGGCCCGTGGCAACTAGTGCGCGCAGCGCGCTTGCGCTTTGCGTTTGAGGACGCGCCTCTCAAGCTCCACGGTGCGGCTTTTCCCCTTATGCATTAGAGGTGAAACGGGAGGGACAATGATAAGAGTGAAAAATAATGGGAGAACGAAGGGATGGCTACAGAGACAGATACTTCGACCACCCGTGAAGGGCAGCTAAAGGATTAGAAAACTAATGAAAGACTGAGATTAACGATCCCTCGAGTTTAAGGAAAAAGACAATAGAGGTCCGTTAGAAGAAAAGTCAAGAAAAGCTATTCTGAAAAGTTTGAGGGGAAAGAATCAATCGTCATTTAGCTGTTTTGATAAGCATCAAGTGTGTAATGAGATTTAGAAATAATTTCAACACAAATGCACAAACACAAAAAAATCATAGACAAATTGCAATTAGTTTAAGGAGTCAAGTAATTAGACCATGTAAGCAGCGAGTGATTCGTCAACACGTTCACTTCTCTCAGAAGCAGGTTATGTTCTCCCTCTCGCAGCACCTGTCGCACGTGCACAGAAGAATTGACAGATGATGCCCTCTAGAGGCCGTCACGAGTACATGCAGACGACTCTTTAAAACATGCATTTTTAAATATCTCACTACCACCAATTAGGTAACTCGAGTAAGAAAGGAAAATAAACTAGTATTGTCCAATAAAGTACAACGTCGTTACTTATGTTCAGCACCAAAACTCAGAAGCGTCGTAACTCGGGACTGACTGTAGAGGGCAGCATTGCGTGACATACGACGAGATGAAGAACAGGTAGGAGACAGTGCTTTAATTCAAAACCGCATACTTGCATTCTACTCTTACTATTTCTGCCATAGAAAGATATTTTAAAATTAGTAAGAGTAGTAAGCGTTTACGAATTCAGCAAGGTAAAAGTTTCAACAGACAGATGCCTAATATTAAAGATGCAAATTCTCAATTCGAATCAGAACAGACACAAGTGAACATGAAAGTTTGAGATGTCTTTTTAAATTTATTTTAGATTAATCAAACAACAGAACAATTTGCCTGTTAATGCTAAAACAGGAGGCACTCAGTTTAATTTTTTTCATTTCTTTACTAAAAAAACCTCACATATACATACAGTATCATATTAGCCAGATGATTCATTCGTAACTTTTAGAATTAAAACTCACTCTTATATAAATTGTCAAATTGAGTTGAATGTGATGATTTACATAAGAACTGTTTTAGGGAAAATTGTGTATAATATTATTTATAGTGAAAATAATGTAATTACATACATAAATATATGAAAAAGACATATAAAAGAGATTCAATGTACAAATATAAATGTTAATTTGTTTGAGCATCCAAATGACATATTTTAAGCTTTCTAACCTTATGGCAGAGTTTGTATCCTACAGTGCATCAAAAAGACTGACATTTGATGGAGCAATAGTTGAGCTTGGCAAGGCGACAGGAACAATTTATCCCACTGGGGAGTGACAGAGAGGACAGAAGTTGTGTTGTGTGACCTCCTGCTCCAAAGCACAGTGCTTGCACACACTGCACATCCAGAACTGGTACTCAGATATTATTCTTCCTGTCACTATACAGGTGGGCGACTTGCCCTCCGGCCTGAGGAAAAAAACAGGAAGTAATAGAATAAAAGACAAAGAGAGAGAGAGAGGGGTTTACTCATCAAGTCAGAATGCACCATCACACTTGCTAACCTGTTTAAGCTGTTTTTATTAACATAATTGGAACAGTTAATTTGCTGCTTCACATTTATGTTTTGAGCTGAGGCCCTTTCACACCAAGAATGATCACTATAAAGATAACTGCAAACTATAATGGCATTAGCATCCACACCAGCGGACGATATTGTTCTGTTTATTAAGCACGCACTGCAGTTTTGTTTTATGCCGCTTTATATGCTTGAGCTCTTTAAAGCAGAATGGATTCTGGCTGTCAATGCTTTTATCGTTCATCAGCTGGGAATAAAATAGCTCTGAAAGTGATTCCAACGATATTTTTTCTTTATAGTTGTGGTATGGACTCTACTATTCTTGAATGATTTTGGAACTATATCTTTATCGTTACCATTATAGTTATCGTCCTCGGAGTGAATGAGCTTTTTTATTTGTATTCTCATCACATTAGGCCAAAATAGGTAGAAGCAGGAGAACTTTGCGAGCATAAACAAATCTAATGCATTGAAATCAGTCAATTCATGGAATAATTTTACCCTGTAAATGTGTGATGTGTATTTGTCACTTCGGGGCTTTGCAAAGAAAGAATACTAACGGACAGCTTCAGTGAGGGAAAAAAACTACTAAAGTAAAGTTTGGGGTCAGTAGATTTTTTGTTTTTGAAAAAAGCAAGGATGCATTAAATCACCAAAAGTGACAGTAAAGACTTTTACATTTGTGCAAAAAAAAAAAAAGAAAAAAAAAAAGGTTTAGGTTCTTCTGAACTTTCTATTTATCAAAGAATCTCTGTTTCCGCAAAAATATTTTGATAACATTAATAAGAAGAAATGTTACTTGAGCATCAAATCAGCATATTAGAATGAATTCTGAAGGATCATGTGACACTGAAGACTGGAGTAATGGTGCTGAAAATTCAGCTTTGCCATCACAGCAATAAATTACATTTAAAATATATTACAATACGAAAGTATTTTTAAAATTGCAATAATATTTCAAGATATAAATGTTTTTACTGTATTTTTAATCAAATAAATGCAGCCATGATGATCATAAGAGACTTTTTTCAAAAACATTTAAAAAAAATCTTTTGAACAGTTGTGTAATAATCTTCCCACTGTTTTACTACATTTCTTAGGGAGAACTGTGCTGATGTAATAATCTGAAAGGTCTGGAAACTTCCAGTTATCCGGCACACTGCAGTGATACGCCTAAGTCATACACGCTGACCCTTACACCACTCATCTCACACTATTTTACACCTGCGTCACTGTGACCTCACAGCTCCGTCAACAAGCCATAACAAAGGATCCGCCTCAATTATTCCGCAGTTGTGTGCTCAGCGAGGTTATATAGCACATCTGGCCATTGCGTTCCTGGCTTACCCGTCAGTGAGACTGTCTTGCTGGCTTTGCCGGGTGTCTCTAGGGCTGTGTTTGGTGAAGATCTCCAGGGCCAGGTCTTCATAAAGCTGCCTCTGATCTGGAGTCAGTGTTTCCAGAGATTCCAGCTTAATAAAGGCACGTGAGCACGTACCAAACGCACAGTTAGCAGATGAGCAGATGGCTAGCAGAGAGTAAATCTCCACAGCAGGGATAATATCCTCATAATCACGGAGATGGAGAGCTAGAAATTAAGAATAAAGTAATTACTGAATTGCTGTACACTTGAGGAACAAAAGATTTTAATAAGGGATATTGCTGCCGCCGCCGCCCTCTAATGCTCACTAAAAGGAGAATAATTTAATAACACTTTCAAATACGATTTATATTAAATCACATTTTTTATAATGCTGTGACGCCTAAATTCACTTTCACAATTCACAAATAGTTTTTAGTGCTTTATTTAATTTATTTAGGCAAAATTTTATATAATTTTAAAATCGGTCATTTATTGGAAATCTGTCATAACAATAAAATAATTATTAGTTTAACAATAGTTATTATCAGAATTTTAATAACAGTGCATCCCTAACTTAAATCATTTTTAATAGATCATTTTAAAGACTTTAATAGAAGTATGCAATGAAAGCACAGCTAACTGAAAGACAAAAACATTAACCCACAACAGCACCTTTTCCAGGTGGTCCTGGATATGATGTAATCTGTGGTTTACACATTTTGTCTAGACTTTCGTGTAAGCAAACGTCTTTTGTAAGAGTGTATGTGTGGACTGAACGCTGTAAAGACTTCACTTTGAGTTTGTTTTCTCTGTTCAGGTGAGCGATTTAACACTTTATGTGCGCAGACGAGGCCAGACATACCCTGCATGCATTCACACACACATTAACAGACACAGATTTACAATCCTCAGAATATTCATATGGACATCATTACTGTGGTCTGATACAAACAGAGAGAAAGTGTAGGAGGGGATAATGAATTTGTTCATATACATAAGACTAAAGACTATGTTTCACAGCTATTTGTTTGTGTTATATTCTAATTGGATTGCAAAATGAGGAGTGAGCGATTTACATATTACAAATACACACGCACCGGCCACTTTACGCCTGGCTAGTACCAGGTTGGACCCACTTTTGCCTTCAGAACTGCCTTAATTCTTTGTGGCATTGATTCAACAAGGTGCTGGAAACATTTAACAGAGAATTGGTCCATATTGACTTGATAGCATCATGATGTGCTGCAGATTTGTCTGCAACACATCCATGTCATGTCATGCCAAATCTATTTGTCATGTTCAAGAAACCAGTTTGAGATGATTTGAGCTTTGTGACGGGACGTTATCCTGCTGGAAGTAGCCATCAGAAGATTCACTGTGGTCATAAAGGGATGGACACTTAATAACATTACTCAGGGCCCAAAGTGTGCCAATAAAATATCCCTCACACCATTACACCACCAGCAGCCTGAACCGATGATCCAAGACGGGATGCATCAATGCTTTCATGTTGTTTATGCCAAATTCTGACCCTACCATCTGAATGTTGCAGCAGAAATTGAGACCAGGCAACATTTTTCCAATCTTCTATTAAGTTTAGTTGAGCCTGTGTGAATTGTAGCCTCAGTTTTTCCTGTTTTCGGAGTGTCACCCAGTGTGTCTTCTGCTGATGTAGCCCGTCTGCAGCGTATTATCATACAGGTATAAATTCCTTTTTAATTGACTATTAATTTGTTTAATTAAGGTTTATACATGCTAATTTCCATGACAGAGCCTTAAGCTGTGTTCAAAATCACCCACTATACCCTCATTCACTATTCCCTACATTATTCCACTAATTATAGTCCAGCTGAAGGAGCGAAGGAAAACGAGTGAGTGAATTCGGACACTGAGTGCGCTGGAAGGGCTGCCTCTTTTGCATAGTTTGTGCTTATTGTTTAATAATCATTTGAAACTTATCAAACCGGCAGCTCCAGTAGTAAGATTTATCTTGAACTCTAGCATGTATAAACCTTAATTAAACAATTTAATAATCAATTAAAAAGGAATTTATACCTGTATAATATTACGCTGTACCCACATTGGACCAGCAGTTTGGAAAATGAATGGATGGATGATTAAGCTGCGAGCTCTCTCTTCTGGCGAGATGCGGGAATTTATTCAGCACGACCCTCACGGTGCATTATGGGTATTCTCTATCTGATGAGTGCACCTCAGTCGTACACTCGTTATTGCGGTGCATTGTGGGATTGAATGAGTGCACTCTATAATGTCCACTATGGTTTTGGATACCACTACAAATGCCTTTCCCATCAAACAGTGTCCTATTTAAGGGTATAGGGGGCGATTTCGGACACAGCCCCAGTGTTTTAAAGACAGTTAACATTAGGTTACCAGTTGACAAACCTCAACAGATTGCGCCCCAAAGTCACTAAAATAATGTAAACATTAAGTGTGGATAAGCTGTCACAACTCATTGGGTTTTAATGCGTCACCTGTCCTCATGGCTGCGTCCACCTTGCCATCATACAGCTGTCTCTGCGCAAGCAGGAAGAAATGATAGGCCTCTGCCCCACGCCAGGCGTCATCCAGGATACGGCTGTCTGAAGACGTCTCATCTTCCTCTAACAGCCCTGCTAATGCACTGGTAGCCTGAAATAAATCACATACACAAATTACCCACCACCAGGCTGTAAATGAGCCCTTTATCACAACTGATTTCCTGCCCCTCTGATGCTGTCGGACTCTGAGTCAGGCTGCAGCTGCAGACCACGGCACTGAGAGTAACTTAACAACTACCACAGCTTTTTGCGGATTAGAAAATAGAAAAATCACAAATGATAATAAAACTGTAGTTGGTTATCCCTGTATTAAAGCTAAACTACATCCAGCAAGCAGAGCATTTGGAAACAGGAGAGTTTTTAGTATGTACTGTATGATGATGTTTGAACAGTTAAAGTACCTCTGATTTCTTGCCCTTGGTTTTGCTTTGCTGTGAGCTTTTGATCTGGGTATGGAAGTTCTCCACCAGCAAGGCGGCGAGCACATACAGTTTCTTCACTCGCAATGGTCGCGTTCTCTTTTTTGCCTCATCTTCAGCGATCTAAGGTGAAACAAAGATTGTCAATTAAAAACATTTTACAGTTACAAAAATATCCAGACATTAAATGTTAAGCATGTTATTTCTATGCCACTAACAGAAAATGAAACCTCACGACTGGGTTGGGCATAACAAAATAGATTTAACAGAAACAAAACACTTTTTTTTTTTCATTATTTCATCATTCTGTCAAGTGGTGCTAACACTGAACACTTTCCCCTAGTTTCACAGAAAAGGCTGAAGCTAGTCCCAGACTAAAATGCATGTATGAGCTGTTTTAACTGAAAGCAACTTCCTCTGGCATCTCTTAAAATATGTCTGTGCCATTGTTTTGTCTCAAGATGCACACCAATAATGTTTTTTTCTAAGGCACATTTATAAAAGCTACTTAAATGTCCTAATTGAACCAAGGTCTAATACTGGCTTAATCTAAGCCCTGTCTGTGAAACCAGGCCATTTCCTTTAAAGAAGACCTATTATGTTTTTGTTTTGTTTTTACTTATGTTTTCTTTAGTGTGTCATGTGTCTGTTTCAGCATGAAAAAGGTCTGCAAATTTACAAAGCACAAAGTCCACTTCAAAGGGAGTTAGTTATTTTCTATACAAGTAAGCACTGTTTCTGAACTACCTGAAATTCTTCAATTGTAGTCTTGAGTTTTCTTCCGGGAATGAATACGTCACAATATTCTACATTTAAATAATTTTAGTCTAAGGCATGTGCAAAAAAGGGGGTCGAAGCCTGGTTGAGTTGCATTAGTAGTGTGTTGAAATTTGCGGTTATGGTAAGGGGAATGACATTTCCGAATCGCACTTGAAGTGGTTGGCCAATCGGGCCGACCAATCAGAGTGCATTATGCTTTTAGGAAGGAAGGGCTTAATAGAGCTAGGAGCTAAAAAGAGTGTTACTGACAGACTGGGAAAAGCTACAATGTAAAATATCTGATTTTATTTATTTATTTATTTTACATTGAAGCATGAAAACCTATTCTAGTAGACCCCCCAAAACAAAAGAACTTTGTAAAAGGGCATCATCTGGCCACTTTAAAAATGACTGTCATCACTGGTTTCATAACCTGAGGATCCCCAATGACATTTGTTTCTTACATGAGCTAATACAGACATACCGTAAACATGAGTTTGGCAGCATCCAGGAAGTGATGGGCTTTTCTGTAGAGCTCTACAGCCTCTAGAGTTTTGTTTTTCTCCAGCAGATGTGAGGCGTATTTGGACAGAAGAGGCCCAATTTCCTTCATACTGTGGTTTTTGGCAAGTTCCACAGCTTTGTTCCACTGGGAAAAAAAACACCCAGTTAAAATGTATTTTTACTGTTGCTCATTTGTTTTTTATCAAGCATCTAAACATTCATCACAGACAGGTTTCATCAGCAGATGAGTATGATGATGTTACAGCTGCAACTGGATCTTTCAGTACAACTGATGATGAGCACTGTGAACTCTCTGAACCTCTCATTTAAACTAATGACAGAAGTGTCATTATCTCGACGCTCGATGCTCAAGAAAAGGCAGTGAGTCAGAATGCATTCAGCGAAGTGAGGATGAAAAATATGTCTTTTGGGAAATGCATATTAAATAGAGCTGTAAAAGTTTCAATTTCTTTAACACAGATAACGCATTTATGTTCAATTTAACATTATCATTTAAATCTTTTCTGTGTGATTTCTAAAGTTTAATTAGAGCCGTTGCAAGAGAAGCAGCACAAGTGTGTGTATGTGTGTGTGTTTTATTAGATCAGTACATGATAGAAAAAATACCTTCTTTATTGTAATTTTATAATTGTACAAGTGTTAATAAGAAGACCATCTACAAAAACCTCTATTTTCTATAAATATGCATGAATAAATCCACAAAGTGTTCATTAAGTTACAATATTGTTTAATATTATTTAATTAGTTTGAGTTTAGTTGTGTGAAATATATAATCAGTGTTCTATGCAAATGAGAAATCTTTGTTCTGTCTTTATTTTTATTAAAAGGACACAAATGCATTAACTTACAAAAAACACAGATTAATCAGAATTAAATATTGACAGCCCTAATATACTGTAATATCAATACAATTAATGCAATTAATATAATATTAATACATGCTAAACATTTACCTTCATAACATATCAAACCATACAACAAGCTAAAGTTCTGTGTAGGTTTGTGCATGAACTCTCACCTGGTTTAGATGCACACAGGCATCCACAGCTGCTTTGGGCTGGTTACATTTCAGAAATGCACTGACAGCCTGCTCACACATTCCCACGGTAACAAACATCTGACCAATGTCCTACACACACACACACACACACACAAACATACAATAAAGCACAGTTCAAGCTATTCAAGATAATCTGAACCAAACACTGCTGATTGGTCTGCTGACAAAGCATAAGAAAATGGGACAGAGAGAGAGAAAAAAAGAGAGAGCACCCACTGGTAGCAGTTTATGGTTTTCTGGTAGGGAGTTTGCAAGTTTCTCCAGACCATCATAGTCCTCCAGCATATAATAACATTCCGCCAGACGCTCCTGATTACGACCCTGCAGGTAATACTGCACTGCATTCAACCTGTGGAACACACATACTTCAAGTCTCTGTGTCACCTTAAAATTTAACAGTAAGTACACAACCAGTCAAAAATTTAGACACACTTTAATGTGTCACGTTGTGTTCTGTTTTCATTTTGTTACCAGCCTGTCTGAGTTCTCATTAATCTCTTTGGTTGCTCATTGATTAGTCATTCTGTTCAGCTGTTCATTCCTTTGCCAGTTCTCATCATTGTATAGTGGTTGTGTTTGCCTGTTTTTCTGTGCTTCTCCTTCGTGGATTTAAAACAGTCGTGCTCTGTATACCACAGCCACACGTGACAGAAGAATGGACCATGGAGATTGCTACTCTTTTCTCTGCTCTCGGCTGGGAGGGACTTTCTTTTTCTGGATTATTCTTTGCGTTTCTGCCAGCTCGCCCAACGAACGGCTTTTGACGATGAGACTCTAAAATCGATATATTTGGTCGGGGCGAACTTTCACAACCCACAAGACCTACCGGATATGAAGAAAGGAAACTGGAGAGATGCCATTTTCCGGTGTGTAGAGTGTGTGGCTGAGAGGAGGACGCTGATCCAGCCCAGCCTCCCTTTCCTGCCTCCTCATCCTCATTCAGCCAGTCCTTCAGCCCCGCCTTCGCTGGTTCCCTTCAGCCCTTCGTCTTCTCCCATAACACGATGCTGTGTGAATAAGCCTCAGGCCTTCCGTCATCCAGCTCCTACCAGGCTCCGCCTCCAGCCGCTGTTCCCGTCACCCCACCTTGGCCCGTTGCCCTGACTCCATCTGGCTCCACCCTCCCTCCGGCTCCACCTCGGTGCCATGGTACCTCGGTTTCTCCATGGACGGTCGTCGCTGTGGATCCATCACGGTCGCCAGGACCAGCAGTGTTGCCCGGTCCCATCAGCTCTCCATCTGCGCCCAGGGCTCCATCTCCATCGCTAGTCCCCATGATGTCGTTGAGAGCTTCTCCACCATGGCTCCTCCCTCCCTCAACAGCAGTATGGGCCTCCGTCATGGCTGTGGCCTGGGTCCCTGCCTGGCTCCTCTTCTTCCTGGTTCCTCCCTGGTTCCTCCTGCCATCTCCACCTTTGGCTAGCCCTTCACCAGTTCCTCGTCCTCCTCCATAGCCCCCGCCCTCCCTCCTCATTTGGACTTTGTACGGCACAAAGACGCGCCTTTCCAGATGGGGGCGTAATGTCACGTTTGTTTACAACGCCAATTATGTTACCAGCCTGTCTGAGTTCTCATTAATCCCGTCCTGTCTATGTTCATCCATATGTGCGGATATATGCATGTCTCCTGATGCAGCAGCTTGTTTTCTTACACTAAGAAGCATGCGTATTTTGGCTTGTATTGTCTATTTCTTGTGTCTCCTGCTTTGTTGGGGGGTTAATTTATGTATGTTATATGTGCTGCAGCAGCATGTCTGTGAATGTATTGGCAGTAGCAAGTCTCTGTACTTGCTCTGCAGCAGCAGCAGCGTAGCAAATCTATTCCGCTAAGACCAAATACATTAACATTAGCATATCCATCACCATGCCAAACACTCTGAGAGTTGTCATGACAGAAATGAGTGTATGACATTGAAACAAATATTGTACGACAGACATTCAGCTGCGTGGCTTTGCCTGGACAAACACATACATATACATAAATATGAAAACACCTACTCTTTAAGCAACCTACCATTTCTGTCTGTCTGCAAAGTAGTCTCCAATAGCGTTGTAGGCCTGCTCCAGAAGAGCATCATCAGAGTCACCTGATCCTGTCTTCAGCAACTGCAGAACCCTGAACCAATCACCGAGCTTTATGCGCAAACTGATCGCCAAATCCCTAAAGAGACCAGAGGGAGAAATAAGAATGATGAACATTCAAAATTAATTGATTTTTGTTGCTTTTTCAATTTAATTAATTAAAATGTTGGCCATAATCTCATAAACAAAGCCAACAGACACTTGGAACCTGATGTGATGTGACTGTTTGTTTTTTTACCTAAAAATCATCCATCTATGTAGTTTATATAATTTAGTACTCCGTTAAATTAGGATATGGTCATTTCTTGTACGCCAGGAAAACATATAAATAGCAATTGTTTGATAAAAAGCCAAAAATTGTAATAAAAAATGATGTAATGTAGAAATATAAATTAATAACCTTTGTTATGGAGTGTTCAAGTTAACTTTATCAGCAAAGCATAGGTAGTGCACACTGTATATGTTGTATGGTGGTGCATATACAGTATATACAGGGTGCCTAGATATACTTTTTAAGGCCCTTTATTAACTTGAACCTGCGGCCACCCTGATGTATGCATGCATGCATGTATATATATATATGATATATTTTTTAATAGTTTTAGTTATTAGTTACAATAGCAACTGAATATTTTGATAACTATTTAGTTCAACAGAATTATTACGGAAATATTCTAAATTCTCAATTTAATTAAATTCATTCAACATCACTATTTTTTGAGTGTAGCGTGGATGTTCACAGAGATTTCATACAGCATGAAAACATTTATTATCTGTGTATACCTGCGGTCCATGTCCAGGTACATCCTCTCTGCCTCCTCGAACCTGCTGAAGTAAGCAGCTACCTCGGCCTGTTTCATGGCTTCACTCTGAAGGTTGCTCAGTCTCTTGACAAATTCAATGCCCTGGTAGTCCCTACAGCGCACAAACGCCTGTTCAGCCATCTTCAAATCCAGCTTCTGCAGCGCCGCTTCTGCCAACAAACGCCTGCAAGTGCACACATACATACAACTGACTGAATTTTCAACTGTCAAGTACAGAAGGTCTGACATTTCACACTGAATACCTCAAATCCCATATTTCCAGAATATGACACATTATTAGTTCTGATGAAATTATTATTTTGAAGTATTATTAATGTATTTATACAGTATTTGATCTCAACAAAGATTTTCCTCACACCTTGCAAGCTTAAACAGCTTCAAAATGTGGATATTCCTAAAATGACACTCATAATGACACTTTCAGTTGCGTATAGCTAGATCTGTTTCACTGAAGACACTTTAGACTGACAGAAAATGAACAAAGAGGACGAAGCGAGTCTCTCTGGGATCTTTTCATGTGCTCATTGAAAGCTGAGAAAACCTTTGACCTCTGACACGTTGGCATGGTATGAATGAGCAAAATCAAACAAAAGAGCCTCTGAGCTCTAACCCTTACATCCAAGCAAACACACAGACTGAAAGAGAGAGCTGACACATGACTCTTTCTTTCTTTACACCATATTCCTACAGGATTCCTTCTCCAGTTCCTGTCTGACAGTATAAACAGCAACTTTCCTCACTTACTAATGTACTGTCTACATCATTTCACCCCAAAATCTAAGAAAGCAGCAAATACTAATATACAAATACTTAAATAAAATGATAGATAGATTATTGGGTAACACTTTATTTTGATAGTCCACTTTAGACATTCTACCAGCTATAAGTAACTTTGCAACTACATGTCAACTACCAGTCATTAACAGTCTACTAATACTCTAATGAGAGTTAGTTGACATGTAGTTGCAAAGTTACTTATAGTTAGTAGAATGTCTAAAGTGGACTATCGAAATAAAGTGTAACCAATTATTAAATTCTAAATGTAACTAATGAGACTTTGCAAAAAATAATAAAACATGCTAAAAAAAATCTAGAGTATGGGGTCAAATGTGACCTGGATGTGCTCTTGACACATTACCATAGATTAAATTATGATTCTCTGTTTGTGATCAGATCATTTTAAGCAGCTAAACTCTGGGAAGGTTTTAAGTCCAATGATCCAGTAAGCGAATTTATTCCAACAATCAGTCCAAAACAGCACTAATGTATAGAAAACCAGGCTGATCACATCAGAGATGGCAGAGAGAATAGAGACTCGCATTGTGTTTTCAGTGAATTATTCATTCCAGAGTGTGTCCTGTCAATAATGTATGTTAGATGAAGGTGCAGTGCTTTGAAGCACTGGTAAAGAACATTAAACTTAAGCTAACATGACACTAGGGTTTGCCTACCTGCTTCTGTAGCAAGAGTCCAATCTGAAATTCCTCCTTGTGCTGTGAGAACTGACAGAGTCACTAAAACTCCAGTGGGCTCCTAAATCAATAGAGCCGCTCCAAAACTTTATGGCTACAGTAAACATCTCTCTCTGTCTTAGATGATTTTTCTTTTCATTTTCATTTGAACATAACCATAACCTTTTTAGATTACAGCTTATTTTATTCCACTTTTTCCAGATTTACTAGGAAATAGCTCTCCAGAACTGTGCTGCCTTATTGGTTTTATCTTGTCCTGCCAGTGCCAGGATCATCATTCAGATCATAAAACTGTACCTCACACTACATTCAGACTATTTAAGTGCACCTCATACTTTCCACTTCCAGGACACACACATACACAGCCATGTTGCACACATACACACACAAATCTTTAAAATGTATAACAAACACACACATACAACTAAACAAACTCACATAGCATGTTTTAGCACACGCTTCCGTACTGCCTCACTATGCTTTTATTGCCGTATTCCTCTTTGTGTTTGCAGGTTTGCTTGAATAAATAACCACACTGCCCCATTTATTGTGTGGAATGCGTGTCTGTCTCTTACCAGAGGCGCGGATGGGGATTGTCCTCAATAAACTGAGAAGCATCTTCAATTCCAACTTTCTCAATCAGCGCCCTGCTGTCCCTCAGTGAGCGGATCTCAAAGTTTATTAAATAATCTTTATTTGGAACCTCTGGATCCTAAAGGATAAAATTATATTCAGGGTTCACACAACTTTTGACAAATTAAGATGATTTATTTTTTCAAAAATCATTTTATAGAGACTATAACAGCTAATGTATATATAAATTATAATTTTAAAATTTAGATTTCAAAGAATGACTAACTAACACACACACACACACATACACACACACACACATAAATATATATATAGTTTTTCAGTCTTGGAAATCTCAATTTTAAAATTTACTGAAATTCACAGGTTGAAATAAATTCATAAATCACACATATTCCAACCAACCCTCATAATCTCATCCAAAAGAACAGATTTGATCTCCAGATCCTCAAAGTGGCAGATGTAGCCAGATGTTTGAATTGGTTCCTGTGTTCAAAACACAACACAAATATGAGCTTGTCAGGAGAGAATACTCACACTAACACTGCTGTAAATTAAACCAACTGAAGAAATCAATTTTTTGATCAAATTAGGCTGATTATTTATGAGAATACACTTTTAATATTAGTGCAACTAAATATTGTGTATAATGTGTGGTATGAACCTGTAAACCACACTTCCTGCTATTTTTCTGTGCGGGAAGAAAAAAGTGCTGTTAAAACCTCTGCAGTGGGTGGTCTGATCTATAGGCCATGTGCAGTGTGATTTACTGAGACTGGTGTGTGTGTGTGTGTGTGTGTGTGTGTGTGTGTGTGTGTGTGTGTGTGTGTGTGTGTGTGTGGTTCAGGTAAACCCTATGTTATGGGGACAAAATGGGGGCAATCTTTGAATCTGAAATTCTTGTCTTTGTGGGGACATTTTTTGGTCCCCATGAGGAAAACAGCTCATAAATCATACTTAGTGATGTTTTTGAAAATGTAAAAATGAAGAAAGTTTTCTGTGATGGATAGGTTTAGGGTTAGGGTTAGGGTTAGAAGATAGAATATACCATTTATACAGTATAAAAATCATTATATTTATGGAATATCCCCATAAAACTTAGAAACCCAACGTGTGTGTGTGTGTGTGTGTGTGTGTGTGTGTGTGTGTGTGTGTGTGTGTGTGTGTGTGTGTTTTTATTTGAAAATGGCAGCACTTCTTGAACCCTGTACATGTAAGAGTACAGTAGCTTTGACAAAACTCTTACTCTCACCCTTTCTTTCTTTTCTTCCATTTATGTGTTTGTTTTTTTTAGTCATCCTCTTTTCTCTTGCCACAATACTGTATATGCATGGGTATGCTTATGCAACTCATTTCTCTATGTCTCACCTCAGGGTCCAGGTTTCTGAAGACATACATTCTGGTTTTCTCCATCATGGAGAACAGATCTGGGTTATCATTAGCCCATTTCATATCCCAGACATCCTTGCGCTCAAATTTAGATGGGTCTCCGGCAGTGGACCCGCCTTCTGCATCCCCTGACAAAGCCCGTGTCTCTACATCCAGAAACGTCAACACACCCGTAATGTCGATTATAGCCAGTCGGCTGGAAACATAAAATACAGGCAAAATCTCACTATACAAGCAGGAAAAAGGTTAGTCTGATTAGTCTAACAATGATAGTGCGTATATGGTCTACAGTTACAATGGGATAGGAAGAGAGAGGAAAAAAGAAAAGAGAGGGAGAAATCAGACCTGGAGTTACAATTCAGGGACAGCTGATATGGTCTGGACGTGAGAGAATATTTCTGCAGGAGGTTGATATTGGGTAGACTGTATCTCTGTAAAGTACCAGACTCACGACCCTGCGGGAATCACAACCACACTTCAAACACACAGAAGATTTGGGTTGAGAAAGCGTGTGTTCTTGTGTAAATCAGACGTACCACTAGAAGCATCCTGTCTGATGCTGTGATGCAGCAGATCGGATCTCTGGTGGCCTGAAACAAATGAATCATAAACATGTCTCACTCTCATGACCCTTTCTCAGAGCCATTGCTTGAATGTAGGCCAGGATGACATTAAAAAGTTGGGCTGAAGTCTCCATAGTGCAAAGACACATTTTCTGGCATTTGCATCCCTTAGACGAGTTTTTGATGTTATATATATATATATATATATATATATATATATATATATATATATATATATATATATATATATATACATATAAATGAAGCAAATCAAGAAAAATACAACAAAAGTACAAAAATAATTCATAAACCAAATGAGCTGGACAGTGTTTTATGACACTTTCCACACTAATCCTCTCACGAGAGGTTGAGAGAGCCACAGGTAAGTGTATGTGATGAGTGTACTCACTGTGAAGGCTTTGGCAGAGTTCAGTGTCCCATCCGATGTTCCGCTTGGACTGTCATCGATGTGATAAACCCTAGAGAAGACAGTCAGCAAGACAGAGTGAAAAGAGACAGTGTGTGGGTAAAGTGGAGCAAGAGAGGTATTGCCTCAGTATATTTTTATCATGTGGAAGGGAAACAGAACAGTAAGTCCACGCCTGGTCTGTGTGGGTCACAAGATTTCATCACACAGCCTTGAACGGAACTTTTCTAAACCGCTGCCGTCATCGAGCACACCCTCACACCGCATCGATAGACAGACAGGCAGACAGGTCTGCCCACAGACTGTATGCATTAAGGAACATCGCTTCATCGGATGAAAGCTTAAATATTACACAGATCTGTTACTTTTAGTCAGCCGCTGAGTCTGAGATGGGACAAAGCATTAATAAAATTAAACTCGTTTTGTACTGACCAGAAAATAAAATAGCTACTGTATTTAATACGCGTGTTATGCAAAATAGGGATATTTTGACAGTGCTATAGATTTTCTGTCTGACTGCTGGTGACAGTTTTAAACTATCCTGTATCCTCACTTGTGAATGCTAGATTTGTCAATATTTATGATTGATCCAAAACCATTCCCTGATTGAGATATATATATATATATTCCCTGCAGTAAGATTTTTTTTAAATAAATTAATAATTATATTCATCAAGGATACATTAATTTGATCAAAAGTTATAGAAAAGGCATTTATAATGTTACAAATGTTTTCTATTTCAAATACATGCTGCATCTTTTAAACTTTCTATTCATCAAATAATTTATCCACAAAAATATTAAGCAGCACAACTGTTTTCAGCATTGACAATAATAAGAAATATTTCTTAAGCACCAAATCAGCATATTAGAATGATTTCTGAAGGATCATGTGACACTAAAGACTGGCTGCGGTAAATTCAGCTTTGCAATAAATTACATTTTTAAAGATATTCAGATTGAAAGCAGTTACTTAAATTGTAATAATATTTCACAATATTACTGTTTTACTTATTTTTTTAATCAAATAAATGCAACCTTGGTGAGCATAAGAGACTTCTTTAAAAAGCGTCTTTAAAAAAATCTTACCATCCCCAAACTTTTGAAAGGTGGTGTTTTTTTTATTATTATTACAGTTGACCTTTGAACCCTCACCTCTCCCGACCTTCCTTTCTTGTTTTGGCGACCTGGTTGATCTCAAGCGCAGTGAGTTTCTTAGCCACACGATACTGCCAAACGTAAAACACCTCCTTAGATGCAGTGATCACGTGAGTCTTCGTCATGGTGACGTACAGAGGGTCTGTGACAGTGGAAAAGTGAACAAAACATTTGGGAAAGAACATCTAGAATGCAATTCATTTCGCATATTTCATCTATACATCAAAGCTGACTGTTAAAGGTGTGTGTGATTTCAAAGGCTGTTGAAAAAAAAACAAAAAAAACACAAACTTCTATATTAGGACTGGGATTTAGGGACAAGGTAAATCAAACAGATTTACCCTAAAAATGTTTTTTTTTATTTATTTTTTTTATGAGTAACTACAGATTCTGTTGTGTGCTGCTGTTCAGGCTCTGGAATCTGTCCACAGAGAGACCAGGGTGAATGTCTGTCCCTCCCACAGATCTGCTCTCCCAACCAGGGGAGGAATTTAGCGGAATGCCAGTGAGAGTGAGAGGAAAGGAGCCGGGATTCCCACCACTGGGATCCCAGATCTGCGAAAACAACTAATAACGCTGTATCACGCATGCCAGACAAGTAGTTGGCGATGTCACTTTGTAAAGAAAGACTACGCACCTACGCATTCTTTTACTACAGTGCACTCGAGCCGAACGCACGTGGCTATAGATACAAATTACATAATCTATCATTTTTTTTGTCCGATTTTCATGGATGTTAATCTTGATAATACTGTATTATTACTTTGTCTTCTGGTTAAATATCATCTTCACAAAGCCAGAAACATTCACTGTAATCCCAATTTTAGAATGTTCTCCTCTGATATAAAGTCTTTTTACTTCCTTTAAGAAAATGTCAAAACCTTTGAACACGAAGGCTTCGAAAACATATATCATCCTCGAGTCTGTTGTAAGGAACTGTTAATTTTTCATGACAAAATGTTGTATTGTGTTGATTTGTGTAATTCTTGCAACCACTTGTGATGATGTTTGTATGAAAATGTACATTTATATATTTATTTTCTTGAGTCCTGATGACCTCGGACTGGAGTTTATTTTGCGATAATGATGGGATGACTATGCATGATCTCTTATGAATAGAATCAGTGAGTGTGTCGTATTGCTCAACTCACCGACGTCAATATATTTGGAGTCCTGTGGGGTTCCAATGGAGTTACACAACACCAGAACATACTGTGGACAGAGGACAGACAGACATCTTTACTGTATGGGTACACTTAACTAAACAGCATCAAGGAAATATCTGAGAGGCTTCTTTTGCAGATGTTCATAATACCTTTCTCCTCCACGACCAATCCTTTGAGGCGATTTGATTGAACAGCTCATTAAATGCCTGTGTTAAAGCGGTTGCATCTGATGCTTAAGAACAGCTTTCTCAAAGTTTAATTTAATGAAAAGTCTTTCTACTGTAGACTCTGTCCTATGGCCTGCTGAATGAAGCTGCTTTTAGTCATTTAGTCTTTTCTTTACAAAACATCATGATATACCGGTAGTCACATCTATATGCTTGATCAGGTTTCTCAGAGTCTTTGAAAATGGCTACAGTCATGTAGTAGTTAACACTCTCCTGACTGTAACTTTCTACTGTCCGTGACCATAGTGCATATGGTATCATTTTCACAGCTTTTTACAACACTGGAATTAGTGAAGTAAATTATTAGTATTAATAACTGGAATCAGTAATGAAATAGTAAAGAAGTAGGTGTCTTTACCATAGCTGATCCAGCCTCAGCCTCAGTGTCCTCCTGGTTTGTGAAATGATAAAAACAACAGAGCATTTGATGCAACACAAATCACAGATATGACTAGTTAACACACTAAATCAAAAATGATTTGATTTAAAACAATATTCTAAATTCTTTTTTTGTTAAACAGATCAGAGTTTTAGTACCTGTGGATGTGTGTCATCCGCTTTGGTTGCCAAGATGCAATAATCTCCACAGGTGGTGATGGACATGAGACTCTTGACATATTTCACAAACTTCTCATTATTCTTAGTGTCCCAGAACACCACACTGTACTCCAGCCTATCAGGCCGTGTGTACGCATACACCACCGTGTTACAGCAGTAACCCCACTATAGAGACAGAGCAAGATGTTAGCTCAGACCATAGACTGTAAAAAAAAATAGGCTCAGACAGAGGCACTAACTGTTTTTTTTACAAAACTGTGTCTTATAGCCATTATTTACAGCTAAATTACTTTGTAATCTGGCCGAATGTTGGCAAAGTAAATGTAGGAATCTACAGCCAGGCCAATTCGAAGTCCTCCACCTTCCCATGATACAGCAGTCATCTGCTTGCCAGGAACCTTCAGAGTCCGCAAGTGCTAGACACATGGTGACATCAGACATGAGTGCATCAACAGGAACATTGCCATTATTTTAATAAATTATGTTCTTTTGAACTTCTTTGTCATCAAATAATCCTGAAAAAAGTTAGAACAGTTTCTACAAAAATATTAAGCAGCACAACTGTTTTAATACTGATTATAATAAGAGATTTCGGACCATGTGACACTGATAACTTCAGTAACGGACAGTGAAAATTCAGCTTAATTCAGGAATATAGACATAAGACCTTCATAAGTTACTTTCAAAAACATTACAAAAATCTTACCGACCTCAAACTTTTGAACAGTAGTGTATGCATGACAAGATGAATTATATTTGTAGAACTTTCATACTGTTTTTCTGTACAATACATGTATGAGATCTGTACTCACCTCTCCAAATGGTGCGTAGAACTGAACAACATTTAAGTCTTTCTCTGCTCCGCTGTTTCTGAGTGATCCTGCTATAGCTAGAACACTGCCACAGTGATTCCACTGGATACTGGCCACATGCCACATACCCGTCTCAATGATCACAGGACCTACACACAATCAATAATTACAATTTTCTTTCTCCTTCGCATTCATACTCAGAAATGTACTAGAATGTATGACCCCAGCATGCACAAAGAGAGATAAAGAGTCACTGAAAAATACACAAACTCACTGTCATCACTCTCATGCCGCAACACTTGGCAGTGCCCGTTAGTAAAGCAAACAGCCAGGCAGGGGCAGTCTGGCTCCAGATACCCCTCTGTGCCCATGTACCAGTGGATACCTGCTATGCTGAGGGCACCTGTTACATTCGCCAAACTACTCATGGTCATCTTCATCTGGGCATAAACACACAGACACACAAACACGAAATTTGTGACTGAGAAGGCATTGATTAACTAAAGTGCTTTTCACACTGCGCTTAACCCCAGGTTATAGTCATAGTCATTCTAAACCCCGCTTTTAACTACAGGTTTTGCAAACTTGTGCAGTGTAAAACGATGCGGTGTTAGAATGTTACCACTAGATGCTAAGCAACAGACAGCCAATTGTGTGCCTCATATTCACATGCTTTGGACAGAGTTTCAGTGTTTGAGGGAAAAAAAATCAAATTGTGATGAAACATCAATTGGAGTAAAGAAGAAACAGTTTCATTCTTACCTTTTATAGTCCAAAAACTCGATATTAGTCTGCAATGTATAATTTGAGGATGCGCAATGCTAGAGACTTTATGTAAACAGGTCAAGTGCTGCATTCGTCCAATCAGAAAACAGCATCTTATGATTACCCAAGATTAATTGTTAACCCTAGGTAAATTATGAGCAGTGTGAACATAAAACAGGATAACCAATGATTCCGTTTATGCTGGGATTAGAATGATCCAGGGATAAATATTTCAAGTTTGAAAAGTTGTTCCAAACCTGTATGAATTTCTTTCTTCTGCTGAACACAAAAAATATATATTTTTAAGAATATGGGTAACCTAACAGTTGATGGGCCCCATTGACTTCCATAGTATGGGAAAAAAAATGCTATGGAAGTCAATGGGGCCCATTAAAGGGCACCTATTATGACTCTTTTCACAAGATGTAAAATAAGTCTCTGATGTCCCCAGAGTATGTATGTGAAGTTTTAGCTCAAAATACCCAACAGATCATTTTTTACAGCATGTTTAAATTGTCATTTTTGGGGGCTCAGAAAAACGTGCTGTTTTAGTGTGTGCCCTTTAAATGCAAATTAACTGCTGCTGCCGGCCCAGGGGGCGGAGCCTCACGAGTTCGCGCTCAGAAGAACCAGAAGGACAATCTCGACAGAAACTCTCAGTTGCAGTGTTCATTTCGACTCGGAATCGGACAATAATGCCCACAGAGCCAGAGAATATATGCTGTATAGAGATAGAACAGGTATAGTTTAGTTTAATTATGGTTATAATTTATTTGTCATCTGCTTTTATCCACTATTAATACAAGCCTGCTGTAGCAAACCCCGTCCGAATGATGACCAAAATATACTGATGAGTTCAGTGAAGTTTATTGTACATCACACAAAAGATGAGCGTTAGTTTTACTCCAGAAAATCACTGTAAGAGCTGAATAAACACAGTATAAGAAGTGAGCATTAAAGTCTTATCCATAAACTCTCTCTCTCTCCCTTTCATTATCACCAACATACACAGCGAAGTACACAAAACACTCTTACAACTAACAGTAAACAAATATATACACACCTTTTCAGTGGGTGCTAAATAAACTGGTAAACCTTATATCCGTAAAAAGACTCGATGAGCTGTCATAAAGTGGGCGCTCTCACTTTCATTTCTGCCGTGATCAGTAACGTTAGGAATGTCGCTCTGAAGACCGTAAGCTGGATCACGAACAGTACTGATCCATCCTCGAGTAACAACGAGAGTAAATGAAGACTGCTATGTTCATTCTTACATCCAACAACAACACACCTCAATCGCTTAGGAGACACTCTTGTCTACAGCTGCTCAAGCGTCGAACAATGGCGGACTCTGTGTCCAGCTCACTCAGGGCGGGTCTAGGCTCAAACTCCAGTGTCAATCAAAAGTCGTGGGAGGGGCCTGCGCAATTCTACGTCACATTGCAACGAATCTGAGAACAGCTCATTCTGAGACAGTGCTTATGATTTATTGAGATTGTAAAAAAACCACTGGGTGGATTTTTATCATTCTAGGGTGGTTTTGCTCACGCACTGCCAACACACATTTATGTTCAAACACCATGTAAAAGTGAATTTTGCATAATAGGTGCCCTTTAACTGTTTGGTGACTGACATTCTTCAAAATATCTTCTTTCAAAATATCTTGTTCAGCAGAAGAGAGAAATTCATACAGGTTTGGAACAACTTGAGGGTGAGTAAATGATGAAAGAATTTTAATTTTTGAGTGAAATATCACTTTTCGTGTATTTAAATATCCAGACTCTCAGTACTCACAATGAAGTTTCCCTGGTTGTCGTAAATGTGGATCTCTCCATTGGCCATCCCAAACAACAAGATCTTACTGTCTGGAGACCAGGCCACATGTGCCAACTGGGTCCCCTTCAGTTCTTTACCCCAGATCCTGTTCCCTGTGAGATCACAAAGTTATAAAAACACATAACCAGACAAACACACACATTTATAATCACACAAACAAAATGTTCATGAATGAAAATTCAAAACTATATGATACAACAACAAACATCTACATCTTTATGGCTTTTGTTGCCTTCTAAAAAATAATAAATTAATTTAAACATGAAAATAAATAAAAAATAAAATAAAAAATATTTATAATAAAAAGTCCATTAGTGAGAGTAAATCTGTGCTCACCATCCACCGAGCCCACGATCACAGCTCCGTCCTCATACACAATGCAGATCTTCAGACCATCAGCGTTCCAGCTCATGCTCCTCACCACAGATTTATTCCTGTTATTAATCATTTCTTCATACCATGAACCTGGTTGACACACAAAGTCACAATTAAAGGCGGCATATTAATTAAAGAAATAGTTCACTTAACACTTAATAGTTCATTTTGAAGAATGTTGGTAACCAAATCATTTTGGTGACCACTGACTTCCATTGTATGAACATCAATAACAAAAAAGATATTTTCTAAAAATATCTTCTTTTATGTTCCAAAAAAGTAAGTCATTTAGGTTTTGAACAACGTGAGGGTGAGTAAATGGTGACAGAATTGTCATTTTTGAATAAACTTTAAGATAGAGTTTTAAATAAATGAAATATTATAATACTTTCTTAATGTTTGGTTATAGGACTGCACACCTTTATAAAGCATCCAGACAATGATGAGGCCGTTCTGGTCACTGGTGGTCAGTTTCTGATACTGTTCATTCCACGTCACAACCTGCACTGCACCTGCATAAGCAAATCAAAGCTCAGAGAGTCAGCGCGCGCGCGCACACACACACACACACACACACAATCTCCTCTTTCTTACCACTGTGGCCCTCCAGTGTCTGATTCATAGAGAGGTTGCTGGGAGCAGCCAAGCCTTTCATTTTGGCATCATCTGGGAAAAATATTAACGTAATAAATAACATAATTTAATAATTAATTATTGGTTGAATGATGGATTTCATGCTGAATATATAGAAATAAACAACGGTTGCTCTCATTTTGTCCGTCTATATAAAAATCCTGGTAGTTCCAGGTTCCCACCTGTGTAAGTCTCAAGTTTGAGCACTTTTAACATGCCATCCTCTCCTCCACAGGCGATGAAACCCTGATCTTTGTTCCAAGACACACACTTTAAAACCGTATTGTTCGGAATCGCAATCTGAGGACACAACAGACAGCAAAACCAACAGCCCTGATAAACAGGTCGTATATGCAGAAACAACTGTCATTATCAGCAGCAAAGAAACGCCTTTTTAAGAAAAGTAACTGAAAAATGCCGACAGCTCATCTGCAACATATATCCGCGTTCAATTACCTTCTTACTGAGATAAATAAACATCTTTGCTTTAGCTTAGCCTGCTAGCCTGCCACAGCGTTTATGGAGCGTTTTTTTGGATGCTATTTTAGGTTTTTGGTCCCGATGACTGTGGGTGATTTCAGCGCTGTATTCATTTAATGGAACTTTATAATAAGTCCGTTATTCAAAGCATTTGACTTTTCTGTGTATTTTCCATGCGTGTAACGTTACGCTGCTGAAAAACGGTTTGCTTGGTTTCTAGGTAACCAAAACCCGGAAATGGTGTTGTATGATTGTAACGTTCATGGTATTTGTAGTCCTCTTAGCAATTCTCTACTCATGGCATTATTGTACATATTCTTTTTACATTACTCGTTTGTGATAATATAATTGTAAATTATTGTCAAATTTATTATAAAATTATTTGAATAGATTGTAAGCGTAGTCAGAAAAGTGACATTTTGAAAAGTTGACATTTCCTGCAGTGTGACCTGCTAAACTCCATCTCAAAGTATAGGCTATTTAAATAGCATTTTTCTAGTTATTCAGTAATGTTTAATGTGTAGTATTCAATATGTTCAGTACAAAACATATTAATTACAGGGACTAGTAGGCTAAAGGTAAAGTGGTAATTAAAAAAAAAAAAAACGTATAGGCCTGGCTACAGTACTTTTATACACCAGCAAGACTCTAAAATATACACTTAACTTACCTTTACATATATATATATATATATATAAATAGCTTTAGATTTTAAGGGTTATTTAAAAAACTGTTAAGCATCATCTAATGTATATCCCGATGCACTCATGTGTATTTGAATATACAATACAATTAGAATATTTGAATATACATATACAATTACAAACCCATCATATAATATAAAGATATCATAGAAAATGACAGAAAATGACATCAAAGTATACTTTATTTGTTCATATGTATTTGTACAAGTATCCAAGATAAAGAACAATATAAAATAATGTGCATACATATTACCATCATTTATATGTATTTACTTTTACTATTTGTTCCCAAAATAAAAGGAAATTTATTCTGCAAAACAATTAACTCTTTGTGTCAACAGAAATCGATATGTCATAATGAAATCTATAATAAGCACAATATGAAACAAGACATTTATCAGATTAAACAAACAAAGGGAGGAATGCTACAATGAGAGATTAAATAAAGATTTTTGTTATGCGAAAAATCTGTTTTGAGTCCCATTCTCCACTCTAGGCACGACGGAGATCAAACTGCTGCACTCTCTTTGTGATGTCATCCAGTAAAAACCGTTAAGAAAAACGCATCACACATCATGATCATCAAGGTTTGTTTCCTGCATAAACCCATCTTTGGACAGTAAACAATAAGGAGCAATAAATTCTAAATAAATCATGAAATGTCTAATTACTATGCAATAAATCACACATTCTAATCACAATGTGAATGCTACAAAAATTAACATAGAATAGAATGCCACTCTCTGGACACAGGACGTTTATCAGACTGAGTGGTTGAAATAGGATAGGTGATAAACAAATGCTGTGTTAATCTGAAAGGATATGTCTGCTGGTGAGGGTCTGGATGCTGTTGTGAACCTTCCTCTGAAAGGCCATTTGAGCCTCACACATGCAGGCATTCTCGGTCAGATCTCCTCTGGCCTCTTCTGAAAGAGAAACAGACATGTTTTACTGTATACTTAATGCTGAAGATATTTCCTTCACTCCTCAATTTATAAATTACAGAATTGATATAGACAACGTTACTGCATGTATAATGAGAATTTTAAAAAACAACTATCAGCAGATGTTCCAGAGCACATATCATATCTCATTAAACATACTTATTTAAATGATTTGATGTCTGATTTTGATATTTATGTTGGATTTAGTTTGAGCCAAAAATATGTTCTATGCACAATAATTATCTGGATGCATTTCTTTAGAATGCATCAAATTCTTTACGTTATGCATCAAATTTGACAAATAATTTGATGCATATTTGTATGACAAACCGTTGGCCTGCTTAGAGCATGTTTTCTTGTCAGAGTTGATAACATATCCCTCTCTGCACTTGCAGAAATAAGAAGCATTGTTGTTGACACAAATATGTTCGCAGTTGTGCCCAAGTGCACAGGCGTCGAAACCTGCAAAATCAGCTGAATGAGCAAAAATCTTCAATAAAAATATTATATATTATAATATTATGTATGAAAACATAAAAAAAAAATATTGTTGAGTCAGTGATGCATTAATTTCATTTAGATTTTAAATGAAATATAGCTGCATAAAAAATATAAATATTATTCATAATAATTAAATGTTTAATTATATTTTATAATATATATTTTTTATTTCGATTGCATTTTCCAATTGAATCTGAGCTGTTTTTTCCCCTTTATTCTCTTACCACAGAGAGTCTCCCTGAACTTGGATGTGAGTTTCTCAATCACGCCGTATGTTTCCACATAGAACACATGGTCATCAAGAGGCTGACTGGCCATCAGTTTAAGAGACCGCATTTCTGCTCTGTCCACTCCAACGGCGTATATTTCAATCCCAGAAGCCCTTGCTGCTGCTGCCACCTCTTCAACTTTATCTTGCGGCCTTCCATCGGTCACAATAATGGCCACTTTACCGATGTTCTTTTTTAGTGGCCGGGCCCCAGCAGTCTCTGTAAAAACCTGCTCCATGGCGGTTTTGATGGCCAGGCCAGTCATGGTTCCCGTTGAGAGCGGGTCGATACGGGAGAAGGCCTGCTTGACCTCAGCCTTGCTAAAGTACTTTTTCAGAAGGAACTCAATGTTGACGGTGCTGGCGTAGTTGACCAGTGCGACTCGTGTGGCATCGGATCCGATGTCTAGAGAGTCGACCATTTCAGAGAGGAAGATTTTGACCTTCTCGAACTCTGCCGGACGGACGCTACGAGAACTGTCGATGATAAACACCAGGTCTAGAGGACGGCTCTTGCAAAGCTCTGCTGGAGCTGTGAAAGAGAAATAATTCATTACATACTGAAAATGTGTGTCACATTATTATCATTAATGTTTTTTTAAAGTGCAAAGTGTGATGCTGAAAGAGATTATGTAAAATGTTGTTTGTTTATGAAACATAAGAGAGGCTCCTCGGTTAGCGATGCAGCACTGTGACTGGAAAATGGAAAGAAACTGATTCTGTTAATCTCATTTGTTCTAAACAAAGTTAAAAACTGTGCTTATGTAAACAAAAAGCAGAATATTAGGACTATATACACAATTAGCATTAAGGCAATACAGATGTAGTTTTAAAAATCGTTCTAAATATAAAAGACCACACCACAACTATAATGATAGTGATACAGAGATATGATATTGTTGATGAAAGATAAAAAACACTGACGGCCAATCAGAATCCATCCTGCTTTAAAGACTTGAGCCATTGTTGTGGACGCTAACGGTTATCGTTATAGTTATCCTTCTTACTATGAACAGGCCTTTAATGACGCCAGTTTTACTAATGCTAAATTAGTTAAATAAAAAAGCCTATTAATGCTATTTGTGTAAAGAAATATTCCACAATCCTGCTTGTTTAAAGCTAAACGACCACTCTTTTTTTCTTGAATTCTCCTTGAAGAGAGAGAGAGAAAGAAGATAAAAATTATTAAGAGGGACTGAGGAGGACCAGACGGGTCGTCTGCACCCGGTGGGGTGGGATTGGTCTACCTGGGTCAGTGGGAGGTTCGGCAGGGGCAGCAGTTGTGCCACGAGGGGTACTGACCGGCTGTGGGGTGGTTGTAGTGGTTGTAGTGGTTGCAGTCTGTGTTGGAGGTGGCGGGGGGAGGGTGGCTACCGTGGTGAGTGGCATGGGCACTGTAGGGGCAGGTAACGCCACTGGCATTCTGGGCAAAGTGGGTACGACTGTCCGGACAGGTTGGACAGGTGAGATGGGCCGGACTGGTAAGACAGGACGATGATGGATAAAGGGAGGACCCTTCCAGGGCGGCCGCTGGTGATGATGTTGATGAGGGTTGCGATGATGATAGCTGTAAAACCTGTGATTAAAGCCATGAGCTTTGTTTGGTTAGAGAGAGAGAGAGAGAGAGAGAGAGACAGAGAGAGAGAGAGAGAGAGAGAGAGAGAGTGAACAGATATACAGAATACATAGGAGAAGAGATAGAGAAAAAATAAATCCATAGACAGATGAAAAGGAAAAATAGAGGAGAAGGAGAGGGAGAGAGAGATGCATTAAAGCTATATGATATTGATGTGGGTTTTGAAGACACTTTTTGGTTGTTAGTAGCATGAGCAAAGTCAGTGGTCTGTTCAGAAGTTCTCTGTGAATGACTGTAGTTCTATATCCTGTCAAACTGAAGGAGAAACATGCTGTAGCACCAGATCCACTTCTCATATAAAACAAAAAAAAATTTTTATTTAGGGGACAGAAATAAATAACATTACTAGATTAATTATTTCAGGTATGACACAAGGAAAAAAAAGGGGTATTTGTAGTACAACTTTGATATCATATGTGTAGAAATATATATATATATATATATATATATATATATATATATATATATATATATATATATATATATATATATACACAAATCATGTAGATTGTAATCCAGAACTTAACATTTTGAAAATATGAGAGAGAAAAAATAAAAATAAAAAAACAAGGAAATGTGGTTTTCCCTTACAAAAAATAAGTATAGCCTACTTCAAGTTTTATTAAGTAGCCTATACTTAAGTAAAGTTGAAGGATATTTTTTAAGCATACTTTATGTAGTAAATATACTAATATTAATGGACTATCATACTTGTAAGTGTACTATTTCAGTACTTGGCCCACTTATAGTGTATAAAAGTATACTTTTAAGTATACTTTAAGTGTAATAGTAGTGAACTTTGAGTACTGCAACTATACTACAACTGAACTTACAGTTTACTAGTTAAATACATGTAGCACATTTTTTTAGTTTATGAAAGTACACTGAAGTATACTCTCTACTTTAGTAGTTTTATTATGCAAGTATACTTGTAAGTTTACCTTAAGTGAACTTGCAAGTATACTGTACTTGTAAGTTTACTTTAAGTGAACTTTAAGTGAAAGTGGATACTAGAAATATACCTTTAACTGAACTGTAAGTTTGAAGTAAAGCTTAAAGTACACTATCAGTGGACTACACAAAAATTCACATACTCAGAATTAGAAACATATCGGTTTTCTTAATAATTCAATATTTTTAAATGTATGTAAAACTATGTGAAAAAAAGTATTGAATTGGCTACTCAATCAAAAGAGTAAACATAACTACA